>NC_133379.1:20782193-20923448 GCF_049309525.1 Garra rufa | reverse complement strand
GAATCTGACACTATTTAATGTATTCAAATTTTAACAAAAATGACCATTTTTTTTCTCAAATTTTGTTTTATTTTTTTCTCAGTTCCTTTTTTTTACAGACTCTGTTTTAATGGTTAAATTAAATATTATTCATAAAAAATGTCTAATTAATTAAAACCATGAAACTGACGCTATTTAATGTATTCAAATTTTAACAAAAATTACCATTTTTTTTCTCAAATTTTGTTTTATTTTTTCTCGGTTCCTTTTTTTTTACAGACTCTGTTTTAATGGTTAAATTAAATATTATTCATAAAAAATGTCTAATTAATTAAAACCATGAATCTGACACTATTTAATGTATTAAAATTTTTACAAAAATTACCATTTTTTTTCTCAAATTTTGTTTTATTTTTTTCTCAGTTCCTTTTTTTTACAGACTCTGTTTTAATGGTTAAATTAAATATTATTCATAAAAAATGTCTAATTAATTAAAACCATGAATCTGACACTATTTAATGTATTAAAATTTTTACAAAAATTACCATTTTTTTTCTCAAATTTTGTTTTATTTTTTTCTCAGTTCCTTTTTTTACAGACTCTGTTTTAATGGTTAAATTAAATATTATTCATAAAAAATGTCTAATTAATTAAAACCATGAAACTGACGCCATTTAATGTATTCAAATTTTAACAAAAATTACCATTTTTTTTCTCAAATTTAGTTTTATTTTTTCTCGGTTCCTTTTTTTTTACAGACTCTGTTTTAATGGTTAAATTAAATATTTTTCATAAAAAATGTCTAATTAATTAAAACCATGAAACTGACGCTATTTAATGTATTCAAATTTTAACAAAAATTACCTTTTTTTCTCAAATTTTGTTTTATTTTTTTCTCAGTTCCTTTTTTTTTACAGACTCTGTTTTAATGGTTAAATTAAATATTATTCATAAAAAATGTCTAATTAATTAAAACCATGAAACTGACGCTATTTAATGTATTCAAATTTTAACAAAAATGACCTTTTTTTTCTCAAATTTTGTTTTATTTTTTCTCGGTTCCTTTTTTTTTTACAGACTCTGTTTTAATGGTTAAATTAAATATTATTCATAAAAAATGTCTAATTAATTAAAACCATGAATCTGACGCTATTTAATGTATTCAAATTTTGACAAAAATGACCTTTTTTTCTAAAATTTTGTTTTATTTTTTTCTCGGTTCCTTTTTTTTTACAGACTCTGTTTTAATGGTTAAATTAAATATTATTCATAAAAAATGTCTAATTAATTAAAACCATGAATCTGACGCTATTTAATGTATTCAAATTTTAACAAAAATGACCTTTTTTTTTCTCAAATTTAGTTTTATTTTTTCTCGGTTCCTTTTTTTTTTACAGACTCTGTTTTAATGGTTAAATTAAATATTATTCATAAAAAATGTCTAATTAATTAAAACCATGAATCTGACGCTATTTAATGTATTCAAATTTTGACAAAAATTACCTTTTTTTCTCAAATTTTGTTTCATTTTTTTCTCGGTTCCTTTTTTTTTTACAGACTCTGTTTTAATGGTTAAATTAAATATTATTCATAAAAAATGTCTAATTAATTAAAACCATGAATCTGACGCTATTTAATGTATTCAAATTTTGACAAAAATTACCTTTTTTTCTCAAATTTTGTTTCATTTTTTTCTCGGTTCCTTTTTTTTTTACAGACTCTGTTTTAATGGTTAAATTAAATATTATTCATAAAAAATGTCTAATTAATTAAAACCATGAATCTGACGCTATTTAATGTATTCAAATTTTGACAAAAATTACCTTTTTTTCTCAAATTTTGTTTCATTTTTTTCTCGGTTCCTTTTTTTTTACAGACTCTGTTTTAATGGTTAAATTAAATATTATTCATAAAAAATGTCTAATTAATTAAAACCATGAATCTGACGCTATTTAATGTATTCAAATTTTAACAAAAATGACCATTTTTTTTCTCAAATTTTGTTTTATTTTTTTCTCGGTTCCCTTTTTTTTCTATAGACTCTGTTTTAATGGTTAAATTAAATATTATTCATAAAAAATGTCTAATTAATTAAAACCATGAATCTGACGCTATTTAATGTATTCAAATTTTAACAAAAATTACCTTTTTTTTCCCTCAAATTTTGTTTTATTTTTACCAAATTCTGTGTTTGCCATTAATTATCTGGATTCCATTTTAATGGTTTCTTTAATTTTTAATAATTAACAGAATTTCTAGATAATTATTTTCTGGTAAATAATTTTTCTGGTAAATATTTCATTAAAAATAATATTTTAATAATTTTATTAGTAGTAATAGTACTATCATTACATTCAGTAATGCATTTCTGTCACAATTTCTACAAGTTAAAACAAACTTTTAATTTGACGGGTTGTTGTGAAGAACTTTAAGTTTCTGTTAGTAAATGATGTGATGATAATTTTGGTTTTTCTTATAATAAATGGTAAAATGCTCATGAAGTGACTCTCAGAGCAGTTCTAGAGATTTTTTATGCATTTATGTACTCATATTTCAAAGCAGAAGAGGCTACTTAATTTGTTCGAGATCGGTTCAACAAGAAACTTGTAAGTGAACAATCTAAATGAACCACATCAGATATCTACAACACATGCAGAGTGACTGACCCAAGACATCGACTGGCAGAAGAACTAATCAACTAGTAGAGTAGTGCAAACAGTCTCACAGAAACCTTCTGAGAGCACAAGGACATCATTTATCTTAATGAGTGCACTGAGCGTACATATCTGACTCCAGGGTTCTTATCTTACACTTTATAATAAGACTGTAACAAACGAAAGTCGATCACCCAGGGCCGCACTCCTGCTGTCATCCTGTCTGGAGAGAATAAATGAGGGAGACCCAGAGGCCAGGAATAATCTAGGGAGATACAGCAGCAGATTAATTGCACTCTGGAATATGAGTGTACGGTTAGACGGGAGACTTGGCGTACTGCACTAACGAGGAGGCGTGGCCGGCGAGAGCTTCAGCTGATGAAGGAATTAACGCAAACCCACAAAATGCGACCTCGCGCACACACTTGAGAGATAAACAGAAGCGCTTAGCAGGCACGCTGGCCACTTTCAGGGCCAGCTCCTCCGAAAACAGAAGAGACTTACGTAAGCTCTTTACTCATCTTTTGTTTGTCAGCTGATTGCTCATGGGTGTTACATAAGGAAATCGGCGTGATCGTGTCATCTGTGGCCTCTCGCATGACCTCACTGATGAGCTCCAAACAATGGAGCCTTTTAGATGAGATGAGGGGTCATGTGACTGTACGCATGCTAGATAAAGGAACGGGATCACTGAGGCCGCATTGATTGAGCTTTGCGTTTGCTTGTACATAAATACAGCAGCCCTAAAAGACACTTTTGGACATGTTGAATGTATGAATATAAAATATCAAATGATGTAAGAATCTGCTTTTCTGAAACCATATAGCAATGATTTTTTAGTAGATGTGTGAAGTTAGGTCCTTTCATAGCACAGGTGTAGTTTATTACATTGTGGTAGACAATATATCTATTGTTTTATTATCAATTAAGTATTTTTTTATTTGTGAAAAAATTACCTTGTGATATCTTTCTTTAAATGCCATTTTGATATTTAGTATTTTGTTATATAATGCAAAAAACATCCATAAATTAAAGGGACAGTTCACCCCAAAATGAAAATTCTGTCATCTTAAGACCTTCATCTTCAGAATACAAATTAATATATTTTTGATGAAATCCAAGAGCTTTCTGATCCTTCATAGACAGCAACACAACTGACATGTTTAACGCCCAGAAAGGTAGCTAGGACATTGTTAAAATAGTCCATGTGACATTAGTGGTCTAACAGTAATGTTATGAAGCTACGAAAATACTTTTTGTGCTCAAAGAAATTAAAAATAATGACTTTATTCAACAATTTCTTCTCTTCCATGTCAGTTATTTGACGTGGTACTGTCATGAACACGCATCGTAGACTGACACAGAAAAGTAGAAATTGTCTATAGTCGTTTTTGTTGTCTTTGCACACTCGTAGCTTCATAAAGTTAACAACGTTTCAGTTGCGTTGATGTCTATGGAGAGTCAGAAAGATCTTGAATTTCACCTAAAATATCTTAATTTGTGTTCTGAAGATGAACGAAGGTCTTGCAGGTTTGGAAAGACATAAGGTGAGTCATTAATGATGGAATTTACATTTTTGGGTGAACTATCCTATTAAGTGTGGCTAAAGCTTTTATTATTAGCTTGTATTTTTATATTTTCATTTTTAGTAGTTATAGTAATTGTATTAAGCCATTTTATTATTTTTATTAGTTGTTTATTCAATGTTTTTAACTAACTTTATTTATACCCGTTTTAGTAATTTTAGTACTTCAACTGTTTTATTTTTATTTTATATCAATGCAACATTTCAAATTTTTGTGTATGTTTTTTTTAATCTAATATTATTATTATTATTATTATATTTCACTTTCAATTAATCAAATAATTTGAAATAGTTTTAGTTTTAGTTAACAGTAACAACACTGGTGTCCAAATACTTTAGGGCCACTTTATATGCAGCAGCGTCAGAAATTAACTTATAAACCTACAAATTTAAGACAAGTGTGGAAAAATGCCCCTGCACAATTAAAAAAATGTATTATGTCTGTCATGATTAAAATGAAATGTGAAAATGATTGAAAAGTTTAAATTCACAGAATTACATTCAGATTACTTTTACATGCTGTTTTGTGCAGCATTGATCCTTATAACCAATCAAATGTGTTTCTGTTGCACTTTCAATTTTCTGTTGGAATGCATTGGCCAATCAGAGGCACTTAGATTAGTCAGCGCTGAGTTCTGTTAGGTGCACATGCTCACGAATTCCCTCGTCAACAACACAGTGCAGATACAATGTAAATAAAAGGTTAATTTCATAGCTTTAGTGATTGTAACAGGTGTTTCTGCATAACTTGGCTAACGTCATGGACTGACATGAATGTGACGTGCCCAAAACTAAACAAAAACGTTAAATATCGGTTTCTAAATTGATATTAATAATCATGATTACATTATAAAGAGCAATAATCTACAATAATGATTTTGTCATAAAATTAAGCTCCTTTTTTATCATTTAGATACAATTTGAAACAGTCTATTATTATTGACAACAGTTTAAAATATTTATTAAAGTAATTGGGTAAATCTAAGCATTTCACATTAAAGACAACATGTGTTTTTTATAATTATAAGGTGATCATAAAAATTGGCCTGACAAATGTAAAAAAAAATGCCCTTGAAAATCAATTCAAGAGGGCAAATATCACCCCTTAAAGGCATAGTTCACCCAAAAATGAAAATGTGATGTTTATCTGCTTACCCCCAGGACATCCAAAATATAGGTGACTTTGTTTCTTCAGTAGAACACAAAGAAAGATTTTTAACTCAAACTGTTACAATCTGTCAGTCATATAATGGTAGTCAATGGGACCCATGGCTTTGAGAGTCAAAAAAAAAAACACTGATAAAACAAAATTAAACCCTGCGGTTTGTGACGATACACTGAGGTCTTAACAACTGTATTTATATCATTTTTTACCTCTGATCCACTGTAATGTCCAACTGTCCTGAATGCATTCACAACAGCAGCGTGATCTGTTGCACAATACGCCAGCTGTTGTGAACTCACTCAGGACAGTTGGGCATTGCGGCGGATCAGAGGTAAAAAATGATATAAATACTGTTCAGTTTCTTGCACAGACCAATTGTTTTGTGTGTTAAGACCTTAATGTATCGTCACGAGCCGCAGGGTTTAATTTGGTTTTGTCTGAGTATGTTTTTTTCAAAGCCATGGATCCCATTGACTGCCATTATATGACTGACAGACAGCAACGGTTTGAGTTAAAAATCTTTGTTTGTGTTCTACTGAAGAAACAAAGTCACCTACATCTTGGATGTCCTGGGGGTAAGCTGATAAACATTACATTTTCATTTTTAGGTGAACTATCCCTTTAATGGAAAAGTTAATTTCTGCCCCTGATATGATGCTGCAGTTTAATGAATTTGAATATGAAAATGTGTCACATGAAAATCTGTGTTTGTGTCTCTTTGCAGGACTAACCTATCCAACCAAGCCAGCAGGCTCTTGGCGGCAGCGATGAGGTCCACTACAGAAGTCAAAAAGTCATTAGGAAGTTTTCGGGTTGCCCTGCCATCATAATGACCACCCCTCCGCCGTCCCGTAATGAAGTTCTGCAGGTTCTTGGCCGATGCGTTCAGCTTATGGGTCAGAGTCTTCAGGTTCTCTGTCTCCAGTCCATAGTTCTTAATAATAAAGAGAAAGGGAGACCATCACAACCTCAAAAAAACAGTTAAAGACAAACTTTTTGTAAGAATGGCTAAACTATGACAATAAAAAAAGCATTTCCTATAAATAAACTTTTTAATCTCTCTTTTTAATTCTCCAGCTTTTACTGTAGCTTACTCTTGAGACTCTGCAGTGTGCAACTGCATACAGTATATTTTTGGCTCTTGTGTGACAAAATGCTAGTGATGTTCCACATTTGTAAGTCGCTTTGGATAAAACCATCCGCTGAACGATTAAATATACATGTAAATGTAAATGAAACGGAGGGGGAGAATAAAAAGGGATTGGGTTAGGAAGTTAGGGTAAAGGGAAGTTCAGACGCACTCTGTGATACAAGTTCACTAGGAAAAAAAGTAGTTTGAGTGGTTTTAAATAATAAAGGAATGAAAATGGAGAAGGAGAAAGGGGTCATTTAGTGGCACACAACTCACGCTATGTTAACACAACATCGTAGTCCAAATGAAACTTACTCAATACTTTGCTATAAAATCGATATTTTGTAAATTTCCTATTGAAAATATATCACAGCGTGATTTTTGATTAGTAATATGCATAGCTAAGAACTTAATTTGGACAATTTTAAAGGTGACTTTCTCAATATTTAGATTTTTTGCACCCTCAGATTTGAGATTTTCAAATAGTTATATCTCAAACAAATATTGTCCAATCATCTTATTTATTCAGCTTTCATATGATGCATACATCTCAATTAAAAAAAAACTGACCCTTATGACTGGTTTTGTGGTCCAGGGTCACATATGAATAAATACACTACCAGTCAAAAGTTTTAGATGTTCTGCTCACCAAGCCTGCCTTTATTTGAATCAAACTACATTTTTACTATTTAAAATACTATTTAAAATAACTTTCTATTTTAATATATTTTAAATTTTAATTTATTTCTGTGATTTCAAAGCTGAATTTTTAGCATCATTACTCCAGTCACATGACCCTTCATAAATCATTTTAATATTATAATTTGCTGCTCAAAAAATTATTTATGTTTCTATTACATTGAAAACAGCAGAGTAGAATTTTTCAGGTTTCTTTGATGAAATAAAATTGAACTCTTTTGTAGCATTATAAATGTCTTTATCAATACCTTTGATCAATTTAAAGCATCCTTGCTAAATAAAAAACGAAAAAATTATACAGACCACAAGCTTTTGAATGGTATAGTGTATAATGTTACAAAAGATTTTTATTTCAGATAAATGCTGATCTTTGTATCTTTCTATTCATCAAAGAATCCTGAAAAAAAATTACTCAACAATTTAAAATATTGACATTAACATTGACATTTCATGTTTTAAAATCACTTAAATTAAAATTAGTTTAAAATTAAATGTTAAAAATGAAGGCTTTCAATTATACTGTGATGTTGAATGGCTATAATTAATAGGTAAAATGCATTTAATAGAGACACCAGTAGCAGTTTTGCTATCAATAATCCATTAAGAATAGGCTTCTTGGTAAAAAGATGCCATTAAACACATATTAAACATATTCCATCTTTATGTTTTTTCTACATTCATTTAGAGGTTCAATCCGGAAATATGACAATATAAATATATAAATATGTGATTAATCGTGATTAATTACAGAAAAATGTGTCATTCATTTGTTTTAATTGATAGACAGCACTAATGTTAACCTTTTATAGTTGTAAGGGTTGGTAATATTGGTTCATTTTACTGCTAAATATGCATTTCAATTTAATTTCTAATTATATAGGCCTCCAGAAAGAGATTGGCATGTCCCTCTTCAAATTTTCAGTTCGATAATCCGGCCCTCAAATGAATCTAATTGAATAGCCCTGTATTAGTATATTAAACATTAGTATATTTATGCAAGGTTTTTTATTTTTTATTTTTTTTTTGTTAAAATGAATAAAAACAGCATGTGAATAAGCCTAAGTAAGATCTACATTATGCGTAGATCACTTCTGGTATTGGTTTGTTAGTAGGCAGTGTAAGAATCATGTAAAACCCCTCTTCCTGATACCCCCTTATAGTCATGTGCTGTGACACCATAGTATGGCTTTCCCAGAATGCCTTGCTGCACACAAAGCCAGAGGGGGTTTGTCTTGCAATAGAACCAGCATGAGGGATAGATGAGTAATCATATTTAATGCAGCGGGGCTCCATGTTGGACAAACCAAGAGAAGCATTACATAAGAGGCTTTCAGGCACTAGCTGGGCTTAAGCACATGACATAACAAATGGTGGGAACAAAAAAAAAAAGAAGAATAAAGGGGGCCAGTTTGCGAATGTCTTGGCTAACATACCCCGTTCACCCTCCTTTTTCTCCCCTCTTCCTTCATCCGTTTAGGACTACTGTGTTTCTTTTCTCACACTTTTCTTCGCTCTCCCTCTGAGCCTTTCTCTCCTGTTTTAATTTGTTATCCTTTTCTCGCCTGACTGCTGCCAGTTGTCTACCCACTCTGCCCACACAGTCTTTCAGTTGCTCCGCCTCTCTTTCCCTCCTTCTGCACTGGCATCCTTATTTCTCTTGTACCCCGTCAGAACAGCCTGGAAACCGTGTGCAGGATGACAGTGGGAAATGGAGGGATAATCCAAGGGATTTTCAAGGATTTAAAGTGTTTGTTTTGGCTATTATTAATAGCGCAGGATGCAATTACCATAAACATACATGCTGCATGGGAAAATAGGGTCAGGTGTTTCAGGAATGAAGATGAACATATCGTACTTGATCAATTTGGCTATTTTAATATGCCAGTATCTACAAGAAAGAAACAAACTTTTTGATGACACCAACCCTTAAATATTAGGGTTACATCAAGATATATGTGACCCTGGACCACAAAACCAGTCATAAGGGTCTTTTTTTTTTCCTTCATTTCGATCTCTTTACTTAAAGTTTTGAATGAAATGATACTGTAAATGCTCGACATGGCAGTAAAGCTTTGATTACGCTTTATGACTGAATTAATAGACTAGCCTATATAAATATAGTGTTTCACTGAAGAGTGAATCATTCACATAGATTCATTTGTAAGTCATTTATCATCACACACTGACATAAATACAATCATAAAGTCAAAACTTTATTGGCATAATTGTCGTTTGCAGTATTTGCAAAATATAGCAAATACTAGCATATAGGGCCTACAGAACATTAGTTAGGTAAAGTGAAACTACGTAAATGATTAATTCCTCAGTGAAACACTACAGTATTTATATAGGCTAGTCTATTAATCAAGCGAAACAAAATACAATATATGTTAAATTCAACCTTTAAACTGCATTCCAGTAAAAGCAAATGTCGAGCATTTACAGTATCATTTACATTCAGAACGTTATAAAGAGATCGAAATGAATAGAAAAATAACTAATATAAACGAATGACAAATACTACGGAAAAAAGAGGATCAGTTAATGGACTTACAAGACTGTGGGATGCATAAAATGTTTATTTTATATGGCTATTTTATTTGATGTACTTTATGTAATATTTATTCATGATAAACTTCTTTTGAATGCTGTGTACATCTCGCACAGACAGAATTCGCGTAGACAGCATCACCTATTGGTAATATAATCATTTAATATTGTATTAATAAATAAAACTTTTTGACCCATACAATGTATTTTTGGCTATTGCTACAAATATACCCCTGCTACTTAAGACTGGTTTTGTGGTCCAGGGTCACATATTTTCTAAATGCATCTAAAAGTATTCTGATGATTGGCAGAAAAAGTAAAAGAAAAAAGTTTACAAAGATCTTTCTATTATCTATTGAAACCCAGCAATATATTTAAAATATCAGTAAGCTTAATATATATATATATATAATCATCATTTAGTGGGTACTTTCAATTGGGAGGTCTGTCCTGAACCCTAACCTCTAAATTTCAATTTATGAAAACAATATTGAAAATTGTTTTATATTTTATTCCATTGTTGTTTTTAAAAATATATTTTTGATGTTTTTAAAAAAAAAAAGTGAAGTAAAAAAAAATCAACGAATATATATATATATATATATATATATATATATATATATATATAAACACTACAGTTTAAGCTACATTATTTTTTTACACAAATGCATCGATTTACTTCAAAAGGCCTTTATTAACCTCCAAGAACCATCTGGAACACTTTTTATGATGGATGGATGCACTTTATTGCACTTCAAAATCTCAACAGCCATTCACTGCCATTACAAAAAAAGCTTGGAAGGGCCAGGACATTTTTTAATATAACTCAGATTGTATATGTCTAAAAGAATGAAGTCATATATACCTAGGATGGCTTGAGGATGAGTAAATCATTGAGTAATTTTTAATTTTTGGGTGAACTATCCCTTTAAGCAAAACAGCTTTTCAACAAGATGCTATAAAACTCAATTATAATTTAAAATGATAAATTGTGTTCGGTGAGAACACAATGCACCTGTATGTGGTTGTGTATGTGCTCACCAGTGCGCAAAGCAGGTCCACAGCCTCTAGAATGAGTTCCTGGTGGCCGATTCGAGAAACGCCCAGATCCTCAAGCTCCTGATGGGTGATTCTCAACAGCTGTTCACCGCCCACCTTTTCCTGCTCAAAGTTCTTAATATACTGCAGTAGACAGTCATCCAAACCTTGAAAAGAGCAACACAAAGCAAAATAAAGACATCATTCAGAGCATCTATGTATTCATTTACAGCACAATCGATCAATCTACTATGAGTATCAGATGAGTATCAGAAATTATAAGCAACGACAGCCATGTATGTCTCCCGACATGGGAGTGTGGGAGCCGATTGCGTGTTGATGTGGTGCCCCTCAAATGAGTGTCTACAGCACACATAAAAAAGCTCTCTATGACAGTAGTTAGGGATTGTGAAAGTCTTGGCACACAGCTGTTTAAACAGGCCTCATTTTGTGGAGCGGCACAGACCGAGACACACAACTTTGAAACGCTTTGCTGTCATGAACAGACGTCAGTGGACTTCAAGCACTATTGTCACTAATAAGGGAAGACCTGTTTGGCAAGAGCTAGCTGTTGTCTGGGAAACACATGCCTCCCCCATGCCCCCTACCCTTCTATACTGATCCTTTGCAATTGTTTTCTTCTCCCACAGATTCACACAAAACAAAACATCATATATTTCTAGAAAAGAGGCTGAAATTGTTTCACACCTTTAGCTAAACCAACAGAATTATGCTGCTTTGAGATCATTTATGTACAAGCAAGCATGTAGTTATTCACATATAGTATGATCCAAACATCATTAGGACTACAGACTGAAAATAATCTTGAGAAAAAAAAATATATATTTATACACACACACACACACACACACACACATGTTGGGTTTACATGTTTTATGGGGACATTCCATAGGCGTAATGGTTTTTATACTGTACATACCGTACTTTCTATTACCCTACACCTACCCTACACCTAAACCTAGCCCTCACAGGAGATTGTGCACACTTTTACTTCATCAAAAAAACTCATTGTGCATGATTTATAAGCCTGTTTCCTCATGGGGACCTGAGAAATGTCCCCACAAGGTCAAAATCTACTGGTATTCCTATCCTTGTGGGGACATTTGGTCCCCACAACGTGATGAATACCAGGTACACACATACACACACACACACACACACACACACACACACACACACACACACACACACACACAACGAATCAAATGTTTTTGAACTGTTCGATTTTCTGATGTTCTTTAAAGATGTCTCTTTAAAATGTAATTTATTCCTGTGATCAAAGCTAAATTTTCAGCATCAGTGAACAGTTGGATCAACTTAAAAAAATTACTTCAATTGGTAACACCTAAAAAATTTAAGTGTGATTGACCACACTTAGACAATCTTAGTTCAATCAACCTAATTTTTTTAGGTTGATCCAACTGTTCACTTTTTACAGTGTATACTCCAGTCTTCAGTATCACATCATCCTTCAGAAATCATTCTGATATCCTGATTTGCTGTTCCAAGACACATTTAGTATTACTATTATTATCAATATTTAAAACAGTTAAGTACAGTTTTTCAAGATTCTTTAAAGAATAGAAAGATCCAAAAAAAATTTTTTACTACACGCAGACTGAAGCACGCGTGAAGCTCCCGCAAATTTTTGCCATTTGCATCTCACATGAACAGATAAACTCAATCTCCAAAGCTGATGTGAGTGTCACTTTTACCGTTTCATTTGAGAAAACTAGCATCATATCATACTGTATACAAAGAAACTAAACGGCAACCTGTCAAAATAAAAGTACGGTTTAACATGAAACAGAACAATATTAGACTTGTATTACTTTTGTACAGTATAATGTAGGTGTTTATATATTCCTATTTAAATAATTGACATAAAACAATATTTATGATAAAAAATAAATATTACAACAAGATTAACCACTTAATTGTAGAAAAATACTACAATCATTATTTAAACGTTTTAAACTGAATATAATTTTTCTTCCATGTTTTTGATTTTGATAAAATTAAAAGGGTTTATTTTTCATTTGATTAAAAATTAATAAATGTTTATGCTTTCATTTGATTATCAGAAAAATTAAAACACATAAGAATTTCTAAAAAAGTAAACTCACAAACAAAGGAGTTTTATGAACCATTTTTTTAATAAGTCAAAAAAAATCCTCAAATTTGCTTATGAGCTAGTGATTCAAATCAGATTCCCTCAGTCAGTGAGTCATACTGCAAATGTAATTAATATATAGAAAAAAATAACAAATTAAACAAATATTTTAAATAATTAATAAAATATTTTACAAAAACATTTTTAGGGCTCCAGGCTGCAAATTAAATGCAACAAAAAATGTATTCAATAAAATGAATAAATAAATGAACAAACAAACAAACAAATGAATTAATTAATAAATGAAAAATTTTTTTTGAACAACAGAACACTGTGAGCATCCCCATGTTGTTTCCTCATGCATCATTAGGTTTATTGTCAGCATAAATGAATAAAAACAGAAAACTCTTATGAACACATTCTTTTCAATAAGTCAGTTTAAAAGAATCATGAAAGGGCAGTGAATTTGCTTGTAAGCTACTGGCTTGAATCAGATTCACATTTTTGAGGAACACATTTCAGAACTTTTCTCCATATAGTGCACCTCAATGGTGGCCAACGGGTTGAAGGTCCAAATTGCAGTTTGAATGCAGCTTCAAAGGACTCTACACGATCACAGCCAAAGAATAAGGGTCTTATCTAGCGAAACAATCTGTCATTTTCTAAAACAAATTTATATACTTTTTAACCACAAATGTTCATCTTGCACTAGCTCAGCCTCACGCGTTACGTAATCATGTGACGAATATGCAAAGAAAGTCAAATGCCCTTTACAAAATAAGTTAAAACAACAATATTGAATGCTTTTGAAGTTGGAGAAAATGAGATGGAGTTTTTCGCCCTACCCTACCTTTTTAAAACCGGAGTACACAGATGAAGAACTAACCACATGTGACTTTTCCAACATAACAACCTAAGGCGTAAATACATATACATTTTATATGTATGTGATTAGTCACACAGAAAATGCTATGCAGGACCTTTACCTCAGTGTTTTCCATGTTCACTTCCTCCCAGCTCCCTCCCTCCTTTCCTCTCTACCTCCCTTAAATTCCCTCACAGACTTTCATTCTCTCCTCCATGACTTTTCTGACTCTTTTATATTATTATCTGCATGCTCATTTCACAACAAAAGACAAGGCTGCAAAGCATGTAATATATCCCTTTCATCAAATCCTTGATATTCATCTCGCTGTTGCATACATCTAATGGACCGTGAGGAGAAAGTTCAGATACCGGCACGATTCAAAACTGCTGAAAGCGAGCGTTTCACGGCTTTGCATGCAATTTGAGGGCTTAACAAATCCGCTTCTTCAGCAGGCCGATCTAAACTCCTTCCAAATGAAAGAAATCATCACGTTTGTCGCTGTACGTTGCTATAGAGACTGTATAGGGATGGCGAGAGCGTTTGAGTAGGACCTCATTACCAAGACAAAACTGGCAGTGAGATGAGAAGCTTATATGTGAGACTTATGTTTAAATAGACAAATAAATAAGGAAGCATCTAATACTTACATCAATAGGCTATTCAGAGATTTCAGCTTTTGTGTGGCGTTTGCATTGTAATGCTAATGAAATATTATAGGAATATTATTATTAAGACTCTCTATAGCTAGCAATGGCGTAGATATATTTCACAATGACAGATTCACAACAGAAACATGTCAGGAAAGGCAAGGCATTTTTCTTTAAAGGAACTTCCCCAATAATTAGAAATAGCAACATGAAACCAAAGGTCTTTTTAGCAGTTGCTAGTGTTTCTCTTCCTGTGGCTGAGCGAGACAGTCCAGCTCACACAGCGCCAGTGTACACAAACAGTAAACTCATTGATTAGGAGGACATTAATCTGCTGTTAATTGCAGCCGCTGTAGCTAAGTTGTGTTAAATACTACAAAGAGGAGCGCCGCATGTTCATCTGGGACCATTAATCTCTGTCAAGCGAGGCGGGTGGTCGGCCAACAGTCAGAACGGAGGAAGATGCAGCGAGAGGTTGAGAGTGTAAATAGGTTAAGGATTGAGTGAGTAATGAGAGAAAGTTGTTCTGAAAATCTGAACGTAGCTTTACAGTATGTTGACTAAAGCGGCTTAGAAGCTGGTCCCCTTCTGCCATGACCTGAAAACCTCTAAACTGTCCTGAATCCACCATTTGGCAAACGGTGCAGCCCAGAAGCAAAAGAGGGAACAGGAGCTTCGTAACTCTCTTAGCAATGGATGCTCACTTGAGTTGCATAGATATAGAAAGTATAGATATAGAAACTCTCAATTTGCTGCTTGATAGTAGTTGTTGTAGCAGTGGTCATGCAGAAAAAGGCATATGTGCTTTCTACTAATAAATATACGAGTAATATGCATGCTAATAAGAAACTAGTTAATGAATATTAGGGCTGGGTTTTGACACAAATGTCTCTATTTGATTCGATTCTGATTCACAAGCTTGTGATTTGATTCGCATTTCAATTCGACTCGATTCGATCTTGATTACTCTGGATATATATTAGGAACAGAATATGCCAAATTTTCTCAAGGAAAAAACTAATGCTCAACTAATGCTGTAAAACATACATGAGAGTCAGTACTGCATTACTAAATTGAACTGATTTGTATACAAACGCTTAAATCACACTCAAAGAACTTTGTATAATAATGAAATTACAATTACATAATTATATTTCTACTCCGATTTGTTTTTTGAAATAGAGACATTTAAATGGTGGCTGTCATAAAAACTTGGCAGATTTATTTAAACATAAATTAAACAGTGAAGAACAAAAATTTAAATATAGCTGCAAGCAGCAATTACTGGGGTTCAAACACTAAAATACAAATTTAGCAAGCCTGTAACCACCTAAATCAATTATTTAAAGAAGCTTTTTGGAAAATCCAGGTTATTTACCATGGAATTATTATGACTGTTATAGCGCCAGCTGTGGTCTGATCTCCCTAAAACTGTTTAGAATCACCTGTTGCATGTGCTCACTAGGTTTTGTGAAGTTTTGAGTTTTCCTTTAGGCTTTATAGGATTTTTGGGGTAAATTTGGACAGGCCCCTTTTCTAAAAGACCCCGCTATAGCTTCCCACAGGGTACATTTCAACCTTTGTTTTGATAATTATTGACCTAGAGAGTCCAGACAATTGTACTGCAGTGTTTTTTTTTTCCAGATTTAGTAAAAAAAAAAATTATTACATCTTCTCAATCATTTAAAGGAGTAGTTCACTTTCAGAACAACGATTCACGGATAATTTACTCACCCCCTTGTCATCCAAGATGTGTATGTCTTTTTTTCTTCAGTCGTCAAGAAATTATGTTTTTTTGAGATAAACATTTCTGGAAATTTCTCCACATAATGGACTTAAATGGTGCTCTGAAATTTGAACCTCCAAAATGCAGTTTAAATGCAGCGTCAAATGGCTGTAATCGATCCCAGCTGACGAAGAAGGGTCTTGTCTACCGAAACAATTGGTCATTTTCTTAGAAAAATATTTTTTATATACCTTTTTCAGAATTTTCAGAAATGTTTATCTCAAAAAACATAATTTCTTGACGACTGAAGAAAGAAAGACATAAACATCTTGCATGACAAAGGGGTGAGTAAATTATCTGTGAATTGTTGTTCTGAAAGTGAACTACTCCTTTAACAAACGATTTAATTAACAGCAGTGGTTCTAGGCAATTATGAATATTCTGTGTATGTGCGAAAAACGGCACAATGTATAATCGTTTACGCTCTTGAAAATAATTCATCTCATTGATAAATCTATCTGCACTCATTTGGTTCCAATCGGGCATAAAACCTAGGACTAGTACGGAAAAGTAGTAAAAATACGTGAAAATTTAGTTCATGGCCAAATCCTCACGGTTTAGGAGTTATGAGCGATTTCATACTTTTGACCACTATAGCGCCCCGTCAGGCTGATTGGGGCGATCCTTGGTGACGTTGCCTTTACTGATTGAGCGATTACACGCAACAGGATGCGGATTTTAGTAAATTGTACTCTAACTCTACTCTAACATACCTTTGAATGTTCATTTCTTTTTATTTCGCACTGAAACTGGGATTGAAGCGATTAGATGATCTATTTACGCTGCCGCTTCTCTTGAACCGAGGCGCTACTGCAATCCGCACCTTACATTTACTACGTCAAAACAGCATTTATTGTTTGAATATTGTACTAAAATGCTCAGAACTTAAAAACTGAGACTTTTTTTCAAATCAAAAGGAACAAAGCACAAAGCTCATTGTGATTTATTGGATGAAAGGTGGAGCTAAAATGTTCAGTTCATTAAAGGAGTAGTTCACTTCCAGAACAAAAATGTACAGATAATTTACTCAGCCCCTTGTCATCCAAGATGTTCATGTCTTTTTTTCTTCAGTCATAAAGAAATTATGTTTTTTGAGAAAAACATTTCAGGATTTCTTTCCATATAGTGGACTTCTATGGTGTCTGTGAGTTTGAACTTCCAAAATGCAGTTTAAATGCAGCTTCATAGGGCTCTAAACAATCCCAGCCGAGGAAGAAGGGTCTTATCTAGCGAAACGATCAGTTATTTAAAAAAAAATTGACAATTTATATACTTTTTAACCTTAAATGCTCATCTTGTCTAGCACTGCGTGTACTCTGTCTATTCAGGTTCAATACAGCTATGTTGAAAGACTCCCATCTCATTTTCTCCTCCAACTTCAAAATCTTTGTAATTGTATTTTTTTTTTTTTTTAGAAAATAATCAATCGTTTCACTAGATAAAACCCTTCTTCTTCGGATGGCATCGTTTAAAGCCTTTTGAAGCTGCATTTAAACTGCATTTTGGAAGTTTAAGTCCACTTTATGGAGAAAAATGATGAAATGTTTTCCTCAAAAAACATAATTTCTTTACGACTGAAGAAAAAAGACATGAACATCTTGGATGGCATAGGGGTGAGTAAATTATTTGTCAATTTTTGTTCTGAAAGGGAACGTCTCCTTTAACTGAAACAGGCTAATCTATGTTTGGGATTTAAAAATCAATATCATTTTGTTAAAATTCAATTAAATTGAAGAATCTACACTCTAAAAAGTGCTGGGTTAAAAAATAACCCAACCATAACCCAGCTGCTGGGTAACTATGGGACAGAACACGCGTTGGGTTGTTTTGACCCAAGTGCTGGGTTAAATCATTTGACCCAAAATGCTGGGTTGTTTATTTGACCCAACCAGTGGGTCAGATTAACTGTGTTGCTGGGTTAAACACTACCTAAATATTGGGTTATTTGTTGTCTAATTGCCTTGCTACCTTTATATTTACCAATAATAATATATAAATCACAAAATAATGTAAAATTATTAGTTTTCCTGTAATACAGTTACACAACACAAAAAAATGCATCTGTAAATGTCAATTTAATGAGTTTTCATATTTCTTTTTAATACAGTTTTCAAATAGGTGCAGCTGTCACACATTTTGTCCAACCCTTACAGACATAAATAACGGTTTTAGTAGATCAGTTTCTTTTAAACACAAAACTGTAAACAAGGCACAATATATTCCTATTCTTTATGTCAACATTACAGCAGCAGAACACTCAAAAATGAATTATTACCACATTAGAATCATTCCAAACATCGTGCCATTAAAACTAAGCCAAACAAAGAGTCCACCCGACAATTCTTACAATTTAAAACATGTTACAAGTGGCCAAGAAAAAAAACTTTTGCCCTCAAAAACTTCACACATGAAGACTTATGTCCATCAATATGATATACTGCAAGCTGGAGAAATTCCCAGGCAACAAGTCCGCTTCAATGGCATGGCCTGGAACAATGGCGAAGGTCTAGAAATGTTGTTGTCTCATCCCAAGGCTCAAATCCACCATGTTGGTCCCCACCTGTTAATTATATGGCATTTAGTCTTGCAACATAACTAACATTTTAAGTTAAGTGTATTTTATGAACATAAACACAGAGGCATGAAATAAATGCTCATTTTGCTTCTCAACTTTTCATACAGTTGTGGTCAAAATTATTAGAACACTAGTATTTTCACCTGCTAAATAAGGTTTTAAGTCAGTGATTTCTATCTTTTGCTGTAGTGTGTCAGTAGGAAACAACGGTTTACATTTCCATTCATTTTGCCATTAATTGTGATAATCCAGTGACATTTTTGTTTGCACAACAGCCAGTGATCCACACAGGATCTGTTCTCATCATCATCCAGAAGAACTGTGACAGCGTCTCCAAGATGCTCCAAGAGACCTAACTGCAAAGCTACAGTACTGTTAAAAGCACTTGTCTAAAAATGTCATAAAATGATGCTGTCAAAAATAATGTCATAAATAAATGTTCTTTATCAATTAACCTTGATTAACTAAATTAAATCAACATTTGGATTGACCATCCTTTTGCGTTTAAAGCAACTTTTGCCCTACACTAGGTGCACTTGCACATAGTTTTTCAGGTAGCTTTGCGGGTAGGTCTCTAGAAGCATCTTGGAGACGTTGTCACAGTTCTTCTGGATTTAGTCTGTCTCAGTTTGTTCTGTTTCTTCATGTCATTCCAGACAGACTGGATGATGATGAGATCAGATCTCTGTGTGGAGGATTGGCTGTTGTGCAAACAAAAACCTCACTGGATTATCACAATTAAAGGCAAAATGAATGTTTGGAAATGTAAACTGATATTTCTTACTGACACACTACAGCAAAAGATAACAAACACTGACTTAAAATCATTTTTTAGCTGGTGAAAATACAACAGTTATAATAATTTTGGCCACCACTGTGTTTATATCTATATATATATACACCCTTATTAGAGCAGAAAACGTAAAACAAAACTTACAGGTTGTACGTCAATGAATGGCCTCCGGGATTCCGTGGTTGTGGGTCTGAAGACCTTTTCTCCAGAGTGGGCAGGACTTTGAAAGCACTTTCCCCATTAGCATCTAAACCATAGGAATAATATGCAAACTGTGAAACATATTTTATAATCAAAACAACAAACTGAAACACTTTCATTTGAAGATTTCTTCATTGATTTAAATAATGCAAATTAATTCCCACCCTCATTCAACTACTGCAGGTTAAGTTTAGGTATGGGGTCAGATTCAGGGATGTAGAATATGCTCATGCAGAATAAGGCATCAGTATGTGCTTCATAAGTATTAATTAACAGCCAATATACAAGCTAATAAGCAACTAGTTAAGTGTTACTGACCATTGTATTTACCAGTTGATGTGTGTCAAATACAGTTGCATATTGTTTTTATAGATTGACATATTATAAGAAAAAGCTTACCTTAATTCATGTCACCCAGGAATGTCCCTTCCTGAGCACTGGCAAGAATTAGGTCTGCAACTGTAGCCCAGTCTTCAAAAAGTCTGCCTCTGGATATAGCTTCCTAAAGTCTTGTGAAATCTGATCAAATCTGAAAAACAAATGTGATTCAATTAGTTTAAGGTTTATACTGGTCTCCTAGTTTGTAATGCAACACAGGCATTCACTAAAACAGAGGAAGAGTAAGGGGCCGTTCACATGCCGCGCCTAAAAACGCGTGAAAACGCAAGACGCGTCGCTTTCTCATCAGTTTCTCATTCTTTCCAAAACGCAGCTTGCTCTCACATGGCGTCTGCCGTTGCTAAGCAACCATGTCCCGCGCCTGGAATAAACGAGCTTCCATTATGAGCGTATATTGGCATCTACATTTGAAATAACTAACGCGCAAAAAACGCGACATGTGAACGGCCACATACACCACGAGAGATTCAGTCTAACTTTACATACTGTAGCTAAGACAACATTACATTTAAGTAATAAACAATAGTACATACCAGTCATATTGTGGTTTAACATTATTAAAGTAAGGGACATAGCGTTTTAGCTAATGCAGATAAGTTACCTCAAGGAAAAAACCGCGAAAATGCTCAACATAAAACATATGGCTCTATCGTTGGATTCGGCACGTCGCATACATTTACTTGAAAAAATATGCCCTTAAAAGATCAATTTTTGTATGAAATTATCTAATTTTGACAAAACATTACAAAGCCATACATACAGTATGCAGACAGTAAAGGAACTTACCCCCGTATTTCTGACCTACTCTTTCCATAAGGCGTTAAAATAAATGCCATATGTATACTGTAAGTTATACAAATAATACCACACACACACACACACACACACACACACACACACACACACACACACACACACACACACACACACTTTATATAACAATAAAGCGATTGTTGAGGCAAAAAAGTACATCGCTAGGCTGCTTAAGTTACAACGGTCGTCATTCACGGAATAAAATGCCAACCCCGCACAGCGACATATCAAATTTGGCATTAAACAGTGAAATCAGTGTGCTCTAAAACACAACTTATTAAAAATAAGGTAAATAATTATATAATCATATTATTAATTTACCTTATAATCCTGCTTGCTGCGAGGTGCGTGACCGCCTGGCGACGAGACGAGTGAAGAAAGAATCCAGAATGTTCGATGAAGTGAAAAAAATAAACAAACCGGTTGGGTCAAAATAACCCAACCCAGGTGTTCATAGTGAAAGAACCCCTTATAGTCCATTAGACCCAGCATGATCAACCCAACTGTGTGTTTACAGTGCCTCAAACAACCCAGAATTTTGACCCAGCACAATTAACCCAGCAATGTGTTTACAAAAATAACCCAGCACTTTTTAGAGTGTATATTTTTTACTCAGCCCTAGTGAATAGTGTTCCCTAATCTAAAGCATTACCACCATAAAAAAGAATTGTTACTTGAAAAAAGAAATGTTAACTGAAAATAAAATAACTATAACTAAAACTAAAACAAAAATAAAAATGTCTAAAACTATATTGACTATTAAAACCTTTAATTAAATTAAACTACAAAAAACTGCTTAAATTGACAAATCACCCAATGATTTACTACAGTTTGTCTAAAAGTAAAAAGAAAACAGAAGATATAAAAATAAAAATAGTGCTGGGCAACGATTAATCATAATTAATCGCATCCAAAATAAAAGTTTTTGTTTATATAATATGTGTGTGTACTGTGTGTATTTATTAAGTATATATTAAGACACACACATACAGTATATATTTTGAAAATATTTACATGCATATAATTTATATTATATATAAATTAGTGGTGGGCCGTTATCGGCTTTAACGTGCTGCGTTAACGTGAGACTCTTATCGGGCGATAAAAAAAATATCGCCGTTAATCTATTTTCAAAGTTGGGTTGGGAGCTGGGTCTAAACTACGCAAGATATGATGACTTTCACCTTGATATTTTAGCGCGGATGACGTATACCTAGTCGAATTGCACTGTAGGGGGTAGGGCTGTCCCCGAATAGTCGAAGATTCGATGCATCGATATGCGGAGCCTGATTCGACCACCGATCTCACAGTCGAATCTTCGCGGGTGAAACGAGCATCATACCATTTTGCCAATATGGGGGTGCTCAATGTCTAATTGCACACAGAACTACTGGTTTTGTACGGTTATATTAAGTTATATACAGCCTTTGATTATGATAATGCAGTAAAAACAAAAGTGAAAAGAAAGAAGCGTTCAATAAATATTTTTAACGTGTTTGTGAATAAATCCAACCACCCCTGTGACTAATTTAATTTTCACTTTCCCTGATGCATGACGAGATGAGGACCATCTTGACGGCAGGGATGGCGGCGATCACACCGAACGCGTTTTTGCAGTTGGAGGCGCCTCTTTTGAATGGTTTTCTGTTGGCAGTGAGCGTTCTGCACGCTGTTTATGCGCCCCCGGCGCCTCGCGTTTTGCAGGAGCGCTCTGAGCGCCTGAAGTTGAAAAAAAATCAACTCTGAGCGGAAAAACGCCCAACGTCATTCGCGTTCTTTTCCATTGTCCAATCGAATGAATGGAGAGGCGGGCCTTCTGTTGTGATGGCGAAAGTTTACCGTTGCTTAAAAAGTCCGGAGACTCCAAGAAATGGAGGAGAAACCTTTGGTGTCTATCGTGGGTAACCCGGAGCTGTATTATTTAGGGTTTCTGCTAATATGACAGTTTACTTAACAGCAAAAAACTAAGATTTTAGAGCGCTCGCGCTATAATCCTTTGAATTGACTGACAGGACAGCTGTTTTGGTCGTTGCTTAGCAACATAAAAAAACCGCAGCACACTGCTCTTTCATTAAAAGTCACCAAAAAAGGCAGTGCTGTGCGCCTCGCGTTTTTAGAACTAAAAGACGCGTTCTGTGTTTTTATTTAAACCTAAATAAGTTTGTCTGTCAGTTGGCAGGCAGTTTTGGTCGCTTATAAAATAAAATAAAAATAGTTTTACCCTCCTGCTGACTATAGTGTCGTGCCCCTCCCAACCCATTCACACACGCACATAAGCCTAGATGATTCGACTATCGGTCGACTATAGAAAGATTCGAAAATTCTGATTCGACTATGAAAATTCATAGTCGGGGACAGCCCTAGTAGGGGGCGAGAACAAGTCTTCAACTTCTGTGAAATTACCACATCAAATGAGACGTGCAAACATGGATGCAGTTATGAAGCCGCTTCAGGGCAGGTGCGTTGCTAGACCCTTTTTACTGGGGCACGTGAGTTATGATTAACTTTGATAATCCCGAAATAAAGACATTAAACTATATGCAACAACTGAATTGACGCTTCTAAAAGCAACGCAGTTTAATCGAAGACTATGCACGCAGATAGGCTATCCATGCCCGTGCGCGTCTGTGTATTTAACGGCTACGCGCACGTCTACGAGCACAAGTACTTGGTTACACAAGTTTGTATAGGTAATTATGTTGTAAATGCAATTGTCAAGCAGTTTGTGATGCATTTTGGAAACAGGAGATGAGCGCCTGTTCTAATGCGCCACCTGGCCCGTTCTCGAAGACTTACTTTTAGTCATTATTTGGGTAGCACACATATTCTGAATGCCTTCAGCAGAATTCAAATTAGCCATTTTAATCTAGATTAATCTAGATTAATTCCAAGATTTAATCTAGATTAATCTAGATTAAAAAAATTAATCTATGCCCACCCCTAATATAAATATATTTAAAATATAAACATAACAAAAAATTTTCTTAAATATATACATGCACGTGTGTTTATTTAAATATACATAATAAATATACACAGTTCACACACATATATTATGTTCAATTAATTAATTGTTGCCCAGCACTAATATAAATGTATTTAATATATAAAAATAACACTGGAATGGAGATTCAAAAAGGCAGCACAAAAAAGTATCATAAAAGTGGTCAAATATGACTTTTACACCATATTCAAAGTTTCTAAAGCTATGTACTTCACTATCACTATCACTTTATTTCTGAATGAATCATTCAGACTCATTTTGTGAAATGGATCAACCAATTTACTGATTCATCCAACTCAAAGGAAACAACCTGAGCGACCGTTACACTTGTTCAAAATTGTCCAAAAGAAAGTATTACAGGTTTGAAACTACATGCAGGGAAGTAGGACTAGAATTTTAATTTTGGAATGAACTATCCCTATTGACCACACACTGCTATTCCATTTCAAAGGGGTTTCATGCAGGAATCTGTCTGATATTTGCACACTGCTACACACAGCTACTGTCGTTATTTTACAGTGTCTGTCGCAAAAAACAGCATAACAGGCTGTGTTTGGTCGATAGGTGTGAAATCCTGATGAACTGTTTAGCTAAATAGATTAATACAGCATGCATTTAATCAAGGCTACATTTGAGCTTCATTGTGTGCAGTTTTATTGGATTTACTGCTATTATTCTGCTCAGAACGCCCATGGCACCACTCAGAGGGGGGCACAGGAATGAGTCACAGGAAGCATTGAGGGGGGCAGAAAAAAAAGAGCATTGAGGGAAGGTCACAGGGCTCTTCTGTGCTGGGAAGGCTGTTGTCAGGCCCTCATTGGCATCACCTGGGGGTATCACCACTGAACCGTATGCTAATGATAGAGCTGCAACACGATAATCGCAGTGTGCTCGGAAACCTGTGAATATGGGAATGGGAAACAATGTGTGCATCAAGGATTTATACATACATGAATTCAAAAATATTCAAAACTGTAACAGTTGCTATATAGAACAAATCTTTCGCTTGAGCTGTGGTGCAGCGGTAGTGCACATGCTCCTGACACATTAGGGACAAAGCACCCACTTGGTTGACGTGTGATTTGCATCCAAACCACAGCATGACCTGATCCCATTAACCCCTCGCTTCCACCACTGATTTCTCCATCACTGTACTAGCTAAAAGAAGTAAAAAAAATTAATAAAATTCATTTTGCTTGTTGTTTGAGTTTCATATATACACCAAGGTTGCATTTATTTGATTAAAAGATAAAGTAAGATTGTAAAATATCACTACAATTTAAAATAACTGTTTTCTATTTCAGTTTATTCATAAATGTACTCAAAAGCTCAATTTTAACAGCCATTACTCTATTAAGCAGCATTTAAGGTTCTGCCTAATATTTTTTGGAAATATTAAGCAGAACCTGCATTATACTTAATGTACCTTGTAATCATTACTGTGTATTAATATTTTATAAGGTTACTGTGAAATTTGGGCAATCACAGCTTCCAGGTTGTTTTTTTTAAAACGCTAATTTAGCTAATTGTTTACACATTACCATCATAAAACCAGCTATACATTGGGTCTTAAAGCAGGGCATGAGTATAGACATGGCAGAGACTTGCTTGGCAGAAGAGGGTGCATGATAACAGTTGCTTCTGGTCAGATATTTCTCATACTTTTAATAGTATCCATATGGCAGCTAAAATAAAAAACGTAGCCTTAATCAACATGTGCCTTCAAACATATCACGAAGGATGTCAAACACGCAAGCCACACCAAAAACACACCCAACATGCATAGCTTACATACATGGAAATATGGTTTGCTGCTAGGTATGCAGAGCTGTAGATCTAGGTAGAATATATAAATATATAAAGACTGCTCTGAAGAAATGCACTTTTATATATAGGCTACAGCACATAATCCTGAGACACAGACAAGCAAAATGATTGCAGTCCTAGTCAACATATTCATGCCATTGTGTGTGGCTCAGTGAGGCTACGTGGGCAGCATATAGCCATGCACACTGATTACAGGTGTCCTATACTGCATGCTGTGTTAGATTAATAAATGCTGCTAAAGGATAGTTACTAATTCATTTTGTCACCATTTATTTATCCTAATGCCGTTCCAAATGTCATATCTTCCGTAGAAAGAGAAGAGAAAGAGAATATCGGTAATAGGGCAGTCACTAACTATTATTTTGGTAATTGAGTATTACTCTGACGATTAATTGAGAAATTGGGTAATTATAAATATGACGATTGTTTTTACACTACTGTGTGATCTAATCCTTGTTTATTATTGACTAAATAACATTTTATTCAATCTTTAATATTTGATCATTTCTTTATGACAGAAATGCTATAGCCACTGTAATTTCTTAAATATGTGGACATCAAAACGTGTAAACTCAGAGCAAGGGTTTGAGCTTTTATTTTGAAATTGTGATGAACAGTTAGCATACTGAAAAAGATACTGATGTATTCTCCTGTGTGTGCATAGGCTTTTAAATGATTTACCTTACTAATCCAATGAAATTGCACACATTCGGTTTCCAGATAAACATAGTAAACCCAAACACAATAATATACAGAGATAGAGTTTGAGACGCTCCACACATGTAAATGATAAATGTTTGTGTGGTGCAGCATTTACTGAGTCGCTCTGACATGTAAATATTCAAAACGCATATATTTATTTAATTGAATCATACTTTTTGTAATATTATAATAGAATTATGCCTTATTGTGATTTTTAAATGGGTTTTGTCATGACTCTGGGCTGCAGCCTTTCCCTCCGCCACACGATGTCGCTGTCTTTCCTCACACACCTCACTTCCTGAATCGGACACACCTGTCACTCGTTTCCTCCACAGCTGTTTCTGATCATCACTGGACTATATATATCTTCCCTCTCCCAACACTTGGTGTGGTAACATTGTCTTCTGTCTTCTGTGGATTTTATGTTCTTGATCCTGGCCTTTGACCTTGTTTTATGTTTTGCTCAGTTTATGTTTCAGTTTGTGTTTAGTCTGCCGTGTTGGCTTTTTGGTTTGTTTTGTTATTATTTTGTGTTTAATTAATAAATATTTCTTACCCAGCATTTGGACCCAGACCCCTTTGTATAACGTGACAGAATGTTACCACCTGCAATGGGTCCAGCGGGGAGTAATTTTTTCTCTGAGGAGGCTGAGGCGGCGTCGGCCGCTCGATTCAAGGTTATTTACATCTACCTGGCCGAGATGGAAGCCTGCAGGGCCGAGATGGAAGCCTGCAGGGCCGAGACGGCGCGACTGCGTTCCCGCTTGGCGATGGAGGCGGAGTGGCTCTTCCGCGGAAAGACGGCGGTGTCCGCTGTCTCCGTGCCTGACGCGGCGGTGTCCGCTGTCTCCGTGCCTGACGCGGCGGTGTCCGCTATCTCCGGGCCTGACGCGGCGGTGTCCGCTATCTCCGGGCCTGACGCGGCGGTGTCCGCTATCTCCGTGCCTGACGCGGCGGTGTCCGCTATCTCCGGGCCTGACGCGGCAGTGTCCGCTATCTCCGGGCCTGAGGCGGCGGTGTCCGCTATCTCCGGGCCTGACGCGGCGGTGTCCGCTATCTCCGGGCTTGACGCGGCGGTGTCCGCTATCTCCGTGCCTGATGCGGCGGTGTCCGCTATCTCTATCTCGGTGCCTGACGCGGCGGTGTCCGCTATCTCTATCTCGGTGCCTGACGCGGCGGTGTCCGCTATCTCCGGGCCTGACGCGGCGGTGTCCGCTATCTCCGTGCCTGACGCGGCGGTGTCCGCTATCTCCGGGCCTGACGCGGCGGTGTCCGCTATCTCCGGGCCTGACGCGGCGGTGTCCGCTATCTCCGGGCTTGACGCGGCGGTGTCCGCTATCTCCGTGCCTGATGCGGCGGTGTCCGCTATCTCTATCTTGGTGCCTGACGCGGCGGTGTCCGCTATCTCGGTGCCTGACGCGGCGGTGTCCGCTATCTCCGGGCCTGACGCGGCGGTGTCCGCTATCTCCGTGCCTGACGCGGCGGTGTCCGCTATCTCCGGGCCTGACGCGGCGGTGTCCGCTATCTCCGGGCCTGACGCGGCGGTGTCCGCTATCTCGGTGCCTGACGCGGCGGTGTCCGCTATCTCGGTGCCTGACACGGCGGTGTCCGCTATCTCGGTGCCTGACGCGGCGGTGTCCGCTATCTCGGTGCCTGACACGGCGGTGTCCGCTATCTCGGTGCCTGACGCGGCGGTGTCCGCTATCTCCGGGCCTGACGCGGCGGTGTCCGCTATCTCCGTGCCTGATGCGGCGGTGTCCGCTATCTCTATCTCGGTGCCTGACGCGGCGGTGTCCGCTATCTCGGTGCCTGACGCGGCGGTGTCCGCTATCTCCGGGCCTGACGCGGCGGTGTCCGCTATCTCCGGGCCTGACGCGGCGGTGTCCGCTATCTCCGGGCCTGACACGCCGGTGTCCGCTATCTCCGGGCCTGACGCGGCGGAGACAGCGATCTCTGTTCCTGATGCGGAGGCGGCTGCGCTCTCTGTTCCGGACGCGGAAGCGACCGCGCTCTCTGTTCCTGACGCGGAGGCGACCGCTGTTGCTATTCCTGACGCGGCCCTCACCGCGCCTTCTGTTCCTGACACGGACACGGCTGCGCTCTCTGTTCCTGACGCGGAAGCGACCGCTGTTGCTATTCCTGACGCGGCCCTCACCGCGCCTTCTGTTCCTGACACGGAGGCGGCTGCGCTCTCTGTTCCTGACGCGGAAGCGACCGCGCTCTCTGTTCCTGACGGGGAGGCGACCGCTGTTTCTGTTCCTGACGCGGAGACGACCGCGCTCTCTGTTCCTGACGTGGAGAC
This sequence comes from Garra rufa, assembly GCF_049309525.1. NCBI lineage: Eukaryota > Metazoa > Chordata > Actinopteri > Cypriniformes > Cyprinidae > Garra > Garra rufa. The sequence goes on along the minus strand of NC_133379.1, from coordinate 20,894,595 downwards.
GACCGCGCTCTCTGTTCCGGACGCGGCGGTGACCGCGCACGTTCCACTGGCGGCGGGGCCGGCTCGCGTTTCTCGGGTGGCGAGGCCGGTCCATGGGACTCCGCTGCACGGGCCTGGCCCACCATCCCTCCCCCTGAGTTGCCTTCCTCCGTTCCTCCTCCCTCCAGACTTTGGGAACGTCTGGGAGCCGTTCCGTAGGGAGGGGGTACTGTCATGACTCTGGGCTGCAGCCTTTCCCTCCGCCACACGATGTCGCTGTCTTTCCTCACACACCTCACTTCCTGAATCGGACACACCTGTCACTCGTTTCCTCCACAGCTGTTTCTGATCATCACTGGACTATATATATCTTCCCTCTCCCAACACTTGGTGTGGTAACATTGTCTTCTGTCTTCTGTGGATTTTATGTTCTTGATCCTGGCCTTTGACCTTGTTTTATGTTTTGCTCAGTTTATGTTTCAGTTTGTGTTTAGTCTGCCGTGTTGACTTTTTGGTTTGTTTTGTTATTATTTTGTGTTTAATTAATAAATATTTCTTACCCAGCATTTGGACCCAGACCCCTTTGTATAACGTGACAGGTTTAGTATATCATGCAGCCTTGGAAAATGGTCAAATAATGCTTTCATGGATTCTCATCCATAGAATGTGCCACTTACAGTATTTTGCTGGTTACTCAACACGGGCAAATAGCAATCAAGGATTTTTTTTTTAAATCGAGTACTTGAAATGAATTGAGAAACCGTGACAGCCCTAATTATAAATATATACAGTCAAATCAAAATTTATTCAGAAACCTTCAACATTTCTTACATTATCACAGTTTATTCGCTATAGTTTAGAAAATGGTAATAAAATATGACAAGAACTCAAGTTAAACTGTGTCAGAACAAATTAATCTTGATGATGTCAGATAACTTTGATAAATGTAATGTATGTATGTAACAAAACATAGTTAGCTCAAAGTCTCAAATCAAATTTTTTTGTCCAAAATTTTACTGGTAGTTCACTGTATGAAGAATTTTTGGGTATAATATGTCAGAGTTTACATTTTAATAATTGTTGGTTTGACTGTATATTCAAATGAATCAATACTGAATCAAGATTAAAACTGAATCGAAATGCAAACTTGTGAACACCCAGCCATACAAAAAAGCATAATAAAAGTATTATAAAACATATAAAACGGAGCAGTAAGTCAAATGATGACAGCACTGATATTTTCAATTCTCTCTTTTGTTGTGCAAGGTTTGAGTATCTGTGTGCGAAACACTGAGTGCATTATTGCATGTTGCTGATCAGAAGGCTCTAATGATCACACAGATACAAACAGACACCATCAGCCCATAGGGGCTTGAACACAGCCTTACACTGATACACATGCACACAAACACGTTATCTTCCTAATTGGTAGAATGTTCAGGTTGCTCTTTTGCATATAATGAAAGTAAAGGGTGACCAACTTTACAAAAAGGTAGGCCTGGGTTAAAAATATTGATTTTATTTAATGCATGTTTAATTAAATTTGTCATGAAACCAGTTGTTATGATAGCTACTATTTAAATGCTTATATTTTAAAAACAATTGGAATAAAAAAATTATTATATAATTCAAAAGGAATTATAACATAACTATAAATATTTTGTTAATTTTAACCTTTAATATAATAGTATTGTACCAGCTAATGGGGTTCGATTTATAGTTTACAGGATTATAGTGTTAGTTCACCCAAAAATTAACCAATTTTAAGTCATCCTAGGTGTATATGTCTTTTGTCTTTCAGACGAATACAATTGGAGTTACATTAAAAAATGTGTTGGCTCTTCCAAACTTGAGCCAGTGAATATCTGTTAAGATTTTGAAGTCCAATAAAGTGCATTCATCCATCATAAAAAGTGCTCCACGTGGCTTTGAGGTGTTAATAAAGGCCTTCTGACATGAACTGATCTGTTTGTGTAAGAAAAATATCCATATTTAAAACATATAAATCGTAATCTCTAGCTTTCACCAACAGTTATACGCGCGTTTATGAGAGAGTGGCGTTCCAGTGGATGACTTGGCGTAGAGTAAGCTCCAGTAAGAAGTGATGTACAAGGAAGTGAAGTGGAGAGAGCAAAACAAAACACCGGTCATGAATTAGAAGTACAAAATGAGGATTTTTAAAGAAAAATGTAAGTATTAGCCAAGTGAAAACTGATTTTACTTTGCTGTAAACAAAACGTAGTCTAAACTTAGACTAGCATATTCTCACCAGAGCTTATGCTACACTGTAAAAAACAATTTGTTGAGTCAACTTAAAATTATTTGTTACCTGGCTGCCTTAAAATGTTACGTCCAGTCAACTCAAAAAAAGTTTAGTCAACTTGAAATGTTAAGTTGTACTAAGTGACAACTTAGATATTTGAGTTGATTCAATTTAAAATTTTAAGGCAGTTGGATAACTTACCCAGTTCGACTAACTTACCAAGCTTTTAAGTTTAACAAACCAATTTTTTTGTTAAGTCAACTCAAATATAAGTTTCCACTTAGTACAACTTAACATTTCAAGTTGACTTAACTTAAAATTTTAAGGGAACAGGGTAACAAATAATTTTAAGTTTAATCAACAAATTGTGTTTTTTTTTTTTTACCGTGTATGCCTACATCCTACGTCAATCTGCTGGAACGCCACTCTTGTGAACGCACATAGACAGTTAGTAGAAGCTAGAGATTAAATTTTTTTAAGTTTTAAATATGGATATTTTTCTTACACAAATGCATCAATTCACTTCGGGGGGCCTTTATTAACCCCTGGAACTGTGTGGAGCACTTTTGTATGATGGATGGATGCACTTTATTGGACTTTAAAATCTCATCAGCCATTCACTGCCATTATAAAGCGTGGGAGAGCCAGGACATTTTTTAATATAACGCAGATTGTATTCATCTGAAAAAAGAAAATCACATGCACCTAGAATGACTTGAGTGTGAACTATCTCTTTAAGGTGTGGTCACATTTATCATTGCTGAAACTGTAATGATTTCATCAGGAATCTGTCCGACTGGGAATTATGCGATAAAGTTACCCATGCAGATTTTGCTCACATTCAAGTTGGTTGCTGACCAGCACTACACCGCTTGGTTTGAAAATTTCTTCTGTGTGAAAAGTGCTTTTGAAGGCTAAATTTCACCTAAATTCTGTGAAAGTGATTGCATCAGATATTTTTTCCATGAAAAAATACAACATGCACTGCACCTGATATACAGTCAAATCAAAATTCATTCAGAAACCTTCAACATTTTTCACGTTATCACAGTTTATTCGCTATAGTTCAGAAAATGGTAATCAAATTTGACAAGAACTCTGTGTCAGAACAAATTCATCTTGATAATGTCAGATAACTTTGATCTTTGAAGTCTCAAATCAAACTTTTAGTCCAAATTTTTACTGGTAGTTCACTGTATGAAGAATTTTTGGGTATAATATGTCAGAGTTTGATTATTTTTCTATCCTCACTTACATAAACAAACTATAGTGTCCTGAACCTACTAGTAAAAAAAAATCTGGTGTTTTAATAATTGTTGGTTTGACTGTACAGTCGTGGCCAAAAGTTTTGAGAATGACACAAATATTAGTTTTCACAAAGTTTGCTGCTCAACTGCTTTTAGATCTTTGTTTCAGTTGTTTCTGTGATGTACTGAAATATAATTACATGACATTTATGCAAAGAGTCAGTATTTGCAGTGTTGGCCCTTCTTTTTCAGGACCTCTGCAATTCGACTGGGCATGCTCTCAATCAACTTCTGGGCCAGATCCTGACTGATAGCAACCCATTCTTTCATAATCACTTCTTGGAGTTTGTCAGAATTAGTGGGTTTTTGTTTGTCCACCCGCCTCTTGAGGATTGACCACAAGTTCTCAATGGGATTAAGGGCCTGTCCACACGGAGACGCGTTTCACTGTATACGTATAAATTTTTTATCGTATTGGCGTTTCATCCACACGGATCCGGCGTTTTAGGAGACTGAATCCGCTATTTTTTGAAACCGGGTCCCAAAGTGGATAAATCTGAAAACGACACCCTCGCGGTTTCGTGTGTACAGCCAATACGTATATTTTGTGAAACGATGGTGTCATCACATCACGTGTCGGCTGCGTCACACGTAACAGCAACAACAATAATGGCAGACTACATGATTGTGTTCGTGTTGCTACTAAGCCTACTAGCTTTATTACAGCAAAATCTATTGCTTCTATGTAACTGTTATGAGCAACAAGCGATAATGTTCGCATCTTCGTCTTATATATAGATAAGATCTTCGTCTTCGTATATAGCGCGCAAGGTTATGCGCATGCTCAAAGTCTTCTTCTCCGTGTATAGCGTATCTCTATGGCAGAATTACAGCACCCCACACTGGTCTGGCATATATACTACACCGTTTTCAGTGGTTTCGTGTTTACGGAATTTTTTTTTAGAACGAGGAAAAAAAATGATCGGATAGGGAACGCACCGGCTTCGTGTGGACGGAGTCTAAGATCTGGGGAGTTTCCAGGCCAAGGACCCAAAATTTCAACGTTTTGGTCCCCGAGCCACTTAGTTATCACTTTTGCCTTATGGCACGGTGCTCCATCGTGCTGGAAAATGCATTGTTCTTCACCAAACTGTTGTTGGATTGTTGGAAGAAGTTGCTGTTGGAGGGTGTTTTGGTACCATTCTTTATTCATGGCTGTGTTTTTGGGCAAAATTGTGAGTGAGCCCACTCCCTTGGATAAGAAGCAACCCCACACATGAATGGTCTCAGGATGCTTTACTGTTGGCATGACACAGGACTGATGTTAGCGCTCACCTTTTCTTCTCCGGACAAGCCTTTTTCCAGATGCCCCAAACAATCGGAAAGAGGCTTCATCGGAGAATATGACTTTGCCTCAGTCTTCAGCAGTCCATTCACCATACTTTTTGCAGAAGATCAATCTGTCCCTGATGGGGTTTTTTTTGGAGAGAAGTGGCTTCTTTGCTGCCCTTCTTGACACCAGGCCATCTTCCAAAAGTCTTGGCCTCACTGTGCGTGCAGATGCTCTCACACCTGCCTGCTGCCATTCCTGAGCAAGCTCTGCACTGGTGGCACTCCGATCCCGCAGCTGAATCCTCTTTAGGAGACCATCCTGGCGCTTGCTGGACTTTCTTGGACACCCTGAAGCCTTCTTAACAATGCAGTGGAAAGTTTTTTTCAGGATTAAGTTAATTTTCATGGCAAAGAAGGACTATGCAATTCATCTGATCACTCTTCATAACATTCTGGAGTATATGCAAATTGCTATTATAAAAACTTAAGCAGCAACTTTTCCAATTTCCAATATTTATGTAATTCTCAAAACTTTTGGCCACGACTGTATACTCAAATGAATCGATACTGAATCAAGATTAAAACTGAATCAAAATGCAAACTTGTGAACACCCAGCCATACAAAAAAGCATAATAAAAGTATTATAAAACATATAAAACAGAGCAGTAAGTCAAATGATGACAGCGCTGATATTTTCTGAGTCAACTCTCTCTTTTGTTGTGCAAGGATTGAGTATGTGTGTGCGAAACACTGAGTGCATTATTGCATGCTGCTGATCAGAAGGCTCTAATGATCACACAGATACAAACAGACACCATCAGCCCATAGGGGCTTGAACACAGCCTTACACTGATACACATGCACACAAACACGTTATCTTCTGCTCCTCAGTGTGTCTCAGCAGCTGATACAGCAGCTTGCAGGGTTTGTTTCTGCACATAACAGACAGATGCCAATAAAATCCTCCAGCTTTTCAGAAGCAAAGCATTGGCCACGTCAAGAAAACGTCTGAAGCTTCTAAAAATTCTCTGTGACCCTCAGGAGAGGTTAACTTACAGAGTGACGGTGTGTACTTGTGAGCATGCTTTTAGTGTGCAAACAGCTAAGAAAGCCTCTCTGGTATTCCCTTAGGGAGGAACACCGCCTCGCTATAATTCTTTATGATTCCCACACCGCCTTTTCATCTCGCTTATCCTTCCTTAACAGTTCAGATTTGCCCAAATATAAGGATGTTTGTACTTTAAACAGCTCCTTATCACAAGGCATTTTGTGCATCAGCCATGTTCCTGCATATGAGCAAAATAAATAAGCGAATAACACAGTAAAGCGCAGTTTGTTATTGTCCGTGTGAGCCATCACCTTATTTACCAACTCGAACACATCACACGCCATCTGACACAAACAAAACTCAAGCCAAGACATCCACACAACAAGATAACACGTGCAGGCATACAAGTGCACATTGTTGTTCGTTTACTGAAGCTGGTTACCGCTGAAAAGCACACCTGCAGTCATATTCTCGCACAAGCGCACACATTGTGGACCAAATTCCTCACAGGGAGGAATGAGATGGAGATGCTGATCCCCGTTTTTCAAAAACATAATTACTTAAAGGCAAAACATTCAGCCAAGTGGAACATTTTCCTCATTTGAATTACAAATGACTGTCTCCGTCTCTTTTTTCACTTCATCTAGAACTCCTGAGCTAAATAAAACAGCCAATTACACCCAAATGATTTTTCTCGAAGGGCTTCGTCTTATCTAATGCCAAAGGTATTTAGTGTTGTAATAGGCCTAATGTACCTATTCCATAATGAGAATGTTTCCCAATCACACAATCAAAGGACAGTATGACTGTGTTTAATGTTGTATAACCAAATTCTAGTAAAGGGATCACTGGACTGCCTTTCATGCACCTCTCATATTGTCGTATAACAGAAATCAGGACATAAAATTAAAATAAATGTGGATGGTTTCTTCTCATGTGTATTTCAGTCTGTCTAAGCTGGATTTTTTGACAAAAAAAGGCTGCATTATGGAAAATAAAAGCTTCATTGCAAAATTAAAAAATAAATAAATCAAATAATAAATAATAAATTAAACACAAAACACCATAAAATTCATACTTGAAATTTTTCGCTGAAAATAGTTTCTATTGACACACAAGGAAACATACATGAAATTTGAAGTAAACAATAATAGGAAATAGTTTTTGGAAAACATTCTAAAATAATAGTTTTTTAATAGTTTTTACAGTGTATATTTTGTATGCAAAAATATATGCATTATTTTGCAGTGAAAAAACTAAACTAAAAAAAGCCACATATATATATTATATTGGATAAACAGGACAATACTTGTAATTTTACCATAAAATACTCTAATCATGGGATAGAAACAATTTTCACTCAGAAATTGCAAGTAAGTAACATTTAAATAAAGATGAAATTTTAAGTAAATAATAATAGGAAACTATTATTTTTTTGGTAAAACATACTAAAATAATTGTTTTTTATAAAAAAAAAAAATATTTAACCAAAATCTTTTGTCTAATTAAGTAATTAATTAATTAACAAATGTATTTATTTTTATTTTTTTATTTTACAGTTCAGCTTTTATGTTTAATAATGCAGCATTTGCTGGCCAAATAGAAACAGCACGTAACACATTAAAATAAACACGAAATTTGGAAGTAAATAGTAATAGGAAATATCATTTTCTTGTAAAACATACTAAAATATTTTTAGAACTTCCAAAAATATGTTTTTACAGTGTATATATTGTGTGTAATACCTATTATTTTGCAGTGAAAATTTAAATAAAATAACAGTCAGATATATTTATATATATTTCATTTGACAAAGAGAACAATATTTGTAATTTTTTAAATACTCTAATCATTATACACTGAAGAAAATTTGGGACAGAAATAATTTTCTCTCAGAAATTGCAAGTAACACATTTAAATAAACTTGACATTTTGAAGTGAATACTAATAGGAAAAAGTATTTTCTTGTAAAACATACTAAAATTATGTTTTTTCTAACTTCAATGTGTATTGTGTATATTTTGTATGTAAAAATACACATTATTTTGCAGTGAAAACTAAAATAAAATAACAGTCAAATATATATTATATTTGATAAACAGGACAATATTTGCAATTTTACCATTTTAGTATAAACTTTAATTATTATACACTTCACAAAATTTGGGATGGAAATAGTTTTTTCTCAGACATTGCAAATAGTGACACACTGAAATAAAGATTCCATTTTAAGTAAACAGTAAATTGTAAAATAACCTATTTGGTTATATTTCATATTATTTAAATAAATAAATATGTTCTCATTGTTGTTACAATTTATGCACATTGGTGTGTTTATGTATAGTGTATGTATGTGTTATTTGCGTATGTGAGCAACATCGTGTTCATTAGCTAATATTGATGAAAAGGCCCATTTTCGTGAACTTTAAGTGACCATGGAGGGTCCATTGAGCCTTTGACTGCCGGAGGGATCCCAGCTGATCACTCAGCCTCCACGTGACCCGTCACTTTACATTCTGCTTGATGAGATGACGTGACTACTCAACCAACTTCATTCATTAATAGCATTTTAAAAACGAATTCTAATATCTTAATCCATTTGCCGACATCAACATCTGTTAATAACAGCCATTGCTGTAAGCTCAATATACGAAAGCCCACATCTTAATTGCATGACAGCTTGAGTGCGATTGATTCACAGTGACGTTTCTTTAAAACGAGTTAAATCTTGCAGGCATGCAAATCTTGAACAGATATGTAAGATTTGCTTATATGTTTATAAGCACAAACAACGTACACATGCATTTCTAACAAGACGTACAGTATTTTCCCCACTGTTAAAGCAAAATACATACGAATGTAAGATGAATACCTTTCATCCAGTCGACCACCTGGCTTGTTGACCACCTGCTTACAGGTTCCATAACCAGTGCCATTGTGGAAGTTTTTGCAGACGCTGCCAAACAAAGGTGCGAAAGAAGCTCCTCAGCACTCTCCAGATCCACTCAGGCAGATTTCTGCCCGGTTTTCATCCGCTGCATGTTTACCCTGCAAAATTCAGCTCTGGTTCTTGCTAACGAAGCGTTGGTGGTTTTTCAAGTTCAAAGCATTGCTCTGCATTCCTTCGCAGTAGTCTTTGTGAGGAGAGAGCTGTCAAAATAACGTTAGATTTCTCTCGGTCTCGCTCGAGGGTTTATCCTCCTTTCCATCATTTTTACTCACGTTGCGATGCCTTTTCTGTATCAGTTCCTCATCCCAAATATCGAGCCGCTGAAGACAGACAACGGTGAATTCACGCAGCTGTTTGCTTCGTCTCAAGCTGTTACCAGTAAACAGTAGTCTGCACGCGCGCCCCTCGCGCACACTCGTATGACTCGCGCCTCGTCCATTCTTGCCAGTCGTTGGCTCTGGCAAATGAGCCGTCATGAGGGCCAAGCAGCGGAAACATCTCCATAATTGAGCTGTGTGCAAACGAGAGTATTAAATACACCCTTCAAACAGTATTAAAAGATTGGGACTGGAACGCACTATTATTTTGTGTTTGCAGAATCAAACGAGTCGCTGTTTACTTGGAAGGCTTTTTTAAAGGAGTCATGGTGGATTTTTTAAATTATTTTAATATGTTCCTTGAGGTTTACTTATAATGTTAATAGTTTTTTTTTGCATAAAAGTCAAACAAATATGTGGAAAATATGATTATTTTCAACCCTCTTTTCTAATACGATGTTTTAAGGGGCCGATTCTTCTGAGTAATCAACCACTGTTGTGATTGGCTAACGTCATTGCATAAGAAATAGGGAAGTAACGGTAAAATCAATATCGTGGTATTGCAATAGCAAAACTGTCTCCATATCATCGTGGTCACATGACGATATGAAATAATAGGTCTTCCGGGCAAAAAAGTGTAGTTTTTAAGATATATTTAAACTTCTTATTCTAACATAAAAGGTCTTTAAATTTGTGTTTTAAGCACAATATGGCTTAATCCCTTCATCAAGATTTGGAGCGAAGTGCTCACTTTGTTCAGGAGATCAGCTCGTGATCCGGTGTTTTCCGCACCTCAGAACGGCTCAGTTCACAGTGAATGCAGTGAACTCCTTAATTGGACGTGCTGTGAGTTTAGCGCACTTTTTGAGAATGCAACGGCCACCAGTTATGCTTTATGTTTGCAGCAGATGATTACAGCATTTCACTATATTTGTAGTGAGACGCATTTTTGAAAGCCTGTTTTTACTGAAGCTGGACTTTTCCCTCAAAATAAAAGCTCTACTGCCATTTCCATCAAGATAAAAGCTTGAAAGCACAGTATAAGTTGGTAACATTACTGCAGTCCAAATTTAAAATATCCCTTTCAAGTATAAAAATTAGAAAAGAAGAATTGTAATTTCCCTACTGTAATGTAAAGCAAAAATAATATACCTATGAAATATTCATTTTAATTTATTTTACATTGCAATTGTTTTACAATATATGGTTATTACTGTCATAACAATATTATAAAATAGTTATTATTAATATCACTAATTTGTTTGCCTTTCTTACACCAGTGTAAATGTAATTTCAACTGAGTCAGTATAACACGCAAAAAAGAGGGTTGAGTCCCTTTTAAAGTTTACAAGTCAGTTCACTAACTTTTTTCTGACTTAAGCTTTCTTAGTTAAGAACACAGGTTGGAACACTTAATTTTGAACTCTCAAATTGCATTAGATATAATAATTTAACTTTAAAATGTATACAATTTTCATTTTTTCCCCCAAATCTTCTTTTGTCTTTTTTTAAAATATCGCAATAAATATTGTGGACTTCATATCAAGATATTATCATATTGTGAGATTTTGATATCGTTACATCCCTAATAGGAAACAGTATCAACGCCCCTGGCTATTGCATGTGAGTTTTTTGACAAGATGATCAAAATAAAATGATAATTTCCACACAAAACATTATGAAATCATTTACTTACAGTTTGTGATGCTGCTGCAGTCAGATCTAGTACTGCTTCATCTTTACAAAGTAATTACTATTAGCATTTGATGCAACGCAGCACTTAGCGTTTTAGCCATAGTGGGCGGGACCTATGATTAGAAAATGACTATTCGTTGATGCCTTACTCTAGAGCACTGGTCTCAAACTCAATTCCTGGAGGGCCACAGCTCTGCACAGTTTAGCTCCAACCCTAATCAAAGACACCTGATCCAGCTAATCAAGGTCTTCAGGATTACTAGAAACTTCCAAGCAGGTGTGAGTTGGAGCTGGTTGGAGCTAAACTCTGCAGAGCTGCGGCCCTCCAGGAACTGAGTTTGAGACCTCTGCTCTAGAGGCAGTGTTTATGCAACTGTTTGTGCCTGGATGATATTATCTTGCACCTCAGTTCTAAACGAGCCATTTTTAGAGCTTGATTAATTAAATACTTTGTTTGTAATGAGGAGGTTTTAAGCTATGAAACTTGCAGGTTGTTTTAATGGTACAAAAAAGCAATTTGATTTCTCATGTCATGACCCCTTTAAATTACTAATCATTACTTCTTACTTAAAGGGATAGAGGAGATTCTTTCTTCTGTGAAACACAAAAGGAGATGTTGTGCAGAATAACAGTCTTTATTTGCTTTCATTTTATGGAAATAAGATGCAACAAAAGTGAATGGTGACTGATACTGACAGTCCCTAACCTCTCTATTTGTGTTTTCAGTAGAAGAAAGAAAGTGGTATAGGTCTGAAACAACATGAGGTGAATAAATGATGACATAAATTTTATTTTTGGGTGAATTATCTTTTAACCCATCATGCATATAGATATTAGGGGCACAAATATTAACTCACAATCTAAATGATAATTAATATTTATGTAGTTTTAGAGATGCATTCAGTTGAATGCATGATTAAAATCTTTATTTAAAAACAATTTCCTTAAAAAAAAAAGGCATTTTTAAGGTGGTGTTTTTTAATGCTTGCTGTCCTCAAAACTGAAGTGACCTATAGTCAGGGCTTTGTGCATGATCATTCAAGGGGAAACATGCAATGCCGTCGGCTGACTTGCATGCCACTAGCCTGTCCCAATTAAGCCTTTCTTTAAAGAAACACGGTGCTCAGCAAAGAAAAATTCCTATGATGTGCAGACAAGTCAGCTTGGCTTATGTAACCATTCATTAACAGGATAGTTTACCCAAAAATACAAATTCTGTCATCACTTGCTTTTTGTTGTTTCAAAATGATAAGACTTTCTATCTTCTGTAGAGCATAAAAGAAGATATTTTGAAAAATGTCAAACAAAGGAAGTCAATGGTCACCAAAAATAATTACATTCTTCTTAAATTCAAGTAATTTATGTTTATATTCTAGCGTTAGATTACAATTACATTCCATACAGATCTAACTGTGATTATATTAAGGAAAAATATCTGTATATTGTATGTATAGCACCAATTTGACTAAACAACTTACAAACTAAATTCATTAACATGAATCGATCTAAGGCAAAAAATAATTATTACCTAAACAAATGACCATAAATGCATTTCACAGATTGCTTTATGTTGATTTCATATCTCATGGGAACATAAGCGGAGTGTGCATTGCTGACAGATGTTGAGATTTCTTACAGCCTGCAGGGGTATTGAAAAGAGGCTTTTAAGAGACAAGGGGAGGAGAAGGGATCAAGGTTCAAGAGCTGCTCCATTAAGACTCAGACTCACCATCTGCAGCTAGAGTTAGGGGCTTAAACAACTATAGCAAATCTACAGAATATGAGATCAGTGTCTTTCACAGTGGGAATTCAGGCCTTTTAAACAGAAACAACACAATCTCAAAATTGGACCCTTCACCAGAGCAGTGTCAAAAAGGGTATAAGTCAAGGGTCTTCTATCTTTTTGCACATAAATGACTCTCTAATCGAAAGACAGACCTGACCTGTTACTAATTTTATTTATCTGATATTTTGTAGCCTTTGATTATTGTTTAGCTTTTTTATAATACAAATTTGATCAGAAAAATCTTTAGGCCCCTGTTGAAGACCTCTGTTATAGGTAGATTTCTTTAAACATGCGCCAGGATTCTGTAAGCAAAATTGGAAAATGAAAAAAGATATAAAACACAAGAAATAACTATAATATTATACGGGTATGTTTGTAGCAATAGCTAAAAATTAATTGTACGGGTCAAAATTAATTTTTCTTTTATGCCAAAAATCATTAGGATATTAAATAAAGATTATGTTCCATGAAGATATTTTGTACATTTCCTACCATAAATATATCAAAACTTCATTTTTGATTAGAAATATGCCTCGCTAAGAACTTCTTTGGGCAACTTTAAAGGCGAATTTCTCAGTATTTTGATTTTTTTGCACCCTCAGATTCCAGATTTTCACACAGTTGTATTTCGGCCAAATATAAACTATGCATCAATTAAAAGCTTATTATTCATCTTTCAAATTATGTATGAATCTCAATAAAACAAATTGACTCTTACGACTGGTTTTGTGGTCCAGGGTCACAAATATAGACCTTAATGAAAATTACATGTAAATAATAATAATAGCTAATGAAACCTGCAGAGACACTTAAGTGTCTGTGCAAAAGGAAGCAGGTGACAAATGACCAGTTTACTGTCTCTGTTAACAACTACGTCTCTAAATATTCTTACAGCTGTCTCTTTAAGAAAACAAGGAAGTACACAATTTCAAACCGAAAGTGATTGTGATCAGATAGCCTGCTGCTGGTGTGCTTTTGCTACAGGTATGTTCAATGGCAAAGTTTAACATAAACGGGGGCTTGCATTGGGTTACAGGTCCAGGAATTCATCATAATGGAAACTCACTGACGCTAAACAATTAACTTAACGTCAAATAACCGGGTTTATTTCGACTTCCGCTATTATATGTGAAGCCAGGCGTGAATCAAGAGAACTGCGGAGTCAGAAGAACTGCTACAGAAATAAACAAAGATGAAATCATTAGACAGCTGCACTTATATCTATCTGTGAAGCTGTTTTAATAGCATACTGTATATGTAAACTCATTTGAACACATATAAGGTCCTATAAAGTGAGTACAAAAGGTTTAGTAGTTTACCAAACATTGGCTTTTCTCTATAATGTAATAATTTTCTACCATTTTCAAATATTCAGGTTTAATGTTTGTTGTTAGTTTTTTTCCACACTGTACATTGGTAAACCTTGGGCTAATGTTTGCATCTACATATGAGACCAACAACATTGACTGAACCAGTAAAACCTGCTTTACTAGCTACTTCTGCGGAAATTACGCCACGTAAACCTCGTTTTCCATCATTTTTCAGTTTTTTAGACGTTAAAAGTAAAACAGTGCGTTACAGAGTACAACCTCGTTTTCCATCATTTTTCAGTTTTTTAGACGTTAAAAGTAAAACAGTGCGTTTCAGAGTACAAAGCCATGAATATTTAATTAAGTAAGCCCAGAGGCAGTATATGATTGGCTGTCCGTTGCTAAACAACTCACTGTGCCATTCTAGCAACATTATTTCACAATGCATGTTGTATATTGCATATGTTAAAAATTATTTAGCAAGGGTTTATAAAGGGTTAAGCCCTATCGTAACAAATAACTTAAGTGTACGCAGCCATTACGCAATATGCAGCCCTCCCACAGGAAGAGATGTAGGTTATACAAATAAAAGGCAAATGAACTTTGCAATATCTGTGTAACGTTTTCGCTTTCATCAGGGTAACAACACCTAGCTGTTTCTGACAAGCGGGGGAAACGTTGCAAAACCGAGATGGATGACGACGCAGTAGACATGGGATCAGACAACAGTCTGCCATTAGGAATTGGGGCTTCCGCCTTCGGGAGTGAAAATGGAGATGAAGCGGACGACGTGATTCCTCAAAGGACCCTTCCATTCGCCCTTGGCATCTCTGGTCCTGTGGGGTAATGTGGTTTTCGGTAATCTAATATGGAGTAGTAGGGTTTAGCAAGGACTAGCCATGTTGACATGTTTCAGACGCATTCATGCTTGTCTGTTGTGTAAGTACGACACCTGCTGGTAAGATTAGGAACACGCCGTAGTCAAGATGCAAGATACTTTTTAGAGATGCTTATCTCACATCGTTTCGTTTGAGTAGCCTAATAGTTAACCCAAAAATGAAAATTCTGTCATTAATTACTCACCCTCATGTCGTTCCAAACTCGTAAGACATTTGTTCATCTTGACCCTTGCTGTCTATAGATGGTCAAAAAGCTCTCAGATTTCATCAAAAGTATCTTAATTGGTGTCTTACAGGTTTGGAACGAAATGAGGGTGAGTAAAGACAGAATTGTCATTTTTGCGTGAACTAACCCTTTAATTACAACTTATTATGGTATTCTTTGTGTTTTATTTTTCCAACATTTGCAATGATTGTTCTCACTAGGCAATATGTGGAGAGAGCAGAGTCCCCTGCATCTAGTTATGCTTCCATGCAGAGTGACAGCTGGTCAGAAACAAGAGAAGAGCGTGAACCCAATCGCACACAGTAAGTTTACTTCAGCTTCATTTGCCTTAAAGACTCATTTTTTTGAGATTATATTCTTTTTTAAATTTTATTTTGTCTTTGCAGAGTTAATATGTTCTTCATACAGGGGCATTAAAATAGGATTTAGACTTTTATCAGTAGCTGTAAGAGTGAAAATGACACTTGATACTTGATACAAGTTATATGAAGGATTGAAAAAGACTTTGCTCTTTGTGCTTTGGGTAAGGTTGTCATTCTTGTAAATCAGCTTTTGATTTTCTACAGGGTTCAGTTGGACAGACGGGACTCGTCTGCTTCTAGCAGTGAAGAGTTTAATAGTGATGACGATGACATGAATATGGAGGGCAGTGCTGAAGAACGGTAAGTGAAAGTCACATGATGCATCTGAACCATTTGAAATTTGCCATTACTGTGGTCATACAATACATTGGTAATACAATTCAGAGGTCATAATAAATATGTTAGTCTTGGGTGTAGAGCACCCTTTGATGGACATGATACACTACCATCCAAGCTGTTTTGGACAGTAATATTTTTAAAAGAATCTTTTTTTGCTCACCAAGTCTGCATTTATTTGAGCCAAAATATTTTTACTATTTAAAAAGAACTGCTTTCTATTTGAATATATTTTAAAATGTAATTTATTCATGAATTTTCAGCATCATTTCTCCAGTCCTCAGTGTCACATGATGATTTGCTGTTCAAGAAACATTTATTATTATTATTATTATCAATATTTAAAACAGTTGAGTACATTTTTTTCAGGATGCTTTGACAAATAGAAATATCCAAAGATCAGCATTTTTCTGACATAAAAAAGCTTTTATGACATTATACACCATACCATTCAAGAAAAAGCTTGGAGTCAGTATAATGTTTTATTATTTTCTATTTTTTGGGGAAAAGAAATGATAGAATGTTATAATGTTACAAAAAAATCTATTTCAGATAAATGCTGTTCTTCTGAACTTTTTATTCATCAAACAAACCTACTCAGCTGTTTTCAACATAATAATAATAGTTTTTTGAGCAGCAAATCAGAATATTAGAAGGATTTCTGAAGGATCATGTGACTGGAGTGATAAATGACATGGTAAAATATGTTCAAATAGAAAACAGTTATTTTAAATAGTAAAAAATATTTCAGAATTTTACTGTTTGGCTGTTTTACTGTACTTCGGATTAAATAAATGCAGGCTTGGTGAGCAGGGCTTGGTGAGCAGAAGAGACTTTTTTAGGAAACATTAAAAAACTTTTGACTTGTAGTGCAGAAAAGTATTCTTTTAAATTGTAATAAATTTTCACAATATTACTGTTTTTAATGCAGTCAAAACCCCAACATAGTAATAGTAGTGTAATTTTCATTTATTGTCCCCTAAATAAAAAAAAAAAAAAAAAAATCTTTCTTTTTTTATTGAAGCACACGGAAGAAGAGCAAGAAGGAAGGTGCCGTGAAACAGCCGCATGTTCCTGCTCCTGTGAAACCAGAGCTGGTAGTAGATCCAAATGAAAAAAGGCATCCAGCAATGACAGTGGCATTTGCTTTTAATGTGAGGCCTTAAAGCCATTAGTCATTCATTGAAAGCAATAACAATATTTCCAATAAGTGCCTTCACAGTAAGTTGAGAAAATTATTATTATTGTATTATAGGCTCTCACAAGCTGCCTAAAGAAACTTACAGAGGACGAATTTAAGTACTTCAAAAAACAGCTGTGGGAAAGATATCCAGAGCGCTTCCTTGATCCACTGGATGGACTTGATCTTGTGGATCTGGTGGATAAGATGCTAGAGCTTTGCGACATTGAGGTCTCTCTGAAGATCACGCTGGCGCTC
The DNA here is from genome assembly GCF_049309525.1 of Garra rufa. Taxonomy (NCBI): domain Eukaryota; kingdom Metazoa; phylum Chordata; class Actinopteri; order Cypriniformes; family Cyprinidae; genus Garra; species Garra rufa. The sequence continues at coordinate 20,877,406 of NC_133379.1, read as the reverse complement.
TTTAACATCTTGAATTTTAAGAAGCTGGCTGAATATCTGCAAGGACTATGCAAAAGAAGTAAGTTACAGTGAGGGAAAAAATTATTTGATTCCCTGCTGATTTTGTATGTTTGCCCACTGACAAAGTAATGATCAGTCTATAATTTTAATGGTAGGTTTATTTGAACAGTGAGAGACAGAATAACCAAACCTTCAGCTCCCTCCACAGATTTTCTATGGGATTAAGGTCTGGAGACTGGCTGTGCCACTCCAGGCCCTTAATGTGCTTTTTCTTCAGCCACTCCTTTCTTGCCTTGGCCAAGTGTTTTGGGTCATTGTCATGTTGGAATACCCATCCACGACCCATTTTCAATGATTCTCACCCAAGATTTGATGGTACATGGCCCCGTCCATTTAATGTAGTGCAGTTGTCCTGTCCCCTTAGCAGAAAAACACCCCCAAAGCAATATGTTTCTATCTCCATGTTTGACAGTGGGGATGGTGTTCTTGGGGTCATAGGCAGCATTCCTCCTCCTAACACGGCGATGATGCCAAAGAGCTCAATTTTGATCTGACCACATCACTTTCACATAGTTCTCCTCTAAATCATTCAGATGTTCACAGGCAAACTTCAGACGGGCCTGTACATGTGCTTTCTTGAGTAGGGATTTCGGTCCTTCACGGAATAGTGAGTTACCAATTGTTTTCTTGGTGACTATGGTCCCAGCTGCCTTGAGATCATTGATAAGACCCTCCTGTGTAGTTCTGGGCTAATTCCTCACCGTTCTCATGATCATTGAAACTCAACGTGAGGTGAGATCGCCCCAGACTGAGGGAGATTGACAGTTATTTTTTTGTGTTTCTTCCATTTGCGAAAAATCGCACCAACTGTTGTCACTTTCTCACCAAGCTTGGTGATGGTCTTGTAGCCCTTTTCAGCCTTGTGTAGGTCCACAATCTTGTCCCTGACATCCTTGGACAACTCTTTGTTCTTGGCCATGGTAGAGAGTTTGGAATCTGATTGATTGCTTCTGTGGACAGGTGTCTTTTATACAGGTAACAAGCTGAGATTAGGAGCATTCCATTTAAAGGCCGGGACACACCAAGCCGACGATCGGCCGTCTGGCCTCGGCAGTTGGTGGACGTCGGTGAAGCGCGTCGTTTCGGTGTGTTTCGCACGTCGGCTCTCGTCGGGCTCGCGACGGCCAAAGTTTGCCTGATTCGACATGTTGAATCAGCGTCGGGCTTGTCGGGGCTGTCTGGGAAAGAGAGCGCTCTGATTGGCTGTTCAGACATCGAATCAGAGCGCGTGGAGGACTTGAACGTGAAGTGACGTAACAAGCAAAGGAAAGAGTCAAGAGGGAACTGGCTCGCTGTCATCATTTCGCAATTCGCACAATTCGAAACCAACTATGGCTGTGTGGAACAAAGCTATTGAAGGCGAGCTGATCAATTTGATCCAAGACAGGCCAGCGCTGTACGACATAACAGAAAACGCTATGCAAACCGTGCGGCGGTTCTTCCGGGTTCTCTACTTGGAATGAAAATACAGACTACTGCCATCTGCAGGTACGCCACGGTGTATCTCCTCACGCATTCGCAGAAAGAACCTTCTAGTTTGTAGTCCGCTTTCGTCAGTTCGGTGTGTTCGAGCTCAGTTTAATTGCCCAGACGTTCGCAGACGCAGCCGACTAGAGGCGACAAGACCGTCGGCTTTGGTCTGCACTAGTTGGTTGGCGTCGGGTTGGTGTGTCCCGGCCTTAAGAGAGTGCTCCTAATCTCAGCCTAATCTCAAAGTTTCTAACTTTTTTGAAATGCGTTTTACTAGATTTTCTTGTTATTCTGTCCCACACTGTTAAAATAAACCTACCATTAAAATTATAGACTGATCATTTCTTTGCCAGTGGGCAATTATACAAAATAAGCAGGGAATCAACTCATTTTTCCCTCACTATATATTATTTTGTCCTTTTGTACATTACAAAAAAAATTACCTTTATAAATTTCTCTTTGTGATGTTATACAGACGAAGTGCGCTACGAGTTGAAAATAACTCTGAAGAGGAAGTATGAGATGGTATATGAGGGTTTCAGTCAACAAGGACAACCAGTCCCCTTTGAGTCGGTCTATACAGACCTTTACATTACAGATGGTGTTAATGCATCAATCAACAGCGAGCACGAGTTCAGATCAAAGATAGAAGACCTAGAAGAGACCGGCAGAGTCAACAGGACGCCATTAACCGGAAATGACCTATTTTCCAAGGAGAACGTAAGGGCAAGGAAAGTAAGGTCAGTGTTATCCAGAGGAGTCCCAGGATGTGGCAAATCATTTGCAGTGCAGCGCTTCATCCTCGACTGGGTAGATGGAAAAGTCCACCAGGATGTTTTCTTTGTCATTCCTCTGCAGTTCAAAGAGCTGAATGAGATGCTAGAAGGAGAGTATACTCTCATGAGTCTAGTCAGCACCCTCTATCCAGAAATGAAAGAAATAGATACTCTTGATTTCGAGGGCTGCCTGGTAATGTTCATATGTGATGGTCTGGATGACACTCAAATCCCATTTAATTTCCGGAGAACGGTGTATTGGTGTGATGCGACCAGAGCTGCAACTGTGCAAGTGCTGATCACCAATCTCATCAGGGGAAACCTGCTGTATAATGCCTATGTGTGGACCATTTCTAGGGCGGGAGCACTGGATGTGATCCCGCCAGAACACGTCCACCAGCTTCTGGAGGTTCGTGGCTTCACCAATGAACAGAAAGAGGCCTATTTCAGAAAAACAATCACAGATCCAAACCTTGCTGAGAGGGTGATTGCTCACATCAAGTCTTCAAAGACGCTGTTTATTATGTGCCACTTGCCGCTGTTCTGCTGGGTGGCATCTAAAGTGTTGCAGCGGCAGTTCCAGTCTCTTTCACCATCTGCAAAGCTGCCCATAACTCTTACCAATCTGTACACCTTCATGCTGCATGGTCACACTATAATCTCAGTTGAGAAACTCAAGAACGATCCCACCGAAGACACCAAGGATCTTACTGCTGATCAGCTGCTCATTAAGCTTGCAAAGCTGTCCTACAACATGCTTGAGAAGAATGAGTTTCAGATAGAGAAAGAGCACTGGGACGATGTTGGATTGCCGGATTCATACCCTGCCATGGCCTGCACCGGTCTCTGCACCGAGTTTTATAGAGAGAAGTATATGATCTACACGGAGAAGGTGAGCTGCTTCGCTCATCCGACCATTCAGGAATACCTTGCTGCTCTTCATGTTTTCTATTGTCTCAAGAAACAAGGGAAAAACGTCCTTGAGCAGAGCAAGCTGAGCAAAGTCATGAAGGTTTCCTTAACCGACTTACTCAGAAGTGCAGTTGACAAAGCATTAGGCTCCAAGAATAGCAACTATGATCTCTTTCTCCGCTTTCTGCTGGGTTTGTCTTTGCAGGCCAACCAGGATCTGCTCAAGAGCATCCTGCAAATCCCTACCAGCTCTGGCCAAAATGCACGAGATGAGGCAGCTCGCTACATTAATAAGAAAATGAAAGAAGGCCACTTTCCGGAAAAGACTGAAAACCTTTTGCGGTGCATTGATGAACTTAACCCACAGTAACACTGTTATGAACTTCTGAGAGTGATGCTGTTGCATTGTTTCATGCCAAAAATGAAGTGGTAGAAAAATCTGTGAAGAATGTCTACCATCCAGGTCATGGGCTTTTCCATCAGTAACGGACAAATTCTGTTTAAACACGGGTGACCAGACGTGCCATTTTCCGGGGACACATTCTGGCTTTATATGTTGCCTAAAATAACCAGGTTTTGGCTGTTTGCGTTGTGCAGAACTATCGTTGTGTGACATCAAAATACCACAAGAGTGATTCAGAAGCATAAGTAACCATCTGCTCTGCTCTCTATAGCTCTCATGGTCATACAATGATCGATCTCCACAGCACAAACAGCCAAAACCTGATTATTTTAGGCAACACAGAAATCCTGGCCACAACTTGTCCCCGGAAAATGACATGTCTGGGTCACCATGTCTGATTTAAACACTAACACCCAGTTTCACAGACAAGGCTTAAGGCCTTTTTGTCCCAGACAGAAATGCATGTTTGAGCTGTCTCAACTGAAAATATCTTGCTCTGATATATCTTGAAATATGTCAGTGCAATTGTTCTGTCTCAAGATGCATTTTTATAAAAGCTGCTTCAATATCTTAATTTAACTAAGGCCTAGTCCTGGCTTAAACTAAGCCCTGTTTTTGAAACTGGGCCTGTAATGTTTAACATTTTTTGGACAGTTGTGACACTGCATTGGGGTATTGGTTATGTGACTTTTGTATTCAATACATATTCATATCTAAATAGTATGTAGATTACTTGACAGTTCATATTCCTTTAACTAAATTCTAAGGGTTTGCTGTGAAAGTATATACATTTGAAGTGATAGTATTAAATGAAATGATTAAACCCAAAACACACATCCATAAAATAAACAGCTTTTCAAAGGTCAGTTTTGGTGCTTCAGCTTTTTTTAATTCATTAATATGATTATTTTTAAAACACTAATATTGACAAGTGAGACTTTATCCATAGAATACTTAAGAAATCAAAAATGTGTATTTTTAGAATTTATTTAAAAAAAAAATTAAAAACTAAATTTGAGATGTGTTAACCTAGCATATAAATCAAACCATTATTGACAAATGAGACTAAATCCACAGTAAATACAAAGTAAAAAATGTGGATTTGTTGGAATATTACAGTATATAGCAAGTAAATATACATCATTTAAACTTAAAAATGATTCTACATTTGCTTTCAAATTTTATCAATTGACATCCAGATGTTAAACTGTGTTTAATATGTAAGATTATCAAAAAGCCACTAGAACAGTGTTATTTATGTGACCCTGAACCACAAACCCAGTCATAATACCCTGAATAAATGAGCTTTCCATTGATGTATGGTTTGTTAGGACAGGACAATATTTGGCCGAGATACAACTATTTGAAAATCTGGAATCTGAGGGTGCAAAAAAATAAATAAATCTAAATATAGAGAAAATCGCCTTTAAAGTTGATACATTTACGGTAGGAAATGTACAAAATGTCTTTATGGAACATGATCTTCACTAAATATTCTAATGATTGAAAAATCAATAATTTTGCACCATACAATGTATTTTTGGCTATTGCTACGAATATACCCGTTCTACTTAAGACTGGTTTTGTAGTCCAAAAAAATCCAGAGAAATACGCAATTTTATCAACGTCGCCTGCCCTTGACGTCATATATCCTCAAATTATTTTGTAGAAAACATAGATGCTTTAATACATATATTAATACGTTTTATTAGACAGGTGATGAACGCACAGTAGCATTATAACAGAGCATTTAACAGACTCAAATGTATCTACTACAGTGCTGCTTTTCCTAAATACATATGACCTGGAAGAAACGGAAGTGGTCAACTGTGGCATAATAAAAGCTCTGCTGCTTTCGAGCCATGTGTCGTGCTCGTCCTTCATTAGCAAACGATCCAGCGACTTTGTTTCACTTTCATGGCTTTTAGCCCCATCCCTGCTTCATACTACGTTAAAAAAAAACGTCAGACTGCATCGGCTGTGAGTGAGGATGAAGACGGCAAATCCCATGATTTCATCACGGTGTTATCAAACTTCACCTTTTTTTCTTTGTTTGTTTTAAATATGCGCCCTCTAGCTGTGGAAATTACATACTGTGTCTTTAAAAATAATAAAATAATTTTCTTCATATGTTTTAGTAGTCTTAAGACACACCACTCTGTCAAATGCTGACACTGTTGCTGATGTTATCAGGGCACATGTATGTGTAAGGCACTTGCAGCCCTTTGTTTCTGTCTTTGATGCACTCATTCATAAAGGACAGCTCTGCTTGATGATCTCTGATTATATTTTGGGGAGCCATTTGGCAAAAGTAGTCCTCTGGGTATTGCCCAAGTGGGACCTGCATGAAAGATTAGAGAAAGGATTTGTAGGGATTTTAAGTACTTGCAAAAAACAAAAGGGATAATCCAATAAACACTCACAAAATCTGATGAGGGTTTGCTCAGGAGCCAAAAGACTGATACGAGATATGCAGAGGTGTTCATATCAGGGAGAGTGTCCAACAGGGTGTTTTTGTCTGAGCTTCCCTTAGACGTAGGAGGGGGTCTTTTTAAAGAGCCAGGGGCGTTAGGAAACCAACTGCCATAGTCAAACTAAATGCACAAATGTGGGGTACAAAACAAAATATATGTGACTCTGGAACACAAAACCAGTCTTAGGCAGCATGGGTATATTTGTAGCAATAGGCAAAAATACATTGTATGGGTCAAGATGTTTCTTTTATGCCAAACTCATAAGGATATTAAGTAAAGATCATCTTCCATGAAGATATTTTTTCAATTTTCTAGCGTAAATATATCAAAACTTAATTTTTGATTAGTAATATGCATTGCTAAGAACTTAATTTGGACAACTTTAAAGGTGATTTTCTCAATATTTAGATTTTTTTTTTTTGCACCCTCAGATTTAAGATTTTCAAATAGTTGTCTCTCAGCCAAATATTGTCCTGTCCTAACAAACTATATATCAATGGAAAGATATATAATAAGTATAAATTCCAGTTTATAAAAACTGACCCTTATGACTGGTTTTGTGGACCAGGCTCATATATAAAACATATAAGCCTAGTAATTTTTAAGTAGAATAATTTATGTTCATTTTTAACTTACCTGTCCTGCTCTGAGGGCCGAATGTTGAGCTGAAACTGTGAAAATCACCATAGTCAGAAATTTAATCACCTCCTCCACTGTGCTAAAACACTGAGGTATTCCTAAATGAGAAGGAGAAGGAACAAGGATGATTAATAAAAAAAAAATGACATTACATCTATGATAACTAAAGCCATATCGTCTGACTCACCTGTGCTGCTCTGCTCAAGAAACCCATAAATAAAGATCTCCTTGATCCAGTCCTGGAGTTCAGTGTCCCGCTGCACATCATCGTCACTCTGGTAATAAAACTTCACCATGTTCCATACAAAACTACAAACCGATACCAAAAGCAACAAAGACAACTGATTTGTATTTCACACAATTAAGAAATCTCTCAAGATGCCATCAAGTGATTTAAAGGGATAGTTCGCTCAAAAAATACAAATTCAGTCATTATTTACTCACCCTCATATTGTTTCAAACCTGTAAGACCTTCGTCTATCTTCAGAACAGAAATTAAGATATTTTTGATGAAATCAGAGAGCATTCTGACCTTGCATAGACATCAATGCAACTGACATGTTCAAGGCCCAGAAAGGTTCTAAGGACATCATTAAAATAGTCATTGTGACATCAGTGTTATGAAGGCTACGAGGATTCTTTTTGTGTGCAAAGAAAGATTTTGACAGATTGGATGACAAAATGTCAAAATCTTTCTTTGCGCACCAAAAGTATTCTCATAGCTTCATAAAATTATGGTTAAACCACTGATGTGACACTTTAAACAATGTGCTTACTACCTGTCTGGGCCTTGAACATGTCAGTTGCGTTGCTGTCTATGCAGGGTCAGAAAGCTCTCTGATTTCGTCAAAAATATCTTAACTTGTGTTTCAAAGATAAAGGTCTTAAAGGTTTGGAATGATATGCGGGTGAGTAATTAATGACAGAATTCTCATTTTTGCCCGAATTAACCCTTTAATTCAAATTTGAGTAATTTGTCTATTTTGTCTTATTTTATTTTATTTATTTTTTTTTGTGCATAAATAGATTATAATATCATTTTTAAAAATCATTTTACTCATTTATAAAGCTCCAGTGCTGAAGTCCATCGTCTTTGTAGAAGAAGTTGGGAATAGATTCCAGTCCGCGTTCACTGATATCTTCCGGCAGACAAAGAGAGCTGTAGGTCAGATCTGAAAGTGCCTTCTTCATGAGATTGGTCATCCCTTCATCTCCAATACTGGTGTTCTAAAATGAAAATAATTTGCAACTAACTGTCAAAATGTAAAAATAAAAATAAATGAAAATAAAAACCAGAGTCAATACCTGAGTAACAGCGCCCTCAGGACCAAGAAGTCTGTCCCGAATAAGGGTGTTTATCTGAAGGGTATAACGTGTGTGTGGCACCAGCAGCTTTGAGAGAATCACAAATACGTGAGTCGTGTACAAGATGCAGGACACAGTTTGTGAATATGAGTAGAAAGAAGCCTTTAACACAGATAACAACTGTATCTTGAGTACCTTATGTATAGGATGAGCTGCTGGAAGGTTCCTCATTAATGACACTGTAAAGGTCTCAGCCAGCAAATGTGTGCGCAGATAGAAAGTTGCTTGATGCTCAAGACAGTCTGCATTCCTCACATAGAGTTTGGCGAGCTGCCAGTCATACCCGGAGTCGCTAGGCAGGAAAACTGGATTGTCCTCTGATGCCTGTTGCTGCAACTGACAAAGCAAAGACAGACTAAATGGGAATCACAGTTAATCATTTGCAAGACAACTACCACAAGGCCCAGAAAGGTAGTAAGGACATTGTTAAAATAGTCCATGTAGTACTCTCATAAACACATTGAAGACTGTCATTTTTTTTTTATTTCTTTGCACTCAATAATTATTCTCGTAGCTTCATGATATTAATGTTGAACCACTGATGTCACATGGACTATTTTAACAATGTCCTTACTACCTTTCTGGGCCTTGAATGTGTCAGTTGTGTTGCTGTCTATGCAGGGTCAGAAAGCTCTTGGATTTCATCAAAAATATCTTAATTTGTGTTGTGAAGGTGAACGAAGGTCTTCCGTGTTTGAAACGATATGAGGGTGAGTAATTGATGACAGAATTTTCACTTTTGGGTGAACTATCCCTATTTTAAGATTTGGTCCAGTACATTCCGGTATTGTCATAAGTTAATGAACCCCATCAAAGGTACCTGAATCGCAATTGGCAGAAGTTTGCCCACTTGGTTTTTATAGAGCAGACAAAGTGGAGCTGCAACATACTGCTGCTTCCCATTGATGACTTGCATTGGTAAATCTGCCAGTCTTTTATAGTCACATAAGAATATGTTTCCTTCCTGTTGAGTTAAAAAATCAAAGTTAATTATTAGTGAGCATATAGAGAGCGCAAAAGAGCAAATCTGATATTGTTTTACCTTCATCTCCAGAGTAAGGGACGTTCCACTCTCTAGAAAAGGCTGCACCATTCCATCAGTAACGGCAAAGTTCAGAGGAAGCTCAGTGCATCGACGGAGCATCATTGGATTGGGGCCATTTAGGAGCTGATACCCAAAGAATTCATCATCCATCCAGTGCAGCTGCACATATTCTATTACAAAAAGATTGCAACAGCCACTGGATTATTTCACAGTTTTACCTCATTCAACATCAAACACTTGAAACAGATAATGTTTTCCTACCAGAGACAGCAGTTCTGGATGACCAAAATGCACTCTTCATATCTTCCAATTGAACCCACGGATCGGGTTTTTTCGCCAGTGTTTTCATTTTGATCTCACCAAGTCTGGAAGATAAATTCATTATTAGTGTAAGGAAATTACCAGACCGGATATATTGATATATGTTAGGAGGGACTCACGCAGACGAGCAGCTGAAAGCTGAGTCCATGTCTTTAGTAAAAGAGAAGCGGACCACTGAGGGAAGAGACAGGGGTTCTTGAAAACATGCTTGCTGTGGAAGACCTGGTTTAAACTCGGTCCACCTTGGGGCAGAAGGCGGCACACGAACATATACATTAAACCAATGAAGAGGGCATAAAGTGTTTGCGAAGACACATCTTAACAATGCAAACTTACTGGTACACTTGTTTGTTAAGCGTCAGCTCATTTTTTCTGTGCTCCTTCAGTTGTGAATATTTTTCTTCATAGATTTTCGTAGCTGTCAGAAAATATAAAGGAGAGTTACCAATCAGAATAGATGTACACTAGTCTCATATGTGCACCAAAGCTGCCATTAAAAATATTTGATCAAACATTCTGTTAAAAACAGTGATATAGTGAAATATTTTCACAAATAAGTTTCTACAGTTGATTCCTGTGATAACAAAGCTGAATTTTCAGCATCATTACTCCAGTCTTCTAATATGCTGAATTGCTGCTTCTTATCAAAAACAGTTGTGTTGCTTAATATTTTTGTGATATGATTTTTAATGTAATAACAGAGACATATACAAACCTTTGGCCTCTCGCAGCTCAATCACTTCCCCCTCTCCCATCCAGCGATAGCATGGAAAATGGATCACATCTTTCTCAGGGGTTCTTACAGTTACCACAGAGCAGAACCAGTCATTCTCTGGCAAGAATATGAAATTATCTTTCTCGAGTCGGATGAGCAGCAGCTTGTCGAGAGTGAACCTGGTAATCACTTTGTACTTTACTTTCTAGGTTAAAAAGAAAAACAAATACTTCACTTAGAGAAACTGATGGCTCATTTCAGTCCTAACCTTCCTGTGAACATTTGTGTAAATAAAATGTTTAAAATATCTTACCATCCCAGTCTTAAAATCTCTTCCAATGCTGTCAAGCTTGGTCCGCTCACTCACTCCTTGAGTGCCAATCAAAGTAATGAATATATTGTCAAAAGTGCCCGCATGGGTCATGGAGCCTGTGGTCACCTCTACTTCATATATGGCCTCCATGGCTCTGAAAATGAAAAGCCTACAGAGGTTAAGTCTTCTTCACTAGTAGAAATATCTAAATATTTTTAGTGTTTATACATTGTACATTTTGTAAAAGTATAATTCACCACAAAAAATTATAAACCTACTGACAAACCTGTAAGACTTTGAAAATGCAAAAAATGTTGAAAAATATCTCAGTGTTTTTGTCATCAATCGCCCACATTGGCAGTACTGAATGTAAACAATGCCACTGAACCAAACGATACTCAAATATTTTGCTGATTATTGCTGCTGAATATGATCAATTATTGTCATGTTTTGGGCTGTACTAATCGGTGGGACCAGGAAAAACATTTAGCCTGCCAAAAGTTATAACAAACCGAAGAGAAGAGTGCCAAAAACTGGGACAAAAGGTGTTTGTGGTTGGCCAAACTGAACCAGAATTTCCAGGGCAATCTTGACAACATTTGTGTTTGCGCTTATCGGTAAAATATTAGGCTAATATCTTAATTAATAATGCTCGTACGTATCGTTACCACCTATTAGTTAATCAAATTATTGCACCCTTTCCTGCTTACAAAGTCCTTCTCCATATGATTTACAAGCTTCCAGACGTGTTTTAGACAGCATAAATTAGCAGAACAACATATTCAGTAGTAGCCTACATTAACCTTGCAATCCATGCTGTTTACATCCGGGTAACTGACCAAATCACGAAGTAAATGCAAACCCTCTATAGAAGTCAAAATGGTTTGGTTACCAAAATGTCTTTCATCTTCCTTAGAAGAAAGTCACAGGTTTGGAACAATGAAACTTTAAAAACTTTTAGATTTTTGGGTGAACTGTCCCTTTAACAATAAAAATACTTGAAAGCCAAATTCCTATGATATTACGGTTTTTTAATGAAATATATCCTGTATGACAGTATTTTGTCTTGTTGTGTTAGATTATTTCGCTTAGGCTATACGCTCTTTCTACACCGGAAACTAGGGCCGCGCCAAATGTTAATATAGGCTAACCCACCGGATGCGTCGCTTCACATCGACAGTAGACGACCCGCCCGGTATAAACAAAGGTATTAATGTTATTATAAGCATAACCTTCGTTAAATGTAGTTCGGAGTAAAATTACAGAATATACAAATGTATTTTAGCATGTCTTTTTAAAGTAAACATACCTGAGGTAGATGTTAAATCACAGCCTGAGAGTTGAAGTCAAATAAGGAAAACCTAAAGCCCAGTAGCAGGACCCTGCCAAACTGGATTCTGGCTTTCCAATAATGAAAAGATCAGGCCACTATTGCGCAAAACAACATTCAGGTAATACTACAGGTTGTATCATAACGTGACATTCCTGCAGTGTTTATTTCCTCCCATCAATGACTTTTGTCCCATCTAAAAAAAACACATTTACATGTAAACGATTTCTTGGAAGTCATTCATCATTTTTGGCATTGATCGACAAAGATAACATTTCTTGCAAAACAAGAAAAACTACTTGAACAAACTCTGTGGAAAATAACACTGCAGGATCATATCATCAGTCTGTAGGACTGGAATATCTGTATGAACAAGAGCTTGACCATCATGATATACATTTCAGACAAAGTTTATTAGTTGACATCCAAGTTATTACAGTCTTACAGATATATGCAATTACACACAGTTCTAGTAATTACTGTTTCTTCTTCACAACATGTGCACAGTCATATTTGCCCCTGACCACTTTAATTTTGACCCCTGGTAAGTCCTGTGTCCTTCCTCCTTGTATCAGCACCACATTGTGCTCCTGGAGGTTGTGTCCTTCTCCAGGGATGTAAGCGACAGCTTCATGACCATTGGACAGACGTACTCGTGCACATTTGCGGTTGGCTGAGTTGGGTTTTTTGGGTTTCCTGATCATGGTCTTGAGAATTACTGCTTTGAGCTGTGGATGCCCATAAGTGGCACCGATTTTTGGTTGAGGTGGGGGTGGTCTGCCCTTACGGTGCATCTGATTGAGAGTGGCCATGGTCCTGGTGACCACAGATCCAGACCAGAAAGGTACAGAGTGCGACGCTGCCAAAATAATACAATAGAAAATGGCATCATTAATTTCAGTTATTTATTTTAATAGGACACTATTCAAATGATGTTGCTAAGACTTACTCTGCAAAACAGACGAGAGCAATGGTCTCAGACTTCCAAGAAAAGACATTTTTAGTTCATCTGTAGGAACAATTGCAAAATCAAATAAGATGGTGTCACTGAAAAACTTACAGCAACACACTGTGCTAGTGTAAAATTATCCCTTTAATGTTTAATTTACCTGTGTGTAGGTTATGTTAAAACAGAGTGTCTGACGTTTCTTAATCCTTGCTGTCTTTAGTTTTCAGTCAGAGGAAAAAAAGGACGAATTCTTCCACCCTTACTGTTATGTTGCCGACATGCACGTCGCCATGTTGAAAACGCATGACCCCGGAGGAATCTTCCTCGAATCCGGACCAGTGAGCGCAAGACTGAACTGCGTAATACTGCCATCTAGTGGATGGGTGTGGTAAATCTGGCAAATATATATATTTTTACAAATAATACAAGTAAATGCCCAAAATACAGTAAAAGCAGTTCATGCAAAAACAGTTTGAATACACATCTTCTGAGATAAACATGTCTTAAAATCTGAATTAAGAGTAAGTTCAGAGATATTTTTGTGATGTTTGCAGTAAAAAAAATGAGGAAAGCTTATTAAAGGGATAGTTCAAAAATTAAAATCCTGTCATCATTTACTCACTACTAAGTTGTTCCGAACTTGTATGAGTTTCTTTCCTCTGCTGAACACAGAAGGAGATATTTTGAAGAATATGGGAATACAAACAGTTGATGGTCTCCATTTACATTACCAGTCAAAAGTTTTTGAACAGTAAGATTTTTTCTGCTCACTAAGCCTGCATTTATTTGATCCAAAATACAGCAAAAACAGTACAATTTTGAAATAAGTTTACTATTAAACAAATGTTTTTTATTTGCATATATTATAAAATTTAACTTATTACTGTGATTTCATGGCTGAATTTTTAGCATCATTACTCCAGTCACATGATACTTCAGAAATCATTCTAATATTCTGATTTGCTGCTAAAAAACATTTAGCTGAGTAGAATTTTTCAGGTTTCTTTGATAAATAGAAAGTTCAGAAGAACAGCATTTATCTGAAATACATTATAAATGTCTTTATGATCACTTTTGGATTAATTCAAAGCATCCTTGCTAAATAAAAGTATTAATTTCTATTAAAAAAAAAAACGGAAAAAAAAAATACTGACTCCAAGCAATGGTATAGTGTATAATGTTACAAAAACTTTTTTATTTCAGATAAATGTTGATCTTTGGATCTTTCTATTCATCTAAGAATCCTGAAAAAAAATGTACTGAACTGTTTTAAATATTGATAATAATAATAAATGTTTCTTGAACAGCAAATCAGCTTATTAGAATGATTTCTCAAGGATCGTGTGACACTAAAGACTGGAATAATGATGCTGAAAATTTAGATTTGATCACAGGAATAAATTACATCTTAAAATATATTTAAATAGAAAACAGTTATTTTAAATAATAAAAATATTTCCAAATTTTACTGTTTGATGCTGTACTTTGCATCAAATAAATAAAGGTTTCGTGTAGGGATGCACCGATCCGTATCGGCCGATCACTTGCGCGTTTTGTCAGTAAAGCCGGTTCTGTAATCAGCGGTAAATGCCATCAGGTGCGTGATTTCACGTTGAGCCGTATATACTACACACAGCCGTTGTTCACTGACGAGCTGCGCACATTCACACTGATAATGAACATTGATTTGCGCAGCTCGTCGGTAAACAGCGGCTGTGTGTAATATATACGGCTCAACGTGAAATCACGCACCTGATGGCATTTACCGCTGATTACAGAACCGGCTTTACTGACAAAATGCAAGCATGATCGGCCGATTCGTATCGGTGCATCCCTAGTTTCGTGAGCAGAAGATTAAAAAATTAAAAATCTTACTGTTCAAAAACTTTTGACTGGTAGTGTACTTCCATTATATGGAAAAAATATTATGTATTTCAATAGTGACCATCTTTTTACATATTTTTCAAAATATCTTCTTTTGTGCTCAAATGAAAAAGGAATTCATACAGGCCTGAAAAAATTATGATGTAAATTATGATTTTTTTTTTCATTTTCAGGTGAACTATGCTTTTAATGAAATAAAAAGCCACTTAAAGGGATAGTTCACCCAAAGACGAAGGTTACCTCATGATTTACTCACCCTCAAGCCATCCTAGTTGTATATGACTTTCTTTTGTCCATCCATCATAAAAAGTACTCCACATGGCTCCAGAGAGTTAAATAAACTGTAATCTCTAGCTAACTGTCGTATATTGTATATGTTCATGAGAGAGTGGTGTTTCAGCAGATGATGTAGGACATAGGGAAATGTTGCGGCAAACACAGAAGCACAAAGGAGAGAGCAAAACGAAGCACTGGTCTTGAATTCGAAAATTATTAACCTCCGGGAGGCATGTGGAGTACTTTTTATGATGGATGGATGCACTTTATTGGACTTCAGAATCTCAACAGCCATTCACTGCCATTATAAAGCTGGGAAGAGCCAGGACATTTTGTAATATAACTCCGATTGTATTCATCTGACAGAATAAAGTCATATACACCTAGAATGGCTTAAGGGTGAGTAAATCATTGAGTAATTTCCATTTTTGTGTGAACTATCCTTTTAAAGTATTATTTTGATAATAAATACTTTTTTTCATCTCTTTGCAGGCATTCCTTACAGTTTCCATTAATGACCACTGAACGTCAGTATTGAGCAGTCTTTACAGTATATACTGACAAATCAAAAGTAAAGACACTGAATAAAGTTTCGTGTTGGTGCAATGCAGGCCTTCGTGAGAAGTGGACGACTGAGGATGTTGTCTCAACCCACGGGATGAAGATAGCTTCTCAAAATAACGCTTATTTCAAAGGTTTGTTTTGCTGTATCTCTGCCGATATAATTTATTTGTTGAGAAAATTGTTCTTTTCATGTCTCACCATGGCATTAGAGCTCAAGAATAGAAATGTTTTGTACATCTTTGAATAGTACAGACAATGTAGGTGGTTGTTTGTCATCATACTTTCCAGAACACAAGATGAGAGCATCTTAATTTTTGCATTTCCATTATGATTTAAGTGGGCACGGGCTGTTTGTGTGGACGTATCTGGAGGACGATGAAGAGCGAGGGAGCAGAGAGTTAAAGAGGTAAGGGTGAGTCATAAGGGGAGAGGGTCCTAATGAATGGGACCGTATGAATGAGAAAGCACAGATGTGTGAAAGAGGGAGGATGAAAAGAAATTCAGCTGACTGATTGGAGGAGTGGGAGGAAAGCAGGATGAATAAGCACCTAAAAGTCCTTGTGCACCTTCCAAGCGCTCCCCATTCCCTCTTTTCCTCCTTTTTTTTTTATTTTTATTCCTCTTCATCGCTGAAAGCGCATCATTCTCACAAGGACAGGATGAGAAGATATGAGAGAGTTTTATTCAGATCAAACTCACCGGGTATTTCTGGACACGGGGCGGTAAGCTGGCCCACGGTCCCGTGTGGGAGGGTCAGCGCACAACCGGACACCAGACTCAATGGAAAGGTGCAGAACTAGATAACTGACAAGCAAACAATGATTTAGGGCCACCGGAGGTGGAGATTGCAAAGAGAAGATCTCGCTTCCCCAGCAACAAGAGGAAAAAATGGAAGCAGATACCGAGAGGCAGGAAAGGCCATATAGGGTATCATCGTGAGCTTCCAGGTATAATGGGAAAGTGTGGGCCGACTATTCACTGTACAGCATGAATTTGTGGACATATATGCATGTGTGTGTGTGTGTGTGTAGGAGGCTGATTGTCTCCACTGTGCCTCTGAGTCAAGAGCATACGTCAGGAAAAACAGATAGCACCTCATCATCTGCGTCAGTCGGTCCTAGGAAACCATGGCGACACACTAAAAAGGCAGTGAATGAAAGCCAGAGAGAGAAGGGAACAATGGAGGGGGCAGCAACAATGAACACACACCGATGAACCTCGCTTTGATGCATTTAATTGACTCTCATATACATATTTGGAAAACAAGAGCGCATCAAATTCAAGGATATTCTGTGTGGAAACGAACGTACGGTTTCTCTTAAAAAGAAAGGCTTTCACAGCGATGGCGTAGAAGAAGCATTTCGGGCTTCTCAGAGAACCTTTTGTGAATCTTAAAGTTTCTAAAGTTCTTCATCATGGAATCATCAATGCCAATCATCTTTGATTTGAAGAATATAAGATTAAGATTCCATTAAGATATTTAGTAAATTTCCTACCGTAAATACATCAAAACTTAATTTCTGATTAGTAATATGCTTTGCTAAGAACTTTATTTGGACAATTTTAAAGGCAATATTCTCAGTATTTAGATTTTTTGCCCTCTTTCAAATATTGTTATGTCCTAACAAACCATACATCAATGGAAAGCTTATTTCAGCTTTCATATGATGTATAAATCTCAATTTCAAAAAATAGACCCTTATAACTGGTTTTATGGTCCGGGGTCACATCATAACTTAACTTTTGGATCTCCAAACAAAAGACGAAACATAAAGGAATATAGTTTATTACAGTATGAAGCATCTTCTATGGTTTTCATGCACTGACACAATGAAAAGCAAATAGAAACAGAATACTGTAGGTAGGAATCAATCCTCTACTTGATCGTAGAACTCTACGATGGATTAAAGATACACTTGTGATTCATAAACACATTCTTTCGGTAAAACACAGTCTTCACTATAAGTGAATACAAAGTTTGTTACTTTAAGTACTTTTCCCCAAAGTGACAGTCCAATATGAATAGGATGCATGTTCATGTGACTTCATGATATATAAACATAAATAAATCTTTTTTAACAGACTTTTTAATATAGCTCTACCACATTGTCCCAGAAAAATAGCTTTGTAAAAGATGACAATATGCCATACTTTGTTGATTAAGTCACAGACTTATGTTAAAACATGTGATCACTGGTTCCATCTGTAGGGAAAAAGAGAGAGAAAAAGCACAGTTTAGACACAAAAACACTGAGATATCGCAATGCTACAATAAGCAAAAATGTTATAGCTTCTCACCTTGGTAGAAGATCTGTTGTCCGCCTTGATGAGGGAGTTGATACAACTCATCTTGCTGCCTCTCGGCAGGAGTCATCGGGGCGGCTGCCCCAAACACAGGTTCCATGGTGACCAGTTCCTCTAGGAGGGACTGGGCACAAGGCAGAGCAGGAGTGAGGGCAGGAAGTGCTGCGGCGGATCCTGAGGAGGACATCATCTCCACCTCTTCGTCAGGTCTCTCGACTTCCTGCGGCCCACCCCCGGCTATGCGATTACAATGCGTCGACTGGACGCTACAGAGGTGGTGTACACCGTTCAGAGTCGCCGCCTCCTCCTGCGTGTGAACAGGGGAGCTTTGGCTCGGGGAGTGCTGAGCGTAGGACGGCTCTGATGAGTAAGGCGAGGGAGGTACGGGGGAGGTGGATGGCAGATTTGGAAACGGGATGCCATCGACTGCTTTCTCCTCAAACATAAAGACATCAATGTGAGCCAGAGAGGAGTTTGGGCCGTGATGAGGGGGAGACGACGTGTTTTGTGGGTGGCTGTGACAGAAGCCCTCAGCTAAAGTGCTAATATACTGAGCCAGGAGTGAGATCTCCAGGCGCTCTCTTTCAGAATCGTCTTCCCGAGGGAAGAAACTCAAACAGGGCTTTTTGGTGGGTGAGGCCTCGGGGGTCAACAGGCCTTCGGGAGGATTGTGGAATGGGAAATGTGGGACGTCTACATATAGAGGTCCTCTGATCTCCGGCAGCGCCATGAGAATGCATTCATCGCTGCCTGGGCTGTCTGGAGTTGGTGGTAGCGTTTCGTACAGGCGTTTGCGGCACTGTTGAGTTGGGCCGATGCTAGCGGGAATGCTTTGTCTCATTTTCACTACATTGCTATGATCTGATTTGAAGCTCTCATCGCCAAACATGAAACTCCCTCCTCCCAGTCTTGGGGTGTAAGGAGGCGTGCAGATGAACTCTTCTGAGCTTTGGCGCTTGGGAGGAGGTTTGAATGGAGGAAGGGGTGGAGGAGCGACTTGGGTAACTGCTGAAAGACTTGGGATGTTGATGTTGCTCAGATGTTCTGGGGAGACACTCATGGCTGATCTCCACATCTGGTGGCTGCCGTGCAATTGCGGATGGCTCTCTTCGTCTTGAGAAAAGCTCTGAAGGGGGTCGAGTTGCATGTTGGTTGGGGCGGAGGTGCTGGGGAGCTCCTCTGATGAGCTCCGGCCAGATGTGGTGAAGCTGAAGTCGAAGGATTGGGAGGACAGGCCACTGCTGCTGGGGGTGAAGACCTGGTCCGGGCTGGACAGGGGGTCAGAGCTCTGGCGTGCCTCCTGGTACAGGAGAGCCAGCTGGTTCTGCTCTGAATACAACTGCTGACGCACTGACCAGGCTTCAGACTCACTGAGAGAAGGGAAGAGAAAATGAAAGATTGTTGTTATTATTTGTAGCATGACATTATTTTTGAAATGTTTGTTGTATGTTTCAGTGTAAATGTTAATACAGTTTAATATAATGAAATAATTACTGTTATTATAAATGTTAATATATTTAAAATAATATTGAAAGTATATAGTATAAGAAAATATAACTAGTAAAATAAAAATAGTTAACTGTTTAAATAAAAAATAAAAATATGTATAAAACATTACAAATTATGAATAGTGTTGTTAATATAATAATAATTATTATATTTTAACAAGAAATTATTATTATTAATACTAAATAATACAATTATTAATATTTATGAAAAACTAAAATAATAATAATAACAATAATAATAAATTATAATTTGATAAGGAATTATTTTTATTTTTTATACTAAAAAATAACTTTTATACATTATATATAACTTTTATTATTATTAATACTAAATAATATCATTATTCAAATGTATGAATAATAATAAGTATAATTTAAGGGATTATTATTAATTATTTATTATTAATTATTGTTATTATTTTTTAATTTATTTTTGTTAGTCATATTTGTTCATAATGGTATTGTTTGATGATAATAATAATAAATATAATTTAATAAGGGATTATTTAAGAAATAGTTTTTTCATAATAATATTATTAAAGGAATTATTATTATTATTATTATTACATTTTATTTTTGTTTGTCATAAATGTTAATAATGATATTATTTGGTTTCATTTAATTAAAATTTTCTTTGTCGTGTTATAGTAATAATAATACTAATAATAATACAATTATTAACATTTATGGAAAAACAAAACATTTTTGTATTAGTACAAAAGGTAAAAGTAATACTACTACTACTACTACTACTAATAATAATAATAAATAGAATTTAATAGGGTATTATTATCTTATTATTCTTAATAATTATTGTTATAATTTTTATTTTGTTCATTTGTTTGTTTTTCCATAATGATATTATTAAAGGAATTATTATTATTGTTATTAATTATTGTTATAATTTTATTTTGTTTTTGTTTGTCCTAAATGTTAATAATGATATTATTTGGTTATAATAATAATTAAAAATAATTCAATTTATGGAAAAACAAAACATTTTACTATTAGTACAAAACATTAAAGTAATCATAATAATAGTAATTAAAATAATATAATACAATTTAAAAAATCCAATTAATCAAATTATTATTATCATTACTTAATTATAATAATTGTACAATTTGGGTTTTTTTGGGGGAGGGGGGGGGGGGGCATATTAAACCTAAAAGCTGGTAGTTTGTATACCTTATAACATAGTTGTGGCTGTTGATGGGATATTCTCCAGTCTCCAGCTGAAGAACAATGTACAGCCAGACCCACGAGTGATCTGCTGCCTCTACCTGGACCACCATCTCCACCTGCCTCTCCCCACCTTCATGTACTAAAAAAAAGAACACAATAACCAATTAACAAACCACATTTACTAAACCAGCTTTTTGATGTTTGTTAAAAACATTAAACATCTAAATAAATGAAGTTATGTACTCATGTACTCACACAGGGCGCAGTGTTGTGCAGAGGCGTGAGAGAGATCGCGAGGATGAATCAGACTGTACCATGAGCGAGAACGCAGCGTCTCGATGTCATAGCCAAGGTACACGCTTACACTGTCAGAGAGAGACAAACAAACATGACCAGATTATTCCCTCACTCTCAAAATACATAATCATACACCGGCAAGGACGTTCAAGCTCATACTGTACCTGTCGTGAACAGCATGGATTCTCATATCCCGGCTGTGCTGAGACTGGAAACAGGACAGGAGGAAAGACTGCTCCGCAGGAGGAGTGGGGAGAGGATTCCTAGCTGACAAATGGGTGCTAGACTCCAGTGGGGAGCAAAAACACACCCACACTGGATTGGACGTCCAGTAGGAGGACGTGTGGTATGGAGGTGGCAAACAGCGTGCCCGAACCAATGCCAGTTTATTGCCAGATCCCTGCCTCCTTACGAACTTCGAAGTGCTGAAGCGGCAGCGAAACAGACGGTCTGGGGGGGGGGGGGGATTTTAGAATTTTATTTTGTATCTTAGTTGGTTTTTGATAACAGGTGTCAAACCAAAAGTATAAATTACCTGTGTCAGGTGTGGTGATTGGCACAAGGTTGCCTCTCATGATGAAATGATCGGCTGGGTCGATAATATCATACACGCTGTCACTCTGAGCCACCAGATCAACCTAAATGAAGCCCAAATTTATATTTTAAGCACAACAATTGCTAACAAACACACTTAAAAATAAAGGTTTCAAAAGGGTGATTCCACTGAAGAACCATTTTTTTGTTCTCCAAAGAACCTTTCAGTAAACAGTTCTTAAAAGAACTATTTTGTAACATTTAAAAAATCTAAAGAACCTTTTTCAACATTTAAAAGGTTCCATGGATGTTCAAGGTTCTTCATGAAACCATTGATTACAATAAAGAACCTTTATTTTTAAAAGTGAAGTACTACAAAGTTAGTTATTTTAAAATTAGTTTCTTACCATGGAATGCCCAAGGTGCTCTGCAACATTGTCCGACAGATATAGGAGTTTTCCTTCACTCGTCAGGACTAGGAGAAACCCTGGTAGTGTGTGCAGAAGATCCGAAAGCTCAGGCAAAGCCAGGACGCTCTCGCTCAAGTCATGACCTGCTGCCGCTGATAAAAAGAAAACATGGAAATGTGAGAAAGTAATCTTAAGCAGCATCCACACAAATAGCTCAACATCAGCACCATAGACAGCTACTTTTCAGAACTCTGGACAGAGACAGATTCCTCAGATATGCTTGTAAAAAAGTTTTAAAATGATTGATTTATATTCTTAGGTTCTTTAGAAAACCAAGGATCGAGAACCTTTCAAGAAGCTACAAGTAAACACACTAATCTGAAGAATTAACTTCAAAATCACTTTCAGTATAATCTTTCAAAAAGTTAACCCTACCTTGAGAGAAAAAGACGGACTTTCTTGTGTAAATGCAGGCTAGGGACATGATGTGAAGATAGGAGAGACGAGCTTTGTCGGCATCGGAGATGGGCAGAAGATCTTTCAAGTTGCGAATTTCTGCGTTGATTTGATCCCTCCGAGCCTTTGATGCTCCTTTTGTGGAACGGTACATTTTATCGAGTCCGAAGAATCGTTAAAACAGACGAATAATGTGTGTAAAAAAACTGCCTGGAGCTCGAGCTACTCAGCCATCGTTTGAAGCAGATGCCACTTCTTCTAAGTTTCGGAGAATAACTACTCAGTAATTGAGAAAAACATTGTTTCTTTGCTCATAAATCCTCTGTCGTCTCTTAAGTTTTACCGTTGGAATGCTATGGTTCTCTCTCTCGCTTTTGCGTGAAGCTTCTGATGGAAACATTGCCTTCGGATGCTTTATATAGAGCGCCCGCCTGAAGAAATGATGGGAGGGGGCGTGCATAAATGGATTTGAATCTGAAGTATCTCTGCATTTTGCTGCTGTGATAGTGACGTAGGATAAATATGGGATCCCTTTCAACGCGCAAAGCCAGATTTGGACAAATCTAGACGGAGGCAGCGGTCCAAACTCTCCACCCTGTTGCGCTCTCAGAGCAGGTGCATCTGGCTGCGAGCTGCTGTAACAGAATTTTGCTGCTTGGCTTCAGATAAATGCTGTTTATTTGGGGACGGGATTAGAAGTAAGAAGTTATATCTCGTGTTAATGAATTTCTGTGATATGCTAATTGGACACTGTAGATGCGCCTGTGGTTATTGGTTCTTCATCAAAGCAATTAGTAGGAGGCTGATAACGCACACTCAACAATTGCATCATTGCAGTGAAAATAGAAAATAAACAATAACCACGATTAAGAAAATAAGTGTTTTATCCCACGACTGCCCCCACACAACATGATCGTTGAAATATCATTTTACAGCAAACGGATCACAAATATAGTTCACAGTTTGATAAGGTGACTTTAAAAGTATTTCTTATATGGATTTCTGAGAAAAATCATTTGTTAATACGCTGTACTTATTTTAAATAGCCTATAGAGTGTTTTCACGGCGCAACATCAATCATTTTGGCGGCAATGAATGTAAACAATGCCACTGAACCGAACGAAACTCGGATATTCTGCCGATTACTGCTGCTGAAAATCAGATCAGTTATTGAATTGTTTTAGGCTGTACTAATCGGTCGGACCGGGAAAAACATTTGGAGTACTATAGACTGCCAAAAGTTATAAATCAAGAGTGTAAAAAACTGTGAGGTACAAAAAGCATTTGCGTTGGCCAAACTGAACCAGGATTTTGAAAGCAAGAATCTTGACAACATTGTGTTTGTTCTTATCATTTCTGGTCAGGTTGGTGAAATATTAGGCTTGTTTCTTAATTACTACTGTCCGTTCTTATCTTTGCCACCTGTTAACTTGGTTTGTCAAAATATTGCTCCCTTTCCTGATTATTAAGTCCTTCTCTATATGATTTAGCAGCTTCCACACGTTTTTTCCCCCCATGGTTTAGACCAACAACGTATTTAGTAGTACATTACCTGTGAAATCCATGCTGTTGTTTACATCTGAGTATCACCAATATGGCCGCGCATCCAGGTAACTGACCAAATTGTGATAATAACACATACAAAAATATTATGTGTTGTAATATAAAGCTATATTATTATATTTATTAGTAAAAATATGTTTAATTTTACTTCTAATGTTTTTAAAAATACCTTTTTTATTTAATTTGTTTACTATTCACATTATTAGTCAACACTTAAGTAAGCTTTTGGGTGAGATACCTGTTAATTTTATAGTAAAATAATGAGAAGAATAACAATGTGCAGTAAACGGTAAAAGTGTGTCCATTACAAACTAGTGTGTTCATAATTAAAATATTACAGTAAAATATGGTAAGACACATCAATTTGCAATATCAAACAGCAAAATGACCTGTTTTTTATGGCTAAAAATAGCTGGATGCAGACCAGAAGTCAGACTCAAAATAAGCAAAAATAATGTGGATAAAAAACTGTATGGTAACAGGATTGACATTGTAAGATCGCCCCCTACTGACAAAAATATATAAACATAAAGCTAGAATTTTGTTGTTTTATTTTTATATATTTAATAAACACCTGCCACAAAGTCATGCATATGGTTAAGCATTTTGAGTGATTATTAGGCTAATAAAAATATTGTATACTAGGAGTTTAAAACTCTTGTGAAAATCATTTCAGATTTGAAAATTCAATATAACGTATTTTAAATGTTTTATTTCTTTTTTCTTAGTGAACTTATTTGTGAATAACAAAACAAAGCAAAGCAAATAGTTTTCATTCGTGAAAGAGAGTGAGAGAGACAGAGAGAGAGAGAGAGAGAGAGAGAGAGAGAGAGAGAGGAAGGGGAAAATAAGGAGAAATCAGTGAATGAACAGTTTGAAGGACACTTGTCTGGTTTTATAGTTTCTCCTTTATGTTCATGTTTATTTTAAAACCAGAAGAATCAAGGTCCTCAGTCTTTTTACTTTAAAGAACAGCGCTAATCTGTTGCTTGGCAACACTTCTTTTAAAATACCAGAGTAGGACAAGACTGAGGATGGTAATGGTCATTTGAAGCTTGAACTCAACAAACTTTGTTGATCTAAAGTAACATGTACTAACAGTCACGTGCCAAGTCATGATTCACAGCACTTGTAAACAATATATTATGGTAAAGTGGAATCTTATCTATTTTCATCTGTATGTGCTTTGATCATTTGATCATGCTTTGTGACATCATGGCCAACCTCATTGATTCATAACAAGAATGCAAGTAGTTAAAGTCCCCATGAAATAAAAATTGAAGTTTTTTCAATATTATAGTTTGAATATGTTAGCCTTAAGGATAAGCTAGTGTGTTTCAAAACAATGGCAACATTTGCAATACAAAATATAAGAACATTTTTTGATGACATCACCCTGCACTTCAGCTTCTCATTAAACTTTCTGTCGAATCAAATGCTCTCTAGAGTCCAAAGCGTCCCACCCCCTACACTATAAACAGACGCTGAAGCTGCGGCTGAAATCGGTAACTTGTTCAGAAAAATTGTTTTTTTCTGTAAAGAGAATGACACGTTGTATGTAAATATGCTTTCCATTAGGGCGAATTAAGTTTTAGTTTCTGTTTCATGCGAACTGCAGCAGTGCGCATGGTCTGCTTGAAATTACGTCAACACAGAATATCGCTGTTTCAAAGCACTTCAGTGGACCTTTAAGAATTCATTTAGGGTGTATTCACACATGTAGTTTGGTACTTTTGGTTTATTTGGTCTGGATTAAAAAGGAAATTATACATTTTTTCTTGGTCCGCTTAGTGTTCACACTGGCATTTTTGACCTGATACTGAACCTAAAGGCAGTGATTCGTTCACAACCTGATTGGTCGGGTGAATGACGTTTATTTAGTGACGGAACTCACCGAACACTCCAAACAAAAGGACAAATACACCTAATGAAGTTTGCTGGACTAAGCTTGCTTATTGTTGCATGTATATGATTTTATTTTCACTACATGCTAACTTACAAAGAGCTCATAAAAGGCACTTTACCTCCTTGTTGCTCCAAGTTTGCCCTCTGCTCATTTTGTTTTAGATTCAAATTCCCTGCATGAAATCATGTCGCATAGCTTCACATCTTGTCATTACGTCCTGTTTTTGGTTTGTTTAGAAGTATTTGGTCTGCGTTGCATTCATATTTCATTCGAACTGCACCAGAGTTTGTTTGGAAGCAGACCGAAACCCATCTTTTTAGCAGTCTCGGTCCGCTTGTTTGGTGCAATCGCACCAGAGTTTGTTTTAATCAAACCAAACATGACAAGTGTGAACACACCCCTTAGAATTTAGTTCCATACACTTAGGGCATGTTCACACTTGTAATTCGGTTTGTTTAGTTTATTTGTTCCGGAGCAAAAAGGAAAATGATACATGTGGTCCTGGTCCGCTTAGCGTTCACACTGGCATTTTTGACAGCGAACCTAAAGATACCGAACCTAAAGGCAAAGTAATATGTTCACAACCAGATTGGTTGGGTTGAAAGACATATATTTCGTGGTGGAAGTAAACGAACACTCCAAACACAAGGAAAAGGTGCGTTCGACATAAAGCGGCACTGCGTGTATATTACATCAAAGTACCCATTCACTGATCGGTCTGCTCAGTGGCACTTTAAGCTGAATACACCCAATGCCGTCTGCAGCACTAAGCGTGCTCATTGTTGCGTGTATATGATTTTATTTTCACCACCTGCAAACTCACAAAGAGCTCTTAAAAGGCACTTTACCTCCTCGTTGCTCCATGTTTGCCCTCTGCTCATTTTGTTTTGGATACATTGCTTGTTCCCTTTGTTAAAAAATCAAACATGGCATCTTGTCATTACTTCCTGTTTTTGGTTCGTTTAGAAATATTTGGTCCGTGTTATGTACATATTTTATTCAAACTGCACCAGAGTTCATTTGGAAGCGGAGCGAGACTCATCTTTTTAGCAGTCTTGGCCCGATTGTTCGGTGCGCACCAGAGTTCAGATGGCAGCGTTCACACTACACTCAAATGAACTGCACCAACAGAGCCAGAGTTTGTTTTAATCGAACCAAACATGACAAGTGTGAACACACCCCTTTTAGACTTTAGTTCCATACACTTAAAAAAGGTTCTTTATTGGAATCCAAGGATTTCATTAAGAACATCCATGAAAACTTTTAATCACATTGCATTTTTTATAGTGATTTCATTATTAAAAAAACATAATAATATATTCAACTAAAAATGAAAAAAACCTCAGGCCATCCAAAATCCAAATGATTTATTTCTTCAAAAGAACAGCTTTGGAGATATTTAGCATTACATCACTTACTCACCAGTGGATCCTCTGCAGTGAATGGGTGCCATCAGAATGAGAGTCCAAACAGCTGATAAACACATCACAATAATCCACAAGCAATCAAGCACACAACTCCAGTTCATCAATGAATGCCTTGTGAAGCAAAAACCTGTGTTTGTAAGAAATAAATCCATAATTATGGAACATGGTTTTAACTTTAAACCTTACTTCTGGCCAAAATTCCAGTCCAGAATTCATAGTAACTCTTCTTCCAATGAAAAAGTCCATCATTTGTTGTCAAAATCCTTTATTTGTGACCCTGAACCACAAAACCAGTCAATAGGGTCCATGTTTTAAAACTGAGATTTATACATCATCTGAAATCTAAATAAATAAGCTTTCTATTGATGCAAGTTAGTTAGGATGGGACAATATTTGGCCGAGATACAACTATTTGAAAATCTGGAATCTGAGGGTGCAAGAAAATCAAAATACTGAGAAAATCGCCTTCAAAGTTGTCCAAATTAAGTTCTTAGAAATACATATTACTAATCAAAATGAAGTTCCAATATATTTATGGTAGGACATTGACTAAATAACTTCATGGAACATGATCTTAACTTAATACCCTAATGATTTGTTCCATAAAAGAAAAATCGATCATTTTGACCCATACAATGCATTTTTGACTATTGCTACAAATATACCCATGCTACTTAAGACTAGTTTTGTGGTCCAGGGTCACATTTGTTTAGAACAGTTATTGTCTTGTCTTGATCAGTGCATATTTCTCTCCTGATTCAGACAAAACGGCAGAAATCAATATTATGAATAGAGGACTAACAGTTTAGCAAAGCTTTGAAGTAAAAAATTAAAAATCTTGTGGATTATTAAGATGTTTTTATCAGCTGTTTGCTCTCTTATTCTGACGGCACCCATTCACCGCAGAGGATCCATTGGTGAGATCCATTGGATGGCCTGAGGGTGAGTAAATTTGGCGTCCTTTATTTTTAAGACGGTAAAGAAGCGCATGCACACGGCAAGTGCATTTTGTGTGTTTACAAAAGTTTTAAACATCGCACAGCGATCGTACGTGAGCTAAGTTCTCGCCTACACATCTCCCTCCTCCCTCTTCACCGTTAATGAAGCCTGTTCAAACCTTGTAACTGCAACCTTGTAACTGCGCTTGCTTTTTTCTTTCTCCTTAGTCGCTCAGGCTATTTTTAACACCCAGCAACAGTGCTCATTTATTTCAAAACGCTTTCAGTTTTCTATACGATTCTAAATATACCGCTCAAGGACAAACACATCCATATGTGTTCGATGGACTTCTTAAACTTTTAAAGACTAGCATTACATATGTTTCATTGGGGCATCAGATGCCTGCTTATATTTTGGTTCTGGCAGACATTCATCACCTCTAGGTGATGTGATGTGTCAGATTTTTTTGTCCTAGGGTTAAATAAGCCTGAGTCACACTTCCTGTTTGTAATATTTCACATCCTATGTGGTATCTGACTGCCATTATCCACATCTTTTTCCTCTTTTTTATGTCCAGCCTGTGCAATTATGGCTATTACTGATCAAATAACAAATCTTTTAGACTTTGAACTATAATGGATGTAAATACGCGGAACAAGGGAAGACTGTTATACCGCCATAGCATTTGACGTCGTTCGGAACATATGCTATCAATATTGATAAAAAAAGTTGCTGGATGATGTGGACCTGGCCCTTGGGAGACAGATCTCAGCAGAGAGGGAACTGTCACCCTAACCCTTGAGCTCCCACTGGACTTCTTTATTTATTACGTGGGTGGCACGGCCATCTGCTGAAATCTGAAAGATGGGGGATGGGATTTCTTGGAGAAAATGTGTAATGCTCATAATCTGTTCACATGTACGTCTTTTAATATGCGTTGAACTTTGGTCATTTTCGAAGAATTGACGGGACACTTGAGTAATTATCTCACATTGAATCCCGAACACGACGAAATAGTGGCTTTCCAGGAAAAATCTCGATTCAGCTCAGATGGTTGAGCTTCTTGGCTTATGTTGTGTATGGCACAAAATCCATCCTAATTTGGACTCCATATTCAGGACAATATGGATAACTTTGTGACTACAGCACTTGCAGTATCCCTGTCTTCGTGTCTTTTTCTACACGTTCTTTTTTTTATTTAGGGGTTTATACTAGAAGCTGATACTTGACCATCTCTGTATCTCTGCACCCATGGCAACAGAGCTGCAGTATCTTAGTAACTAAATTTGCGCATTGCAAGAGATGCGAAATGATGCTTGTTCTCAAGCAAACCAGTAATTTAAGGAGTCAGAGCATTTAACCTCTATCCCAATGAAGTCCAATAATTGGAATTGAAGTGACTTTTATTAAGAAAACTAAGAATGGAAACTCACTTTGTCAGTGCGTTCACACCTTTGGACCACCTGGAAGGTCACATTCTGATTCTTTCTGGTTTCAAGAAATGTTTTTCACCTTGTCATCTTTGTCAAAATTGTACACCTGATTTGCATGGGAAGGAAATGGTTCAGATTACTAAGGAAAAAAGGAGGGGAAAGGTGCAATTTCAAATTTCATGACAATTAAGAGTGTGCATCTGTTGTTTCAGTCATTCATGGTGATCAGAGAATAATATGTTTTAATGGCTCGATTGTGACGTGTTATTTGAGGGGGTGGATGGGAAAATTACTCTCCTCATAACCCAGTGTAACATTACCCTTCTAAACGGCAAAAATAGCTCTTTTATTTTCCTCTCGCAGAATGAAAATAACTAACCTTGTTATTTTTAGAGAGAATACAGCTATTTATAGACAGGCATATAAACATTTGTTTATTCTAAACAAATGTAAATGTTAACCTAACATATATTCATTTGAGTTTCGCTGAAAACGATCACAGCCACAGCAAAACAGATTATAAAAAGGCTTCTACTGAATAGGTTTCACAATAATAAAAATTCTGTTATCATTTACTCATGTCGTGCCAGACCTGTACGCACATCTTACTTTGACTGAACACAATAGAAGATATTTTAAAGAATGTTGTTTGCAAAAGAGAGATCGTCTTACTATTGGGAGATGAGAGGGTCTGGAGAAAGCATAATTGTCAACTTGGATCACATTACAGACTTGACATAATTGAATTTCAGTCACTGCGACACTCCGGATACCATAGAAATGAATAGGAAGTGTCGTAAGCTGAATTCCACCAGTCTGTGACTTCTATAAAGCAATTTTTTTGGGTGTAAACTTTAATAATAGCTCAATCCAAAAGTACTGTTTAGTGTAAAACATGTTGAAGATTAGCCAATAGGCTCTTGATTAAATAAATGATAAGCTATTTCCTTAAAAAAGCTGTTTATTCAATACAGTAAAGCTTGTCCTCCATTGACATCCATTAAAAAAAAAACAGCGTCTGGTCTCCTTTCATGCGCCGCAGCATTTAATTTAGCTGTTGCGCTTTTTTGGCTAAAAGTTGCAGGCTTGCCTTCTAGTGGCTTTGGTTTAGGTTCCTTTTAATGTTTATTGTAGTTTTTTCAGTCTGTTGGAGCAAGAACTGTTTCTTGGAAGCCCCTTTCCACCACTATAAAAAAAAAAGTAATTGTGACTTTTTATCTTGTAATTGCGAGTTTACATCTGATGTCAGAACTGCATGATATAAACTCACAATTTTTCTCAGAATTGTAAGATATAAACTTGCAGTTCTTAAAATTAGCTATTGCAAGTTAAAGTCAGAATTTCTAGATATAAATTCGCAATTCTGAGAAATTAAGTCAGAATTGTGAGATATAAATCGCAATCTTAAGAAATGAAATCATAAACTCGCAATTTTTCTCAGAATTGTGAGATATAAACAGTAATTTTGAGAAATGAAATCATAAACTCGCATTTTTTTGCAGAATTGTGAGATATAAACCTGCAATTTTGAGGAATGAAATCTTAAACTCACAATTGTGAGTTATAAAGTCATTTCGAGAATTTTTGAGAAACTTGCAATTCTGGCTTTTTCTCAGAAATAAGATATAAATTCGCAATTTCGAAAAATGAATTCAGAATTGTGTGATATAATCTTGCAATTGCAAGTTAAAATTAAAAAATGCAGGATATGAGCTCACAATTTTGAAAAATCACAATTGTGAGATAAACCTGATAGCACACGTACATCACAGAGACATCTATTTGACGTCTACATTTACATCTGCAAGACACATTTTTTAGAGTGTTTGCTCATATGGAATACGTCTGTTGAAACTTTCAAATAGATGTATATTAGATGTCTTTAAGATGTTTATGATTTAGAATGTATGTAAAACTGACATCTGAAAGACATCTGTCAGACGTTTGTACACAGCAGATGCTTTCCAGATCAAGAGATCTTTAACAGACATCTTGCAGACGTACGTATGCTATCTGGGAAACTCGCAATTCTGAGAAAAAATGTCATATTGTACACATTTCTGGAGGTTTATTTTAGTTGTTGATGTCCTTAAGAATATATATTTGCGGTATAAGTGCCAAAATCCATCTCAATATATTTTTACAGCTCCTTTTTTAGGAGCTCTGTCAAAAACAGGCCGATTTTGGCCCATCTAATTAATATTCATGAGCCTCTCTTCTGATTGGCCTGTTGTTTTCTGAGTGACGCACAGCCAGGCCAACCACAGGTAACTACGTCATGTATGCTGTAAGCGAGCTCAGATCAATACAGAGAGCCCAGCTTGCTGGTACTCAACAGGATATTTCAGAATGATCATTAATGTTTTTTCTTTTTCAAACACCGAATGCAGTAAGCTACATAACTGTTGCTTTAGTAAAGCCCCTTTCACAATGCGCGCTGATTCTGGAAAATTACGGGAACGAGCGCTGTGTGAACAAAAGCCAGAACCATAAAGGCAGTGTTGTAGTGATGATGCAAGTTATCATGCGACTCTTCACAACGAAAAAATACGTGCAAAGTGGAACGAAGCGGCGATCGGGCAGAGCCAGCTCCTCACTATCAGCGCTGAAGCACAGTTTGTTCAGGTTAGTTTCGGTTTAGTGAGTCGTACGCGTCGCATTACATCTCACATCCAAACGTCACATGTCTTTATGGGTTGTGTGTAAAGCACGAACAGATTCCGGAAAACAACTGTGAATGAACCAAATCAAACAACTCCGGAACAAATCATGGGACACATTATCCGTGTATTTACCGGAATCGCTGTGTGAAAGGCTGAAGTTGACTTGCCAGTGGTCTCTTATATTAACGTTGTTCGGAAGCCTGTGCAATGATGTAGTTTCCTGACATCCATGGACTGAACAGCGTTTTCTTGACTTGTTTTCGTGTTGTTGTTGCTCAACAATGTTATGGACGCGATGTTGTCTGGGTTTGACAAAAGGAGGTTGGGACGGTGGTTGGTGCTGGGGTGGTGACTGAAGGCGGCGACTGAGTAGATCAGACGTCACATCTTTACGGAAGTCACAGCTGCTCGTGAAAATGAACAGCTACTTTAAGCAGGCTGTGTGCAGTTTACTGTAGATTGACTGCTTTGAAACTCATATGGTAGTTACATAGCCCCTAGACCTCAGTTATCATGAAAAAAAAAAAACAGGAAATTTAAATTTTGACAATATGGGACCTTTAAACATAAATATCTCACAATTCTGACTTTATATCTTGCAATTCTGACTTTCTAATTCTGAACTGTTTGTTTATATCACAGAATTGTGAGATAAAAAGTCGCAGTAACATTTTTTTATCTTTTAATCAGTCTTTTAAAATGGCTTTCATAATGTTTAATTACCAACATTCTTCAAAATACCTTCTGTGTTCCACAGAAAAAAGTCATTAACACTGTGTCTACACTGCACGCGACAAAGCGACTGTTGCAAACTATTTGAACTTTGTCTGGGATTCATCAGGGATTTGTTGTTGTGTCGCGCCACATCCAATGTAGACAGCATTACTAAATATAATGGTGGGCCTATTTCGCAATATTAGGCTTAAAATCTTACAAAACCAAAGAATGTAAAATATTAGAGCATCATTATCTGATATGATTGTCAGTGTGCTCAGCTACTCCTATCACACCTACATCCATCTGCTGCACTGCCCACAGGCCCTCTGTGCCAACACTGACCATCAATGAGCTCATCATTTCACTGCTGGAGCTACACTAGGCCAAATTCACACTTGTCATTTGACAATACACTACATGCCGTTATAAT
The DNA here is from genome assembly GCF_049309525.1 of Garra rufa. Taxonomy (NCBI): domain Eukaryota; kingdom Metazoa; phylum Chordata; class Actinopteri; order Cypriniformes; family Cyprinidae; genus Garra; species Garra rufa. The sequence continues at coordinate 20,844,138 of NC_133379.1, read as the reverse complement.
TAACACACAGATCCTTTCACACACATAGCAGTAATAAATCAGACGCTGACTCAAACAGAACTTCCTACTGTGTGTGAGATGACCAGTCCATTGATGAATTTATGTTAATGAATGTCCTGCAAAAACATTTTTGGTACTCTAATTAGCATTTACAGCTATCGGTTTTCATATTGTAGTCATTTTGTTGCTTTCTATTCATTAACTTCTTTACTTTTTGTCAATGAAGTATGGTAAATGTAAATCAGGATGACTTTAAAGCTTTTAAAGTTGAGAATGGGCTTTCCGAAAAAGAGTGTTATTAAGTATAGTAGCCCTAAAATAACACAAGTAAAAATAATATAAATGTGACATTTATTTTTTTATTAACTTTTGACCTTAAACGTGACTGTAATAATGGTTCTTTCAGCTAATATCAAAACAGGTAAAACTCAGCATGTGTCCACCAGTGTTACACTGTCACCATGTGGAGACACCTGAGTAATACAATTTACTTTATTTTGATCATAAACACTCACAATCAAAAGAATATTTAACCAAATTATTAGCATAAACACAAAATGTGAGCATAAAGACCAGAAAGGAAAAATAAAGATCATAAAAAAAAAACAATTGAACGAAGGATTCGATTGTTTTACTATAACAATGTAATTATGCAAAAAATAAAAGTCTGAGTAAACACAAGCAGAAGAAATTCAATAATCACAAGAGAAAAGGCAACAATTTATGTAAGAATGGTTTCACTAATTATTTACATAGAAATTGGTTCTTTTAGAGACCTGGATTTTTCTTTTGTTTGTTAGTGTTTTATGAAATTACACTAGATGAAAGTTCTCTGGAATGTGTTTTGTATGTAGGTTAGATAATTATTTTTAGTTTTCGCTGGTACTAATAAGAAATTCTATCTTGACGCATCGTATTGAAATATCTGCCGCAGATATATGTGTGTGTGTTTGTATGCTGCATGTATGTGTGAGAATGACAAAGTGAGAGGAATGAATGTTCAGATGCTTTAGCGCTTCCCAGAATAGGCCTGCAGTCACCGGCCACAAAAAAACATGATTTCACATCATTAGGTGGTGAATTGTAGAACTGTGTTGCCAATTTTCAACACATAATAGCAAAAATAGACTAAAAAAAGAATTAGAAAAAATACTCTGTCATACAGTGTTTGTCCTACGTTTGTTTCTCCATCTCTCTCTCCTCAGAAAGCATGAGGCCCAACATAAACGGAGAGACGAAGAACAGAGCTGGTCTGGTAGTTCATGAGAGGATTGACAGACACCATCTCCAAATCGAGAACGTACTCCTTCGGTCCAGTCACTGCTCTGGCCAAAACCAACATGGCACTGATGTTGTTGATTTGCTGGAAACAAGAAATGACAAAAGTCCAGAATGATGAGAATCTGAGATTTTTCATTTAAACTCAGACTGAAAGTTTTGGGATTTTCAAAACTTAAAACTAAGCTTCAAACTAAGAAGTGAAAATGTTAAATAGGACAAACATATTTAGAATACTGCACTATTTTAAATCACTAACCAATATAAACAAATATGTGTTCAAGTATTAAAAATGTTCTTTTTTAAATTAAAACTTTTATTCAGCAAGTATGCATTAAATTAATCAAAATCGACACTAAAGACATACAGCTGAGGTCAAAAGTTTACATACACCTTGCAGAATCTGCAAAATGCTAATTATTTTACTAAAATAAAAGGGATCATACAAAATGCATGTTATTTTTTTTTTTGTACTGACCTGAATAAGATGTTCACATAAAATACTTATTACTTAATTTATAAAAATGACAGTGTTCAAAGGTTTACATACACTTGATTCCTTATACTGTGTTGTTACTTGAATGATCCACAGTTTTTTTTGTTTAGTGATAGATGTTCATGAACCCCTTGTTTGTCCTGAACAGTTAAACTGCCTGCTGTTCTTCAGAAAAAACCTTCAGGTCCCACAAATTCTTATTTTTTTATTTTTTTTATTTTTTTTTTTTTTTTAGCATTTTTGTGTATTTAAACCCTTTCCAACACAATTTTTTCACTTATGCTTTAGAAGGAAACACAATATATTAAGAGCTGAAGGGTGAAAACTTTTGAACATGTGCACATTTGTCTTATTTTGCCTAAATATGATAATTTTTCATTTAATATTGCCCTTTGGAAGCTACAGAGGATACTTTCATGTTTCCCAAAAGACAAAATAAGTTACATTTACCCTAATCTTCAAATTCAAAAAGTTTTCACCCCGGCTTCCAATTCATTGTGTTTCCTTCTGAAGCATCAGTGAGTGTTTGAACCTTCTGTAATAGTTGCATTTGAGTTCCTCAGTTCCTCAGTTCAAAAATGCTGAAAAACCAAAGAATCTGTGGGACATGAAGGATTTTTCTGAAGAACAGCAGGCAGTTTAACTGTTCAGGACAAACAAGAGACTTGAACAACTATCACAAAAAAACAAAAACAAAAAAAACAGCTGTGGATCATTCAGGTAACAATACAGTATTAAGAATCAAGTGTATGAAAACTTTTGAATGAGTTCATTTACTCTTGTGGAATACATGTAAATGTCTTTTATGTGAGCCAGGTCAGTACTAAAAAAAAAAAAAGGCAAAAAAAACAAACAAACATGCATTTTGTATGATCCTTCTTATTTTGGTAGAATAATTAACATTTTGCAGATTCTGCAAGATGTTAACTTATTTACCTCAACTGTATATAATGTTGCAAAAATTTAACTAAATGTTTTTTGAGCTTTCGTTTTATCAAATAATCTTGAATTTACACATTTTTTTTCCACGTTTAATTCTTACACAATTATTAGACGGCACAGCTGTTTTTACAACATTGATAACAAGAAATGTCTCTTGACCACCAAATTAACATATTAGAATGATTTTAAAAGGATAATGTGACACTAAAGACTGGAGTAATGGTAATGAAAATCCAGCTTTGCTATCACAGTTATAAAATACATTTTAAAATATATCAAAATAAAAAACAATTGTTAAAACTGCAATAATATTTCACAGTATTACAGTTTTTACTTTATTTTTTATCAAAGCATAAAAGACTTCTTTTTAAAAAATATGGACCCAAATGAACCTAAAGGAATGTAATATAATAAAAAAGAATGCAGAACAAAACCATTTTCACCAGTATTTACTCTGATTTTTAAACTGTGTTGTGTCTCTGACTAACCCGTATGTAGAATTCTTCATTTTCATCTCCAGAACGAATGCGGAAGGAGTTGTAAGCTCCTGGATAGACACTTGTGGCCTGGATCTGGAAGATGTCAGAGGGAACGGAGCGTTCAGAAGTGATGCTCATGTATCGATGCACAATGGAGAAGGGCATGTCACGACACTCTGGCTTCACTACTGGACATATACAACGACTGGACCGAAAGAAAGTGATGCAAGAAAAAAGAGAGAGGGGTGTTAAAGAGATAATTCACCAAAAAATGAAAATTCAGTCATTAATTACTCACCCTCATGTTGTTACAAGACCTTTGTTCATCTTCGGAACACAAATTAAGATATTTTTAATTATATAATAGACACTCACTTCTCTGAGACCTGGACGTAGGGGTCCTGGCAGTGGTTGGAGCTGACACACTGATGTCCACCATGGATGTTCACACAGACCTGTCCCTCCCCACACTGATGAGCGCCTGTCTCACACTCATTTATGTCTACACACAGAATTATGACAAAATGAAACCAAGTGAAATATGATTATATGAAACAAGTTTAAAAAAGGCACTTTGTTTCAGTACCCTGGCAAAGTCGTGTTCCAAGTAGCTCGTAACCTTCTGGACAAACACAGGAGAATTTTCCAGGCTCGTTCACACACTGAAACTGGCAAAGGAAACTGGAATAGCTGCACTCGTCAATATCTGTGAGGAGAGAATGAAAGCCAGTTACATTCAGCACATCATCAATTGGTCAAAAACTATTAGGGTAATGTCTTACGCACTAACCATTGCATGAGAAGCCGTCGGGTCCTAGGTCATAGCCTTGTTCACAGCGACACAGGAACGTACCATAACTGTTGTAACACCTTTGCTGACAAGATGCTCCCATCTCACACTCATTTACATCTGATGACAAAGACGAGACACGTTAGAAGCTTGTGTACTGAAAAAAAGACAGAATTATAAGCGATGGCATCGTCTATCAGCCCAACCCTACAATACATACGTTGATATGGTGCTGTGAGTATTTAATAGGGTTTGTACAGATACTGTAAAATGAAATTCCAGGACTTTTAAAGGAACACTCCACTTTTTTTGGAAATAGGCTAATTCTCCAACTCCCCCCGAGTTAGTAAGTTGAGTTTTACCGTTTTGAAATCCATTCACCGTTCTCCTGTTCTGGCGATATCACTTTAAGCGTAGCTTAGCATAGATCATTGAATCCTATGAGACCAATAGCATCGCGTTCAAAAATGACCAACGAGTTTCGATATTTGTCCTATTTAAAACTTGACTCTTCTGCAGTTATATCGTGTACAAAGACCGGCGGAAAATGTAAAGATGCAATTTTCTAGGCCGATAAGATTAGGAACTACACTTCCATTCCGGCGTAATAGTCAAGGAAGTTTGTTGCTGTAATATGGCCGAAGCAGGCGGAGTAATATCACGCAGCGCCTGAAATTAGTTCCCAGCTAGGTAACTTCCAATGAGGAACGCTCCCTGTGCATGCAGTTGGTCATGTTGTGCTGCGTGATATTACTGCGCCTGCTTCGGCCATATTACGGCAGCAAACTTCCTTGACTATTACGCCGGAATGGGATTGTAGTTCCTAATCTTATCGGCCTAGAAAATCGCATTTACATTTTCCGCTGGTCTTAGTACACGAAATAACTGCAGAAGAGTCAAGTTTTAAATAGGACAAATACCGAAACTCATTGGTCATTTTTGAACGCGATGCTATTGGTCTCATAGGATTCAATGATCTATGCTAAGCTATGCTAAAAGTGATATCGCCAGAACAGGAGAACGGTTGATGGATTTCAAAACGGTAAAACTCAACTTACTAACTAGGGGGGAGTTGGAGAATTAGCCTATTTCCAAAAAAAGTGGAGTGTTCCTTTAAGGACTTACTTCAAACAGAGATCTCACTTGTCCAAATTCTCTTTCAAATTAAAAAAATAAATAAATAAACTGAAAGAAAAGTCAAAAAGTCAAATTTAAGTACTTCAAGCGCTTTAAGCACCTTGTACAAACCCTGATTTAAGACATATTGCTGCTGCACAAATGGCATATATGATAACCCATAACAGATCCATACAGTTGGAGCTGGGGAGGTGGAGGGTTTTAGAGGAACTCTGAAAGCATGCAGCGAAATGCTCTAGTGGATGCTAAAGCAGCAAGCTCATTGGCTGCGCATACAACATGAACCAATCAGCTTGTGCCAAGTACTTTAACGCTGTGAATATTATCAGTTTGGTCTCAAACTCAATTCCTGGAGGGCCGCAGCTCTGCAGAGTTTAGCTCCGACCAGGTCCAACTCACACCTGCTTGAATGTTTCTAGTAATCCTGAAGACCTTGATTAGCTGGATCAGGTGTGTTTGATTAGGGTTGGAGCTAAACTGTGTAGAGCTGTGGCCCTCCAGGAATTGAGTTTGAGACCAATGATCTAGAGTTTCATGACAGACCTTGGAATTAATGATATGAGCATGTAAGCAAATTTTGGTTGCTGGAATATGTATCTGGTTTTTAAGAACTTACCAACACAGGATCGGTTGTTTCCTGCTAGCTGGAAGCCAGGCTCACATTCACAAGAGAAAGATCCTGGCACGTTCACACAGCGATGCTGACAGTACCTGTACCTGCATTCATCGATATCTAACAGATACAGAGATACAGAAGCATAGAAGCTTAATCTTATGCTAAATTAAATGGACCATGTTGATTCTTGACCTCAAAATGCTATAAATCTTGAATTAAACTCTGTAAAAGTGGCAATTAAAGATGCAAGACAGATGTTAAGACACGTTATTTGTGACCCATGACCACAAAACCAGTCATAAGGGTCAATTTTTTGAAATTGAGATTTATACATCATCCATTGATCCACACTTTCCATTGATGTATGGTTTGTTAGGACAGTATAGGACAATATTTGACTGAGATACATCTATTGGAAAATCTGGATATTGAGAAAATAACCTTTAAAGTTTTCCAAATTAAGTTCTTAGCAATGTATATTACTAATCAAAAAGTTTTGATATATTTATGGTAGGAAATTTGCAAAATATCTTAACGGAACATGATTTTTACTTAACATCCTAATGATTTTTGGCATAAAAGCAAAATCAATTATACTGACCCATATAATGTATTTTTGACTATTGCTACAAATATACCCATGCTACTTAAAACTGTTTTTGCTGTCCAGGGTCACATTTGTTTTCTTACCCACACACTCTATGCCAATCTTGTTGTAGCCTTCAGGGCACTGACAGGTGTAGGTGCCCACAGTGTTGATGCATTCCTGGCTGGGCTGACAGTCATGCATGTTCAATTCACACTCATCGATGTCTGTCCAAAACATGACGAAGAGCTTCAGGATAACATACTGATGCACATATACAATATAAAACCATATAATTTCCCTGAATTTGGCTTTAAATAACTCACCCATGCAGCTTTCTCCTTGGGCTCTGTAGCCTACTGGACAGGGGTTAAAGGAGTCATTACTCTCCACAGGCACGCTGGGCTCTGATTGGCTGGTGGTCTCAGGTGCGGTGATCACGGAGGCGGAGCGAGGAAGGCACAGGTAACCACCGTAGTGATTAAAGCATTTCATCTCTCCCTGACAAGCCTGCTGTATAGTCTCACACTCGTTTATGTCTATTTAAAGAGAACAGAATTTAGGTTTATATTCAGTTGCATTGCTGTCTGCAGGGTCAACTCATAGATTTCATCAAAAATATCTTTATTTGTGTTCCGAAGTAAACGTAGGCCTTACTGGTTTGGAACGACATAAGGGTAAGTAATCAATGACAGAATTTTCATTTCTGGGTGAAAACTATTCCTCTAATTAGGGGCCAAGCACCAAACGTGCGTAGGCACCTATTGTATCCGTTCTGTTTCTTCTTATTATTATTCTTCCGCCGCAAGTCTATGGCAGCCCCTAGAACCGCTTGCGGGAAAGTTGTATAATTTGGCACACTGATAGAGGACAGTCCCAACATTAACCATAGCAAGTTTGGAGTTTCAAAAATTCAAAAATCGTAAGGTTTATTTTTTTTTTCTATAATTAATCATTTGTAAAACCTACTTTTTCGAACTCGTCCTAGACGGTTTGTCTGATTTTCACCAAAATTGGCTCAGATCATCTTCAGACCATGCTGGCAAAAAGTTATGGAATTCAAGTTGATTGGACAAACAGTTCTCGAATAACACGCTAATTAATTCTACGAAAAGCATGCAAAAATGGATGTGAGGCCATATCTCCTGCAGTGTTACGTCACAGTGCCACCTAGTGGTCAAGAGATATGAAAATTGGCTATTTTTGCTTATAACTTTTCAGTGCTTTGGCCAAAAATCTCGAAACTCATCCCGTTAGATTCGGAGGAGCATGCCGAGTCGAACCATATGCAATTTTCCCATGTCAGCCATTTTGGGCGTCAGCCATTTTGAATTTTGTTATAAAATGCTATATTTTACAAACGCAATAACGTATCGTTACGAAACTCGGTATGTATCTTCGTCACCATGCCCTGACAATACACAAAAAGTTTGGTGGCAGCGCCACCTTGTGGTCAAAAGTTTAGAAAAAATGCTAATAACTTATGAGAAAAATGACTTATTGTAATGAATATGATCTCAAAATATTCCATGGGTCAGGCCGAGAACATTGATACCAATTATGCCAAAATTGGCCTAACTTCCTGTCCGCCATTTTGATTATTGTAGAAAACCTACTTTTTCAAACTCCTCCTAGACCGTTAGTCTGATTTTCCCCAAACTTGACTCAGATCATCTTCAGACCACGCTGCCAAAAAGTTATGGATTTCGTGTTGATATTCGAAACCGTTTTTATTTAACGCATCAACGAATTCGCTGAAAAGATGCCCAAGTGCATCTGAAGCTGTATCTCTGCAAAGCTTTGAGATATTTGCACCAAATTTTGTATGTGGCATTGTCACCTCACACTGATTACTAGACATCAATTTGGTAACAGCGCCTATTGGTCAAGAGTAATAAGCCATTCATTAACTGCTAATTTTGAAATTTCCAAAAATGCTAATAAATGTAGATTGCATTAGCCTATTGTAATGAAACTGGTCTCAAAATATTCCTTGGGTCATGCCGACAACATAGATACCAATTATGCTACAGTTGGACAAACTTCCTCTCCGCCATTTTGATTCATGTTGAAAACATACTTTTTCGAACTCCTCCTAGACCGTTCATCCGATTTTCACCAAAATCGAAACAGATCATCTTCAGACTGTGCTGATAAAAAGTTATGGATTTCATGTTGATAGATGAAACCGTTTTTTTAGGCTTGATGCTAAAATGATTCTGAGGCTTTATCTCTGCAAAGCTTTGACATAATGACACCAAACTTTGTGTGTGCCTTTGTCACCTCACACTAAACACACCACATCGTTTTGATAACAGCGCCACCTGTTGGTCAAACGTAATAAGCCATTAAATCATGTCTGTAGGCGTTCTACATAATTTTTCTGTCATTTTGACTAAAATAATCTTAAAATGGCTTCCTTTCACTCAATGTTGCAGTTGGTCTGGTGTTCCATGCCATCCTTAGCTCCTCATTTTCCCTTTGAATGCTTGGCCCTGTAATTGCTGCTTGCAGCTATATTTTTTATTGTGTTGTGCTTGGTTGGAATATGTTGTATCTAGAATATTACACTGGGACAGAAAGTATTTTAACATCAAAAAAACATAAACATAATTTAGCCATGCTTTTATATGAAGCAGCTTTTTAGACCAATAAGACTTCACAGTGGGCGGGGCTACCTTGCTTGTAATCGTCTGTGCTTTAACATGTTGTGTCAATTCAGGACACAGTGTATTTTAAAATTCAAAGATGCAGCCAGACACAGGGGCAGGACAGAGGGATTGTGCATGTGACATTTAACCAAGATAATTAGAGGAGAGATGCATCACTTTCTCATCATCTCTCTCTCTCTCTCTTTTTTTCTCTGGCACATGACCTTCCACCCACCTCGACAGAGTTGAGTCTGCACGTCCCACTCATAGCCATCTGTACACTCCTGGCAGAGAAAACACACTTTATTATGTGTTATCTTTAATCATTAGCAGTCACACTCAAACACTTGTATTGACAGGAACATGATTTCTAATGCAAACTGATGTCTGATAGTATACAATACCACAACCACACTATGCTGAGTTACATAGGAAGGTACTTAGACATGTACATGTTCAAGCATGAAGGGGGATGGAAGAGGAAGAGAGAAGAACAGGGAGAAATTGTCACAATTACTTACAGTGTAAGAGTCACGTTCAGCAGGAGACTGACAGATTGTAGCAGGAAGAACAACCAGACCCACGCAAAGTAGCACATATGTGGCCTTCATAGTTACCGGGTACAGGACATTCACCCTGCCACACACACAGCTGGATGGATGAACAAATGTATAGCTGTCGTTAAGAGGCCCAATAAGAGAAAGAACAGACGTGCTATGGGGGTCTGTTCTGTTCCCGTCGTCTCCTCTAGGAAAGTAAGGAGGGGGCAGACTGACAAGTGGGGGTGAGACCTTGTAAAAAAAAAATAACAACAAAGGTAATTGCAAATAAATGTGTTAACAGGAATAGTTATTTTTTAAGCAGTGAAAGTGCCCTGTTGAGAAGGCCAGCATTGCTGATCACCTCCATATGTTTTGGATACTGGTGTGCTGGTTAGGATTGTTAGCTAGCTTTACAATTTACACTTACAATAAAGTTTAGTGTTTTTTAACAGCATTTATTAACCCTACTGAAAAGCTGGTTGGCTGGTCTTAGTTGGTTTAAGTGGACAAAAACCCTCTAAAGCCTGCTGACCATGTAAGACCATCAAAGACCAGGCTGGATGACCAACTAAAACCAGCCAGCCAGCTTAGGCTGGTTTTAGCTGTTTGTTGTTTTCATTACTTGAAATTAATTTTATCTGAAATAAAATAGTAAAAAAAAAAAAATTTAGTTTCAACATTTTTCATTTTGAATTGAACCTAATGCACCAAAAAAACTAAAACTAAAACAATATTTAATAAAAACTACAGACGTGTTAAAAAAAAAGATAAAAACACAACAAAATTACTAAAACTAAATTCAAATAAAATAGAAAATATAAAAATAAAAACAAATCCAAAATGTTAATAAAAACTACACTACCAAAGTTTTTGGACAGTAAGATTTTTTAAATGTTTTGTAAGGAAGTCTCTTTTGCTCACCAAGCCTGCATTTATTTGATCTAAAGTACAGCAAAGACAGTAAAATTTTGAAATATTTTTACTATTTAAAATAACTGTTTTTTATTTGAATGTATTTTAAAATGTAATTTATTCTTGAGATTCAATGCTGAATTTTTTGCATCATTGCTCCAGTTACATGATCATTCAAAAATCATTCTAATATTCTGATTTGCTGCTCAAAAAACATGTATTATTAGTAGAAATTTAGCGTAGACATTTTCAGGTTTCTTTGATGAATAGAAAGTTCAGAAAAACAGCGTTTATCGGAAATAGAAATCTTCTGTAACATTATAAATGTCTTTATCATTAATTAAAAAAAACATTATACTGACTTTCGAATAGTTTAGTGTATCATGTTGCAAAAGCATTTTATTTCAGATAAATGCTGATCTTTGGATCTTTTCATCAAAGAATCCTGAAAAAATGTGTTTAACTGTTTTAAATATTGATAATAACAATAACAAAAAATATTTCTTGAACAGCAAATCAGCATATTAGAATGATTTCTGAGGGATCATGTGACACTGAGGACTGAAGTAATGATGCTGAAAATTGAGCTTTGATCACAAGAATAAATTACATTTTAAAATATATTCAATTAGAAAACAAAAATTTCTAAATGTTACTGTTTTTGCTGCACTTTGGATTAAATAAATGCAGGCCTGATAAGCAGAAGAGACTTCTTTAAAAAAACATTAAAAATCTTACTGTTCAAATACTTTTGACTCATAGTGTAGGTTGTATTTAAACCACCATTTTTTAGAGTCTATGGCTATAATTTTTCAACAGATATTGCCCCATGGCATATATGATAAATATTAAATGCGGGTTTGAGATTTTGATCTTGCTATAACTAGGCAGTTCTTAGAAACAAGACAAGTCGGTGCATATAATCAGATATTGCATGACGGATTTTCCATTCCTCACATTCAGTGATCTGGAGATAGTTATTCACACATGCATCTCATCCTGACTACTGTATGCTTAAAAAAAGTTCTAGTTGAGTCAAATACAGTGTATTATTCAACATCACAGAATTGACATCAATACATTACTTTATAACAACAAAAGTAGAAATAGCTCTTTGAGGTAATAACTGGCAGTTACCACTTTTTACAGTATTTTTATTTTAAGGCCTTATTATTTGTTTTCATAGCTGTAAAACAAATCACAGACCACCTCAGATATCATTATCCCTCCTGGATTCTCATAACATCTGCCTACACTTGTGTTTCAAGACTAAAGATGATCTTTCTCTGTAGCTGTGTTTGCTTTTACGGTTACATTTTAATTGCTCTTGTACATCACTTGTTTTTATATGCCTTCTGTAAATACAGAATTTCCTTTGATTTCTAGGGACTTGCTCTACTGTTTATTCTGGAACGGTAGAGTTGGCCTGCCTAAGAGGCAGAAACATGGCCAACATCTGAACTCTACAGGATATGACTACACAGGCAATTCCATGCACTCAGATCCGTCCAAAAACAAGCCAACATCCTTGTCAGTAATCATTACCTACAACTGTTTTCAATTCAAACTAAAGGTTTCTGCCACATCTAAGCATTGCTCTGACTACATTTCTGTCACTCACTTCATTATTATAAAGCAAAAATGAGCTTCAATGTCTTGGAATAATAAACATTTCTCATGGATGCTGCATTTCTCAATAATCTCACTTGTATTATATACTGCTATGTAAATGCTGTAAATGCTCAGGAGTCAAATACAGATGGTTTTAAACTCACTTTCTGAAGTCTGTCCAGCTGAAATTGTCTTGTTCTTCTGTCTCCGTCTTCGTTCAGTTAGAGCTCTGTGACAACAGACAGGACCTAGGCAGGGATAGCTGTTTAGAAGTGTATTACGAATGTGAGGAAAGATGCAATGCTATAGAAAGGAGCTTAGGACGTCCCACTTCTTTCCCTCCACCCACTCCTGAACGTCCCCTGCATCTCAGCCACCCTTCACCCTCCTGCCTTGTTTTTCCTCCAGGCCCCAAGGATTCAAATTCCTAGTTTCCAGACCAAATCCCAAATACATAACTCAGGGAAGAACAAAAAATCCAAACCAATCCATCTGGGTTATATTAGGCAAATCCTGTGCAATTACTTCCCATTTTTAATACACTTTGCCTTATTAACTTTCATCCCGGTGGAGCTCGCTTGAGTCCGACACTGCTGGATATTTACTGGGGGATGTCGAAAAGGAATGCAGACACAAATTAACAGGGTAGAAAAGGAGGCAAGGCCTCCTGATTTAACTGTAAAACACTAACTGGTGCCAAGAACATCATGCGTCTTGATTACACAAAGGTTTGAGCACCATTAAGACAATGGCTTTGATGGAAACAACAGAGGTAGCCTACTTTCAGAAACAGCAGGAGTGCTGGGGAAAGTTCCCGTGAGGACTCTTCTGCAGAAATTTGGAGGAATTTTCCATGACCATTTGTAGGGGGTGACAGCTGTCCTAGGTCTGGCCTTTTATAAGGTAGTAAAAGTGTCTCCTCATCCATTCACTTTAGAGCTGACCAGCCAACTGTAGCCCCCTGCTGCTCACCCACACCCGCTGGGCACACAAACAGGTAGCTACTTCACTGTGGGAAAACACTGATCACATACACACTTTGAGATAATTAGTCTACTTTACACTCTATAAAATAAGGGTTCCTAAAGGGTGTTTTTGCAGAAATGCCATAGAAGAACCATTGTTGGGTTCCCCAAAGAACCTTTCAGTGAACAGTTTCCTAAAGGAGTAAATTAAAATTCTGTCATTAATTACTCAGCCTCATGTTGCTCCCAAACCTGTAAGACCTTCGTTCATTTATGAAACACAAATTAAGATATTTTTGATAAAATCCGAGCGCTTTCTGACCTGCATAGACAGCAATGCATCTGATGCTTTCAAGGTAGTGACAAAATAGTCCATGTGACATCAATGGTTCCCAAAGAAAACAAAAACAAGTTTATTCAAAAATTCATTTTCTTTCAGTGTTTCACACGTGTTTCACAAAAGTAGCTCAACGCATTTCATCAAAAATATCTTAATTTGCGTTCCAAAGATGAACAAAGGTCTTAAGGGTTTGAACTGACATGAGGTTGAGTAATTAATGACAGAATTTTTATTTTGATGAACTATCGCTTCAAATGAGTAGTTCACTTTCAAAACAAAAATTTACAGATAATGTACTCACCCCCTTGTCATCTAAAATGTTCATGTCTTTCTTTCTTCAGTCATAAAGAAATTATGTTTTTTGAGGAAAACATTTCAGGATTTCTCTCCATATAATGGACTTCTATGGTGCCCCCGAGTTTGAACTTCCAAAATGCAGTTTAAATGCAGCTTCAAAAAGCTCTAAATGATCCTAGATGAGGAAGAAGGGTCTTATCTAGCAAAACGATAGGTTATTTTCTAAAAACATTTACAATTCATATACTTTTTAATCTCTACACAGAGTACACAGAGCTAGACAAGATGAGCATTTGAGGTTCAAAGGTATATAAATTGTAAATTTTTTTAGAAAATAACCCATCGTTTTGCTAGATAAGACCCTTCTTTCCTCGGCTGTGATGGTTTAGAGCCCTTTGAAACTGCATTTTGGAAGTTCAAACTCGGGGGCACCATAGAAGTCCAATATATGGAAAGAAATCCTGAAATGTTTTCCTCAAAAAACATAATTTCCATACGACTAAAGAAAGAAAGACATGGACATCTTGGATGACAAGGGGGTGAGTATATTATCTGTCAATTTTTATTCTGAAAGTAAACTACTACTTTAAGGAGGTTTTTTTTTCTCAATATAAGGAACCTTTAGTGCAATGAAAAGGTTCCTTGAATGTTAAGGTTCTTCAGGGTGATTCTAATGACCACTTTTACAAACAACAAACAGAGCAGATTTGTGGACAACACTATTTTTTTTACTTAAGTTACACCTACTGTACAAGAATACTTTGATGTACAAAGTGAGCTGAAATAGCAACATTTTCAAACGAGAGAACGACTGGCTTTTTAATGGTCTGAAGAAAGATTTGGTCAGGCTAACTGGAAACCAGCATTGGAAATCTGTTCTAGTCATGATACATTTTCAGAATGCAGCTTTTGATGACACCCATGTATCTGTCCCATATTACTTGATGCCTAAGGGGAAAAAAAGTCATATTTTTAGAACATTTGAGAACATGTGAGAAAGAGATCACAAACACACATAAATGCATATATACCAACCTGAAAGCCTCAAGTGTGTGTACAGAGCTGCTGTAGTGTGTGAGGAAAAGTCTGAGGTCTCCAATTGTCCACTTATCTGACCGACATGGTTCAATGAACTGAGAGAAGAAGCGATAATTATTCTGTCACACTCAACCTGGGAGTATTCAGGGACAAGTATCACCTCATGGCATATAGCTAATCTATAGTTTAACTGCATTACCTTCTCCACAAGATCGATGAACAGATCGCGGACATCTTTGGTGTGTGTGAGTTTTGAGGCGATGTTAACTAGAGCTCTTGACAAATTCTGAAGTTCACCCCCAGCAATAAACATCCATGTAATCCAACATAAATAAACAAATTAATAATATAAAAAGTCAATTGTAGGTGCCCTTCCTGAATAAAAATATTACTATTTAAAAAAAAATCTTAAAAAATATCTGTGTCTGTGTTTAAAAAAGTGAAAAAATTAAAAACATCAATTCTTCTCACCTTAAAACTGGTCTCCATCTCACTAAAGACTTTAATTTTCCCTCTAAGCTGTGCACACACCAAGCTATAATGTTAGTAGAGAGGAGAGATATGTTAGAGAAAGTGTGTCATAAGCATTACACATAACCATCTGAACAAATAATTTGCATGCCTTTTGTGTTGGTCCAACATGTCCTTATCATTCACCAAAACTTTCAAGTCTTTCAAGTCATGCAGAAACTCCTTTTCCAGATCAACATCCATGTCTTCCATCATGTTGTCTAAGAAAGCATGAAAGAAAGAAAACAAACAGCATGAGAATGCATATACACTACCTGTAAATCATTTTCTTTTAAATTAATTTTGCTTCCCTAACAGATTTTGGGGAATACTTCCCAATTTTGACTCTTCCTTTTACCACTAATACAAAGACACTCACCAAAGCTCATCTGAAATATATCCTGAATATGATGCAATCTGACAGTAGTGTTTTTTTTTTTCGTGAGTGAACTGTATCTTTAAGGTGAACATCTTACCAACTGCCCCCACAGTCCAGTAGCTGATGAGCTGACCAGCGCAAAAGGCAAAGTCCTGGAAAGACAAGTATTGTAGCTTTCTCTTCCCTGTCTCGAAACGGCTGTTAGCAAAGAACACAATGGCAGCATAGTCCCTGCAGAGAGACATGGCTGAGTCAGTGAGAGGACAGGGGAGAGTGTGAAAAGTGTGCCAGGAACAGAAGAGAGCGTATGAGGAGAAAGATGAATGAAGGAGAGAGACCAAGCAAAACAGTAAGAGCATGAACACAACGGAAACATACGTTTTATGATGTGCCTGTGTGTTTTCTAGGTTTTGGCAGGTTTACGATTGCTTTTAATTATAACTCTTAAAGCTTACTTTGGTGAAGCTGGTTGTATTAAGTCGCACATCACAAATTTATGTAACCTCATGTAATTCATTTTTATCTCTAGAACAGGTATGAAATATTGTGCTTGGCTCATATTTATATCCCTTGAATTTGAAAGTTAGAAATGGTCACAATTTTAATAGGTAGGACAGCTGCGTTTTACCACTAGTCATACGCTTCATTTGGCCCTATGTGTGAAAGTCTCACCTTGCCAGAACATTTGACAGGAGAAAGTGACGCTGTATGTTCTCCACTAGGGGGCCTTTTAGCTCTTCCACCACTTTAAACACACGCTTGAAATTGTCAAACTGAGAAAATGGTAGAGAAGTTAAAACAATGCATCTTCCTTGATTATCATCTTGATTCTGAATGAATAAATATTTAAATACTTACTAAATATAATAATACTTATTATTTAATATTTAAGTAGTGCACATTGACAACATTTATGTAAATAAATATGTGAATAAAATAATAATAATCATTATTTAATATTTTTAAGTATTGTACACTAACATTTATGTAAATTATTATGTAAAACAACAGGAATTATTATACTTATAAAAATACATATGCATACAATAATATGATTATTATTGTATGCATATGTATCTCAAATGAATGTAATGTATTTCTGTAAATTAGTACTGAAATAATAACAATTATTTTACTTTAATATTTTTATAAGTACTGTACACTGACAACATATTTGTAATATATGTGAATATGGTAATAATAAGTGTTATTATTATTATTATTTAATATTTCTAAGTATTGTCCACTGAAATTTCTGTGAATAATGTTAACAAATGTGTACTAAAATAATAATAAAAATTATTATACTTTCATATTTTAAGTATTGCACACTGACAACATATTTGCAAATAAATATATATGAACACAATAATAAGCAATATTAATATTTCCAAGCATTGTACACTGTATTTCTGTAAATATGTTAATAAATTCATAATAAAATAATAATAACACAATTTTTTAAAATCATAATCAATCACAATCATTTAAAGATTAATTGCTGTGCACTGACAACATAACTGTAAATAAATACATATGAATAGAATAATACTTCTTATTATGATTTGTAAGAATTGTACACTGACAACATTTTAGTATATTAGCATGTTAACAAATCAGTACTAAAATTAAAATAAAAATTTACTTTAATATTTGTAAGTACTGCACACTGGCAATACATTTGTAAATAAATATATATGAATATGATGATAATAATAAATATTCTAATTTAATGTCTAACTATTGTCCACTTAAATTTCTGTAAATAATACTTAAATAAATTAGTACTAAAATAATAATAATTATTATTATACTTTAATATTTCTATGTATTGCACACTGACAACATATCTGTGAATAAATATATAAGAACAAAATAACAAATATTGTTATTCAATGTCTGTGAATAATAGGTTAATAAATTAGTAATAAAAAATAA
Source organism: Garra rufa (assembly GCF_049309525.1). Lineage (NCBI taxonomy): Eukaryota > Metazoa > Chordata > Actinopteri > Cypriniformes > Cyprinidae > Garra > Garra rufa. Next base: position 20,826,631 of record NC_133379.1, on the reverse strand, counting down.
CAACAATTTTTATAATAACAATCAATCATTTTTATATTGACAATCACAATCAATCATTTAAAATTTAAGTACTGTTCACTGACAACATAATTGTAAAAAAGAAATTATGAATATAATAATAACTGCACGTATTGTATACTGACAACATTTTTGTAAAACAATATGTTAATAAATTAGTACTAAAATAACAATTATTTTACTTTAATTTTTCAAAGTATTGTCCACTGAAATTTCTGTAAATAATGTTAATAAATTAGTAATAAAAATTATTATAATTTTTATAACAATCATTCATTTTTATAATAACAATCACAATCTGTCATTTAATTTCTAAGTATTTTACTGACAACATAATTATAAATAAAATATTATTGGTATTATTTGTAAGTATCTTACACTAACAGCATTTCTACAAAACCACATCACTAATCATGCAATCCTTTCTTTGTGAGACATTCAAAAATACAAAAGGCCAGAGTGTCTGCAGCACCTGTCGACGACAGCTCTTGAGTGCAATCCCAGTCTTTGAACTGATGTCGTCCAAGTCTTTTTTGGTCCCTTTGGAGAGTTTCTTACCCAGCACCTCCCTTGCAAATGCGCTATCAAACTCATAGTACCTACAAGACAAATGTGCCAACAAACAAACAGTGACTAAAACTAAAAAAGCAACAATATTGTAAAGCACAGATGCAAACTAGCATGACCGCAGACCTCTCAATAAGCATGGTTTGACGGTGAGGAGGGATCTGGAACAGAAGCTGATTGGCCACTTTGGAAGGAGACTGGAGGAGCCGCTCACACATCTGGAATGTTCTGAACTGGTCCATTGTGTCGCTGTGCAGAACTTCTGCATTGGCTTCACACTCCTGGAAGTCACCTGCTTCCATCCGTATCCTCACTGCATCTGTGACTATATACAAACATTGAAGAGTATATCATTACCTAAAAAGCAAGCACTACAAACTCATATGCAACATTCAGAATCCAAAATGTATTAACCTGAGTGTCCATCCAACCACAGTTGGTACACGTCTTCATCCAGGACAGTGGTGTTCCCCACAAAAACATCTAGTTCCACAGACATTTTCTTAAAAGCAAAAACAAATATATATTTAAAATATATATTAAAAATACTGTTAGCAAATAACGTAATGAAACAATTTAACAAATACAAGTCATAGCTTCTTTTTATTGAGTTGTAACAACAAAACGAATCTCAAAATGGATTTTAAAATGATAATTGTACCGTTCAATGCTCAGTTGTCGTATTACACTGTTTATATGTTATAGGTGTTTTAGAAGATGTGTAGAGGTTTAAAACGCGAATCTAAAGTGATACATGAGAACTGTAAACTGATGATGATGATGATAAAAACTTACCGTTTATTACCGTATATTATGTTCTGCACTGGAAAGTCAGTCAAAAAAGATAGTGTTAGCTGATGTTAAAATACTGGAGGAACTGTCGTCTGCGGTATCGCTCTCTAGGACGCATCTGAGAGCTGAGCTTATTGCGCAGTTAGAATTCCAAACACGCACGTACAGGTCTGTTTATGCGTTTTGTAGTAACACAAACAAATAATACCAGTATAGTCTATGAACCCTGACTGATACTGTTATATATGCAAAGCTGTCAAACTCCTCACAATCGTCTGGATCCAGTTTCGGGTTTTACTCAAGCTGAACTACATTCTCTATGGACATTGCCCTCCGTTGAGCGTTTACGCAGGGCCATTGAGCGTCAGCTAATACGTGACTGCCACCTGCTGTTGAGGAATAAACAAAGCACAATGTTGTAACCAAAACTAAAGCAGATAAAACAAAATGTGCAGAAATGCATTATGGAAGCCCGTTTCCGCCACTGAATAAAAAAAGGTAAGTTTATCTTACAATTCAAACTTTTTTTCTCTTAATTGCGTGATACGAACTTGCAATTCTTACTTTTTTCCTCAGAATTGTAAAATATAAACTAACAGTTGCGTGTTATAAAGTCAGAATTGTGAGATATAAACTCGCAATTCTGAGAAATAAAGTCAGAACTGCGTGATATAACATCACAATTGCCTAAGCTGGTTGGCTGGTTTTAGCTGGTTTAAGCTGGTTTTAGCCTTAGCAGGTTTTTTTCAGCTGGGAATTGTGGGTTATAGATATAAATTCGCAATTCAGAGAAATAAAAGTCCCAATTGCGAGTTATGTGCATTTTATGTCTCACAATTCTGAAAAAAGTCTATATCTCTAAGTCTAAAAAAAGTATTTTATGTCTCACAATTCTGAAAAAAGTCTATATCTCTAAGTCTAAAAAAAGTCTAAAAAAAGTTTCTCATTCTGAGAAAAAAGTCAAAATTTCGAGTATCATGCAATTCTGAAAAAAAGAGTCAGAACTGGGAGTTTATATTACATAATTCTGAGAAAAAAGTCATAATTGGGAGTTTATATTTCATAATTCTGAGAAAAAGTCGTAATTGGGAGTTTATATTTCATAATTCTGAAAAAACAAAAACAAAATTGAGTTTGTATCATGAAATTCTGAGAGAAAAGTTGTATTTGGGAGTTTATATCTCATAATTCTGAGAAAAGTCAGAATTGGGAGTTTATAACTCTGAGAAAAAAGTCAGAACTGGGAGATTATATCTCATAATTCTGAAACAAATTAAATAAAATCAAAATTGTGAGTTTGTAAAATATATTTCTTAGAAAAGTCAGAATTGGGAGTTTATATCTCAATATTCTAAAAAACAATCTGAATTTGGAGTTTATAAATCATAACTCTGAGAAAAGTCAGAATTGTGAGTTTATATTTCATAATTCTGAGAAAAAGTTGTAATTGGGAGTTTATATCTATATATTTATATATTATATATTTATATTCTGAAAAAAAAAATTGTGAGTTTGTATCATGCAATTCTGAGAAAAAAGTCAGAATTGGGAGATTATATTTTATAATTCTGAAAAATATTAAATAAAATCAAAATTGTGAGTTTGTATAATATAATTCTGAGAAAAAAAAGTCAGAATTGGGAGTTTATATATCATAATTCTGAAAAATAATAGTCTGAATGGGGAGTTTGTATATCATAACTCTGAAGAGAAACAAAAATCTGAATTGCGAGTTTGTATCAGATAATCCTGGGGAAAAAAAGTCAGAATTGAGAGTTTGTATTTTATAAGTCTGAAGAGAAACAAAAATTGCGAGTTTGTATCAGATAATCTTGGGGGAAAAAGTCAGAATTGGGAGTTTATATCTTAATTCTGAAAAAAATCTGAATTGCCCATTTGTATCATGAAATTCTGAGAAAAAATTAAATTAAATTCTTAATTTATATCTCATAATTCTGACTGGAAAAAGAATTGTGAGATTAAAAATTGGCAATTACCCTTTTACATTTTTTTATTCAGTGGTGGATATGGGCTTCCATAATGCATAAACCTAATACCCGTATTACTTTAAGTTTGTCCTTGTTTAATGTTTCTGGCTTAGACTTTTAGGCTTACTCAAGTACTTTATTCAGCAACAGCTAAATTTAACAACAGACTAAGGAAACGTGTATTAAGGCATTTTTGATCAAATATCTTTAATGTTAATTGACTAAATCTGCAACTTTACCAAACCAAGTCTTAAAGAATTATATTTTCTTAGGTATTGATTTTCTCCTAAAATGTCCTCCCGATTTATTATTTATGTTAAAATAAAGCTTCAATTGGTGTTGGAATAATTGTACAATTTAATGATATTTTGGAAAAAAATACATGAACATAATTTTGATAATGTGAATGTAATATATAATAATATTATATATGATAATATTTATAAAAAGTACAACACTTTTTTATTAGCCATTTACTACCGTTCAAATGTTTAGGGTCAAATTTTAAAGAAATTAAGGTAACACGTTACAATAACGTTAATGTACTAACATGAACAAGATATTTATTACACTATTTAATCATCTTTGTTAATATTAGTCAATAAAAATACAGTTGTTCATTGTTTGTTCATGTTAGTTCTCAGTGCATTAATTAATATTAACAAACATCTTGTGATTGTAATAATGCATTAGTAAATGCTGAAACTAACAGTAACTATTAATAAATGCTGTATAAGTACTTACTAATGTTGATAAACGAATTCAGAAAATATATAGCAATTCTATATATCAAAACAATATATTAAGTGCCACAGCCTTTTTCGAAATTAATAAATGTTACAATAATTTAAAAAAAAATGTTTCTTGAGCAAAAAATTTTGAATGATTTCTGAAAAACACTGAAAACTGGAGCAATGGCTGCTGAAAATTCAACTTTGCCATCACAAGAATAATTACATTACACAAAAATACAAAACTGTTATTTTAAATCGTAATAGTTTTTCACACCATTACTAATTTCACTGTACTTTTGAATAGCAGTGTATATTAGCTATTCACCTATGATACAAAAAATTTGATAGAGAAACAACAACTTCTGAAACTGTGGTTTATTATGAAAACAAGTAAAACGAATTGTGCATGCAAGATAATAATTCTCAAGGTATCACTGAAATATATTTTAACATTTCGCTTTCTTTAACAAATATACGCTTATTATGTTATATAATCCACAGCTGATCTGAACCAGCAGACTCAGCACTAAACATGACCAGCATCAGTATTTATTCTATGTGTGGGTCATTTAACTTGCAGATGGGCATATGTGCCTCAAAAACCAACTCCAGCCTCTCTCTCTCCCTTTCAAGAGCAGCGATCTCTTCCTCCAGTTGCGTCTTCACATGTTCCAAATGATCCGTCTCCTAAAAAGAGAAAGCACAAGCTCAGGACATACGGCTAATGGCTAAACATGGTTTATAACACAAATATAATAAGTACTAATCTCACATTCTCTAATGTGTCTATACGCATCCGACGACGGTCTCGACACCTGGCAGCTGCTACTCTGTTCCTTTCCCTGCGGATCCTTATCCTGTCAAGCTCCTCAGAGGACATCTATAAACGGCCGAGGAGGTGTTAGCAAAGCAAGGCCATTCCAAATTTCATTTAAGAAGTCTAAAAGAGTGATGGTGCTGCCATCTTATGGTTGACATCAAGAAAAAAAAAAACACACTTCCAAATATGCTGTTCCTGTTACTCATCCTTTGGCACCAAATGACAACACGATCCATCCATCTGAGTCTGCGCTTTAAGATTCCCGCGCAAATACTACAGCGCTGACTCACTCCTTTGTGATTCAGGTGTGAGTCATTTCACTCATTTACCATAAATGAATGAATCACTGAAACCCTTCAAGTTTACTTTCACTATTTTCTGCATTCTAAACTCGGAAATATTAGAAATATCAGTAACTTACATGTTTGTTAGCTTGTGCTCCTGCACTGTCCCCCATTGATCCGTTACAGGGCGGGTCAGGACTGGGGCACTGTGACAAACAGGGGCAGTTAGGCATGGCGGTGGGTGTGAATGAGGAAAATGTTCCCAAGGTGGAATCTGATTGGGAAAGTACAGAGGACTGGAGAAGCCATTGAAGATCTGGACTAGATGAAATTACATCAAGATTTGGGGTGGATGTAGTGTCCTCAGTAAGATTCTGCAAAAATAAATAAAAATAATACAAATTTTTATTAAAAGTTTGAAAGTGTAATAATGTTACAAATTACACACATTTAGGCTTAAAAACAGTTTAAGAATTGTTACAATACAATTCAGAATTCTTCTGTTCTGCTGTATTATTTTTGTTTGATTTCTTTGATTTAAAAAAATCAAACTAAATATCTTACAGTATTAAAATAAATAAATAAACAAATACGTACCGAACGTATGTGAAGAGCCGCTGAGTTTTCCAAGTCCATCCATGCTGGAGAAATTTGGGAATCGTGCATACGATAATACGATTCTCTTCCTTCATTATGATTCATTATGATTTAATCCGATTCGTATTCTTTGAGTTCATATTAGGCTATTTATGTTGGTTAAATTCGCTTAAATCCATCTTCGCTGCTTAATTGCAATACAGGCCCACGACGGCAAAAAAACGCTAGGAGCCAAAATAACAAAACTAGGATAAATCCATCAGAGCGAATGTTGAAAAAATAAATCAAAACACGTGCTACAAGATTTCTTAAAGTGTTTCAACGCCTCCTCACACCCACACACTCTCCTCCCCATCACTGGAGCATCTATCTTTTCCAATCTGCCGCCTTTTCTCCTCTGTGGACACTGAAGTCTCTCTAATGGATATTGCTTATGAAGACCTTCTTGGCAATAGCGCCAACTGCTGTCACTGAAATAATATCCACTAGGAAACCGAGTAAATATCCTAAGTTTAATACTTGTGGTTTAAGAGCTACAGAAGCTTCCGTAGCTAACACCCTTCACATGTTGAATTTTACTTACAGACATCTTTCGCCAAGTGACGTGTAGCTTTGAAATGTATGAATAAGCGAACCGTTGAAGAACTGGAAGGATATCCGTGAATCACTGAACTGGGTAGAAAACAGATACATGCCGCATGTCATGTTTCACGGCGGGCTGGTCTGTACTGTAGAAAAAAATTAAAATTACAGAAAAAAAACGTGAAATTTCACAAACAAACTCGTGGATGACAATTACTTGTATTTTATCAACTAAATAAATCGTTTTCAGATCACCATGACTGCATGTCAGGGTCATCTGTTTTGAAAATATCACGTATTTTATTCTTTTAATGAAAAGACACATTTTGTTTAAACATTTGGTCAATACAGTAACCCTAAAAATGTCTTAACACACACTCACACAGACCGACAGACGGACAGACAGATAGATAACTAAGCTAGATAGATAGATAGATGGATTGAAGGATAGATAGATAACTAAGATATAGATAGATAAATAACTAGATAGATAGACAGATAAACAACTAGATAGACAGACAGACAGATAGATAAATAAATAATATAACACTTTTCAAGCAACTGCTGAAAAAAATCATCTCTTTCTAGACTATTTTCCTCAAAAAAAATGTTTTCCTCTTTTCTTATTCCTCCCTTAGCTTCTACTTATCTAAACAATGCCTGATATATGGTATTATGAGCACTTCCTATGTTGATCTGCCTTTTTAGGATGAATTGCTTGTTGTATTCCCCAATTGTTAGTCTCTTTGGATAATACCGTCTGCTAAATAAATAAATGTAAATGTATAACTAAAATAGATAAATAACTAAGATACAAACAGATAGATAGATAGACAGACAGACAGACAGACAGATAGATAAATAACTAGACAGATAGATAGATAGATAGATAGATAGATAGATAGAAGGATAGATAACTAAGATATAGATAGATAAATAACTAGATAGATAGATACTGTAGATAGATAAACAACTAGATAGATAGACAGATAAATAAATAACACTTTACAAGCAACTGCTGAAAAAAAATCATCTCTTTCTAGACTATTTTCATTAAAAAAAATGTTTTCCTCTTTTCTTATTCCTCCCTTAGCTTCTACTTATCTAAACAATGCCTGATATATGGTATTATGAACACTTCCTATGTCGATCTGCCTTTTTAGGATGAATTGCTTGTTGTATTCCCCAATTGCAAGTCTCTTTGGATAATACCGTCTGCTAAATAAATAAATGCAAATGTATAACTAAAATAGATAAATAACTAAGATACAAACAGATAGATAGATAGACAGACAGACAGACAGATAAATAACTAGATAGATAGGTAGGTAGGTAGGTAGGTAGATAGGTAGATAGATAGATAAATAGACAGACAGACAGACAGACAGAGAAACAGACAGATAGACAGACAGATAAATAGATAGACAGACAGACAAATAACTTGATAGACAGACAGATAGACAGACAGACAGATGATAGATAGATAAATAACTAGATAGACAGACAGATAGATAACTAAGAGATAGATAGATAAATAACTAGATATAGATAGATAGATAACTAAGAGATATAAATAACTAGATAGACAGATAGATAAATAACACTTTTCGACTGCTGAAAAATCAACTTTCTAGACTATTTGCCTCAATAAAAAAAGTTTTCCTCTTTTCTTATTCTTCCCTTAGCTTGTTTAAATAATGCCTGATATATGGTATTATGATCTTTCACTATTCCTATCATTGACTTCCTGTTGATCAGCCACTTTAAGATGAATCGCTTGTTGTATTCCCCAATTGTAAGTCTGCTAAATAAATAAATGTATAACTAAAATAGATAAATAACTAAGATACAGACAGCAAGACAGACAGATAGACAGGCAGACAAATAATTAACTACATAGATAAATATATACACAGACAAATAACGAGATAGATAAATAACTAGATAGACAGCCAGAGCAACACATAGATAGATAGATAGACAGATAGATAGATAGATAGATAGATAGATAGATAGATAGATAGATAGATAGATAGATAGATAGATAGATAGATAGACAGATAGATAGATAGATAGATAGATAACCACACACTCGCTCTCTCTAATAAGAGGCTTGGAATGAAATGTATAAGAAATGAGTCCTACAAATAAGAGTATTTTAAGGACAAAAACCTGACACATATCTTGAAAAACAACATCTGAACAATATCTAGAGGTGTGGTAAAAATAAGTAGCTCTGTTCCCTACCTAGTTCTATTAAATTATTAGAAAATAACGCAACCCTGACATGTCAATCTGTTTCGTGCCGTGACCGCATTACCACTTCATATAATTCAATGGCCCGCTGCCAATTATTCCTTACTGAGTCAGACATCAACGCCACTATAAAAAAAAAAAAAAGCAAAGACAACTATAATTTGATCTTAGTCATAACCATATGACTAAGCCTATGTGTCATAACTCAGATGGCAGAAAAAACTTGTCAGCACAAATCCCAGGTAAAAAGTTTTATTATGAAAAGAAAAGTTAGTTTTTTCCTCTTGTAAATTCAGCACTTGTTTTTTTTTCACCGAAGGCAAAACATAAAACAAAATAAATAGCAGATGTATGATACATCAACAGGGCAGCACAGACACACAGGGGTATAAATGATGTATTATAAGGGTCTGTAGGCCCCAACAGTAATGTCAAATAGTTTAGGATTGTTTAGTGTCCCTTCTTTGTCCAAAAGGAAGTAGAACTTGTACCCTTTGATTTTAAGAGGAACAAATGAAGGTGATTCCTGTCTGTGCGCATGACAGGTCACTTGAGTCAAAGGCACAGTTAGATGGTGAGCTCTGAGAGGTCCCAGCGGTGATTGTGTAGATACTGTGACTTTTTCACCTCCCTTATGCAGAATTACACGACTCACAGAACGACGGCTGAACAATAATGCCAAGCCAACAATTCCTCCACCTACAACCGAAAAAGAGAGCTTTAGAGAGCTGGAATACATTACAAAATGCAATATAATCAAAAAACAAAGGTAATGCTTACCAATAATTACACATCCAAGAGTGAATCCATACCTCCAGGCATTTGAACCGAGGTTCATATCAAAACTGAAAAGCCCTCCTAACTCAGTTCTGACCTTTTGAGGTTCACTAGTATCTTTTCTTGTGTCTCGTAGACTTGTGAACGCAAAATGAGCCAGATATGCCCAAAATAGAAACTGGCCAGAACAAAATATGCTCAAAAGTCTGAAGAAACGCGTCCGGTCGTGTTCGAAAAGAATAACATCCTTTGCAACGGCAGTAGACGTAAAGTTATAAGCATTTCTGACTGAATTCACGCGTACGTGGCAACGTAGTGGATTCAATATGCTTGTGATACCATTGACTTTCACGAACTGGGTCGCTGTAGAAACGAACGCTCTCGAAGACTGAATACCTGTCAGTCGATAAGCTGATATAAATGTTCGACAGGACCTCAGACCGAACAACAGACACTGGATACCCATGGTTTAATAAAACGATTAGTTTTCAGTAATTCTCTAAAATACTGACATTTCAAACATGACACATATATGTGCGTATTTTATTATCTAACATGCCGAGCGCTTTGAATGGCACCAGGTCGACGCCATGTTTGTGCTCTTTTACACTACGGAAGCCTCATTAGTCTAACTGTTCCAGTTCACGTTTCTGCGTTTTTCTGAAAGAGATCTAGCGCTTCAATATAATCTATAGACAAACAATACTGTGTTTTCCAAAACCTTTTTTTGTTTATTGTTTATTACAGCAAAAACAGTAATATTGTGAAATATTCTTACTGTTTAAAATAACGGCTTTCTATTTGAATATATTTTAAAATGTAATTTATTCCTGCAATCAAAGCTACATTTTCAGCATCATTACTCCAGTCTTCAGTGTCACATGATCCTTCAGAAATCTAATATGCTGATTTGCTGTTCAAGAAACATGTATTATTATTATTTGTACCATTATCATCAACATTTAAAGCAGTTGAGTCATTTTTTTCAGGATTCTTTGATTAATAGAAAGATCCAGACATCAGCATTTATATGAAATAAAAATAATAATATTATATGCTACACTATACCATTTAAAAGCTTGGAGTCAGTATAATTTTTATTTTATTTAATAGTTTTTTGGGAAAGAATTATAGAAATAGCAAGGATTTAGAATTTAGCAAGGATGCTTTAAATTAATTTAAAAGTGATGATAAAGACATTTATAATGTATATAAATATAATACCAAGATTTCTATTTCAGATAAATGCTGTTCTTCTGATCTTTCTGTTAATCATAGAAACCTAAAATAATTCTACTCAGCTGTTTTTAACATAATAATAATGTTTTTAAGTAGCAAATCAGAATATTATTTCTGAAGGATCATGTGACTGGAGTAATGATGCAAAAATTTCAGCTTTGAAATCACAGGAATAAATTTTAAATTATTCAAATACAAAACAGTTATTTTAAATAGTAATTTTTTTTTCAAAATTCTACTGTTTTTGCTGTACTTTGGATCAAACAAATGCAGGCTTGGTGAGCAGAAGAGACTAAACCATTTAAAAATGTATCTATTTTTTTAATCTATATGTTTATGATATAATAATATGCTTATGCAATTTATTCCTTGTTGTAAATGTTGGCCAAAACAAAGTTTTTTTCTCATTTAATTGCTTACTTAGCTACGTGTTAAATGCTTCAAATTGTTTTAATGATTACATTTTGCTGAAATGCCTTTAATGGGCTGTTTAATGCCAGGCTGTGACATGCTCTGCTTTAATTTGTACAGTAAAGTGGCTTTAAACCTACTCTAAGAAACGAGTGACCCGGCATGCAAAAGCTTGCCATGTATAAAAATAAACCATATCCAAAAGTAGGCTACCTATATTCCCTTTTATCCACTGATGTAACATCAACAAAGTTCCCATACACATTGTATATATAAACAGACCACTGTATTCATTTTCAAAGGGTACTTTAGAAACAGATGGAGATTGCAGGGGTGTTTGTGTTTTCATTGTGTGATTGTGTGTGTGTGTGTGTGTGTGTGTGTGTGTGTGTGTGTGTGTGTGTGTGTGTGTGTGTGTGTGTGTGTGTGTGTGTGTGTGTGTGTGTGTGTGAGTGTGTGTTTGTGTGTGTGTGTGGGAGGGCTGTTCACTCTTATCAGATCTTATTTTGAGACATTAACATGCTGCAAAGTGCAAACAAATTTGCATACAAAGGTCTCATCGGTTACAAAATTGTAATGTATTGTTTAATGTAGCAACGTGGTAAGCAGTTCCTTAATCTTCATATTGCCTATAAAATCCATATTTTCAATGACTAACGGTGTCTTAAAACTTTAGTAGACTAATTAACGCGACAGGACACGCCTGCCCCCCTGCTGATAGCCTACTGTTACAGCAATACACCCTAACAACACACACCCACCTATATACAGACAGACAAGTCCACATAAACAAAGAAGCAGACCCATATTGGATCCACACCTTACTGAAAACCCTACCTGAAGACATAGGCTACTTTAAAAAGTTGATAAATGGACTAACATTACATTACAGTCTGCTAAAACTAACACGAACTTGTTAATATTTAATAACCATTCACCTTTCTCATTACGGTTACGTTAACATTACTTTTGAGAACCGGTTTTACCTGTACCTGCACTGCGCCGTTATATTTCTGCGCATGCGCAGCCTCACCTGGCGGTTTCCTTGTTATAGAGAAAGCGATAGTTGTGAATAACTGTCGAGCTGTAGGTTGCGAGAGAATCCTATTTAGGAACTTAGACGAACATAAACCACTCGCTAGGTTTGTCGAAAATGCCTCGCGCATTCCTGGTGAAAAAAGTAAACGTCGCTGGCGAAAAAAGAAGCTGGAGTGAGATTCCGGATTCGGCGCGGGGGGACGTTTACATACCTGGTGAGTCTCGTTCGTGTTTGCGTGTCACTGGGTGGGGAGTTAAAAGAATTTATTAGTTATACTTTATTACGTAAGTAATTTTATTTTGACAATGGTTGTTGCTGTTGGAAAGAGATCATTTGACAAATGAAGTTAGACTAAGCCATAAGAAAAATAGTTTCTCGTTGTCTAAAATGTTATGATGAGGTATTGTTTTATAAAGCTATTACTTTATTATAGCTATATCATTTTTTTATATGTTAAAATGTTTTATAAATGGCTTAATACTGATATGACCTGTAGTGATTCTTGCATTAAATAATAAGAAACGTGGAGCTGGACCACAAAACCAATCATAAGGTTACATTTTTTTGTTTTAATTGAGATGTATACATTATCTGAAAGCTGAAATAAAGCTTTCCATTGATGTATGGTTTGTTAGAATAGGACAATATTTGGCTGAGATACAACTATTTAAAAATCTGGAATCTGAGGGTGCAAAGTTGTGCAAAAATGTTCTTAGCAATGCATATCTCTAATCAAAAATTAAGTTTTGATATATTTACGGTAGGAAATATACAAAACATCCTCATGGAACGTGATCTTAATATTCTAATGATTTTTGTCATAAAAGAAAAATCGATAATTATAAGCCTACAAATTGCTACAAATACCTGTGCTGCTTATGACTGGTTTTGTGGTCCAGGGTCACAAATGAGAACCTGAAAAAAGTGCACCTGAGTCGCCAGTAAATATCTGTTGATGTCTCTGCTCCGATTTAAAAATCTCTTTGCTCTTTCTGCCCCCTAGAGTCAATTTTTCCACCGTTTGTACATGAAGTCTCTGAGGGCAGCATTGCGGAGTACTTCTGCTTCACAACTGCACAAAAAAACAACACATTTCTACAGGTACAGTCACATGTTTTGTCTGCACAGCTGCCATCTTCTGCTGCACAGAGTCAACCTGATCACAAACCAGAATGCCGCATGAGGACCCAAAGAGTGCCTTACTTGCGCTCAAAGATAAAGGTGAGCTGACAACTCTTTTGGATTAAAACTAGTGCTGTCAAATCGATTAATTGCGATTTACTAAAAAAAATTATTTAGTACTGACCTGAATAAGATCACATGAAAGACGTTTACATACAGTACACAAGAGAAAATAATTCAAAAGTTTACATACGCTTCTAAATACTGTAATGTTACCTGAATGATCCACAGCTGTGTTTTTTGTTTATTGATAGTTGTTCATGAATCCCTTGTTTGTCCTGAACAGTTAAACTGCCCGCTGTTTTTCAGAAAAATCCTTTAGGTCCCACAAATTCTTTGGTTTTTCAGCATTTTTGTGTATTTAAACCCTTTCCAACAAGGTCTGTATGATTTTGAGATTCATCTTTTCAAACTGTGGACAACTGAGAGACTCATATGCAACTATTAAATAAAGTTAAAACACTCACTGATGCTTTAGAAGGAAACACAATGCTTTAAAAGCCAGGGGGTGAAAACTTTTGAACAGAATGAAAATGATGTGTACATTTTTATTTTGCCTAAATATCTCATTTCTTTCAGTTAGTACAGCCCTTCAGAAGCTACAGAAGATACTTAAATGTTTCCCATAAGATAAAATAAGTTAAATTTACCCTGATCTTCAAATTCAAAAACTTTTCACCCCTCTAGCTCTTAATGCGTCATGTTTCCTTCTGAATTTTCAGTTCAACTATTATTTTCCCTTGTGGACTATATGTAAATGTCTTTTACATAAAATATCTTATTCAAGTCAGTACAAAAAAAAAATAACATGCATTTTGTATTTTATTTTGGTAAAATAACATTTTGCAGTTTCTGAAAGGTGTATGTAAACTTTTGACTTCAACTGTATATGTATATATAAATATACACACATACATGTATATATTTGAGAAATAAATGTAATATATTGACATTTATATATAATTTAAATCATATACGAATACATATATATGTATAAATATTGCACATGTATAATGTAAAAACAAAATTTTATTTTGGATGAGCGATTAATCGATTTGATAGTGTTTGAAATACACATTTTTTTTTGTGTGTGTGTGTGTGTGTGTGTGTGTGTTTTTAAGAACATCTTCCTCCATTGTTCTCCCATATTTAGATAACTACAGGGAATATGCCATCTCTTCTACCAGTCATCCAAGAAAATGCAAACAAATTAGCAGATATACCACCCGCTGCATCAGTCTTATCATGCCAGGTGTGCCAGAAGACATTCACTAGCGCACGTATGCTGAAATGCCACAGCGAAACAAAAAAGTACTCATGTGAGCACTGTGGAAAAGGATTTAATGATGCTTTTGACTTGAAGAGGCATGTACGCACTCATACGGGTACGTTAGCATTTAAATTAATATATATATATATATATATATGTGACCCTGGACCACAAAACCAGTCATAAGGTTAAATTTGACAAAACTGAGATTTATACATCATATGAAAGCTCAATAAATAAGCTTTCCATTGGTGTATGGTTTGTTAGGATAGGACAATATTTGGCCGAGATACAGCTATTTGAAATCAGAAATCTGAGGATGCAAAAAAATCAAAAAGACTGAGAAAATCACCTTTAAAGTTGTCCAAATTAGGTTCTTAACAATGCATATTACAAATCAAAAATTACATTTTGATATGTTTACAGTAGGAATTTTACAAAAAATCTTCATGGAACATGAACTTTACTTAATTTCTTAATGATTTTTGGCATAAAAGAAAAATCAAAAATTTTGACCCATGCAATGTATTTTTGGCTATTGCTACAAACATACCCCAGCGACTTAAGACTGGTTTTGTGGTCCAGGGTCACATATATATATGAATATGCAAGTTTGTATATTTTCATGTCTAACTTTCTTCTCAACTTATAATATACAGGTGTGAGACCTTATAAGTGCACTCTATGTGTTAAAGCCTTCACTCAGCGCTGCTCCTTAGAGTCTCATCTGAAGAAGATCCACGCTGTCACTCAACAGTATGCCTATAAAGAGCGTAGGGACAAACTGTATGTGTGTGAGGAGTGCGGCTTGACTGCACAGACACGGGACGGTCTGCAGAAACATCTTCAAGCTGAACATCCACAGAGACTGATAAAAGGCAACCATAATCTGATGCATATTGTGGAAGGTGACACATCACCGTGTTCACCTGAAGCCCATCAAATATAGTGCTAAAAAAATTGGAGGACTTTGTTGTTGTTAAATTATAATGAATCATTTAGTTCCACACATGCACTTTTGTACAGTCAGTAATTCTAGGCAGAAGCAAATTGCTTAATTATTGCAATTAGGAAAATAATTTTGGATGTATTGTATTGAATAACAAGTTATGCTGAGGCAGTAAAGTGTATGAAGTCATAGTACACACAGAAATAAAATTCTGGTATGTTTTTGTTTGTTTGTTTGTTATTTTTGTTATGAACACATTCTCTTGAAAAGTGAGTGCCTACAGCTTACTTAAAAAATACTTAATATGCAACTATTAATATGAACTTTAAAAGAATAGATTTAACTGACAGTAATATTTTTGGAGACTTAATTGCATGTTATTTGTAATGTATTGTAATTTAAATTTGTATTAAATTCAAATAGAGCTTTCTTGACATATACACTACCTGTCAAAAGTTTTTGAACAGTAAGATTTTTAATGTTTTTTTAAGTTTCTTCTACTCACTGCATTTATTTGAATCAAAATACAGCAAAAACTGTAACATTTTAAAATATCTTTATTATTTAAAATAACTGTTTTGTATTTGAATACATTTTAAAATGTAATTTATTCTCCTGTGATCTAAGCTAAATTTTCAGCATCATTACTCCAGTCCTCGGTGTCACATGATCCTTCAGAAATCATTCTAATATGCTGATTTACTGTTCAAGAAACATTTTTATTATTATTATCCATATTTGAAACAGTTACGTAGATTTTCCAGGATTCTTTAACGAATAGAAAGATCCAAAGATCATAATTCATCTAAAATAAAAAGGTTTTCTAACATTGAAATCACATGAATAAATTACATTTTAGAATATAGATAAATAGAAAACAGTTATTTTAAATAGTAAACATATTTCAAAATTGTTCTATTTTTGCTGTACTTTAGATCAAATGAATTAAAAGAGACTTCTTTAAAAAACATGAAAAAACTTTTGACCAGTAGTTATGTAGGACTTATGTACATCTTTAGTGTAATTTCATAATTATTCATATTGTCTTTGAAATATGGTTTATTTGTACTGTTAAATGTACTAAAAATAGGCTACTTTAATGTCATTTCTATTGAAAATGTATTTAAATATGTTTAAAGGAACACTCCACTTTTTTTTGGAAATAGGCTAATTCTCCAACTCCCCCCGAGTTAATAAGTTGATTTTTTTACCGTTTAGAAATCCATTCAGCCGTTCTCCTGTTCTGGCGATATCACTTTTAGCATAGCTTAGCATAGATCATTGAATCCTATTAGACCAAATATCATCGCGTTCAAAAATGACCAACGAGTTTCCATATTTGTTGTATTTAAAACTTGACTCTTCTGTAGTTATATCGATTCAATGATCTAAGCTAAGCTATGCTAAAAGTGATATCGCCAGAACAGGAGAACGGCTGAATGGATTTCAAAACGGTAAAACTCAACTTATTAACTCGGGGGGAGTTGGAGAATGAGCCTATTTCCAAAAAAAGTGGAGTGTTCCTTTAAATATGTTACACATTTGTAATGATAATCTTGCAATTGTATAGATTAAAACATAGCCTATTAATTTAAATGTAATGCTAAATAGCAGTATGCAGTTAAATACTTTACATATACACATCAAAATAAGTGTACTTGTTAAAACTGATTTACTTTAAGGTTTTCTGATTTGACATTAGTAGCCTATAGGTTTTCATAAGAAATAGTCATGAAGCTGTGAAGTCTTTAAGTAAAACTGGCGTTTTGTTTTATTAATAGCCTAGGGCCTATAAAATTATCTGGATATGCTGCTTTTATATCCACCATTTACCTCAATGCGGAAGTAATCTTATAGGTGCATGAGAAGAATAACAATGTGCAGTAAACTAAAAGGAGTAATTCACTTTCAGAACAAAAATTTACAGATAATGTACTCACCCCCTTGTCATCAAAGATGTTCATGTCTTTCTTTCTTCAGTCATAAAGAAATGATGTTTTTTGAGGAAAACATATCAGAATTTCTCTCCATAATGGACTTCTATGGTGCCCCCGAATTTGAACTTTCAAAATGCAGTTTAAATGCAGCTTCAAAGGGCTCTAAATGATCCCAGCCGAGGAAGAAGGGTCTTATCTAGCGAAACGGTTATTATCTAGCAAAATCGGTTATTTTCTAAAAACATTTACAATTTATATACTTTTTAATCTCAACACAGAGGGTAAAAAGTATATAAATTGTAATTTTTTTTAGAAAATAACTGATCGTTTTGCTAGACAAGGCCCTTTTTTCCTCGGCTGGGATCGTTTAGAGACATTTCAAGTAGTTCAAACTCAGGGGCACCATAGAAGTCCATTATATGGATAATTTCCTTACGACTGAAGAAAGAAAGGCATGAACATCTTGGATGACAAGGGGGTGAGTATATTATCTGTCAATTTTTGTATTGAAAGTGAACTACTCCTTTAAACTGTTTGCACTACAAACCATTTTGTTCATAATTAAGACAATACATTAAAATAATATGGTAAGATGGACCAATTTGCAATTTCAAGCACCAAAACCAGCTCTTTTGTACTGCTAAAAATAGCTGGATGCTGATGAAACCGGAAGCCACACCCCTAAAATTTACAAATGGTCACGCCCACTCTTACGGTAAGAAAAAGGTGGATATATTTTTAAGGTTTGAAGTACACAACAAATGCACATTCAATACAATCAAGACTTATTTTTCACAAGGGTTGGCCATTTGTCTTTATGCTAAAACTGCAGCTTTAAATTTGTAGCTATATAAAACAATTTCTGACTATTAAATAACCTCTAAGAAAACTAAAACACTAACAAGACCTGAATTGAATACTGTAACCTCGCGCGCTGTGAGGGTTGGTATGAACTGGCCAATTATTAGGATTTGAAGGCGCGTTTAAGGATGACGTCAGAGTGAAGTCCGCAAGGAGACCGTTCAGGTGAAAGGAGGTTGAGGTGGAAAATACAGGATGCTCGGGAAGAAGAGTCCGAGGATTCCGTCATTTCACCATTTCGAATTGTCGTTATATTAAAACGCAGAGAATATAACAAAAGATTAATCTCGCCGCTTCTGACTACGACACACCGTCATCGGCAGCCTTCGACCAAAACGGCTGTGCGGAGCGAGGCGCGAATATGATGCACACGCTGTTATCCAGCCATCGCTCTGTGTCGAGCTTGCGATGCTTTTGTCACGCAGGCTGAGGGGAAATCAAGCGCAACAGTTACCCGTTATTCTTGGACTAGAATCCAGGAGAATCGCTATTGGGATAAGGTGATGTGATAACCTCTGGAAGACACGAAAAGGAATGGACGCATCGTTTGGGGATGCTCTTGTGTAGTGAACGTCGCCACCATAGAAACGTGGTGGCACTCGCCGCTGATGGGGTGAAATAGGTTACCGAGAGGTCCTGACGGTGGACCGCAGTGCTATTTTTCATCCTGGACTGTGTGTGCCGTGATAATACATGTTAGAGAAAAATGCAAGGGGTGACGGTGACGGGAGAAGCGCCTACATTGAATGGGGGCGGAAGGGAGGAGGTAAGGCGTGAAAATGTTGGTAAATAAAAGCATGAGGTTATTGTTGCATTACGACTATGTAGAAGGTGAAATATGATAAAAGGAAAAGTATAGACATTTATGTTTTTACACTGTTTTTAACATTATGTTGGAGGCATTGTGAAATCAGTACAGAAAAATATATTATTTTTTAGCTTGCCTGTAGGCAAGTGTGCAAGAATGAAAGGAAATTAATCAAACGGTTTTATTTATAGTAAAAGTGGGTTATTGCTAGGCTATCTATTTTTACTTATGTTAGAATCAAATATGTTTAAATAAAAAAATATTACAGTGCATATTAACAGACTTAACACCTTTTGACATAATATCTAATTAAATTGGAACTTAAATTCCTTTATTTTTTACCTAAATTGTATATATATAGGCCTATTCATTTGCAAAAACAGGTATCTCTGTTTATTAACAATGTTCAAAAATCATGCTTTTTTCAATCTCCATAAAACTGCAGTTGGGTTATTCTGATATAAAATAATAACTAAAAATACAGCTAAATATATAACATAATAAAAAACATGATTTTAAAAAAGTAATCTGTTTCTGCAAATAAACTGTTCATACACATACACACACAGACATAACATATATATATATATATATATATATATATATATATATATATATATATATATATACGCACAAATACAAAAAAGCAAATGATTTATATAACTAATAAAATGCTTAGTACTAAATGTAGTGTGATCAAGCAAAAGCATTTCTTGGTTTATTTAAAGTCACCTTCATATTTATCTATTCTGTTGTATATATGTATATATCTCTTATATGTGAACCTGGGCCACAAAACCAGTCATAAGGGTCAATTTCTTGAATAATAATTTGTTAAGATAGGACAATATTTGGCTAAGATCCAACTATTTGAACATTTGCAATCTGAGGGTGCAAAAAAAATCTAAATATTGAGAAAATCGCCTTTAAAGTTGTCCAAATGAAGTCCTTAGCAATGCATATTAACAATCAAAAATAAAGTTTTTATATATTTATGGTAGAAAATGTACAAAATATCTTCATGGAACATGATCTTTACTTAATATCCCAATGATTTCTACAAATACTGTATACCTGTGCGACTTAAGACTGGTTTTGTGGTCCAGGGTCACAAATGTATTTGCAAAGGGAAGAAAATTGGTACAGCAGAGAGTTAATCACATTGAGAAAATATTATTTTCAATGTCAAATCATGCTGTGCATTAAAACTGCATTTCTTTGTGCATTAAAGAAGGTGTTATGTCAGTTAGATTTTTTTTAAACTAAACACTATTTGCTTTTGTTATGAGACATTTGACTTTGTTTAATCTGGATTGCAAATGCCTGTTTATTAAGGGGGTGGGGCCTGTAACCTGTCTATATGCTACGTCACCATAGGAACGATGAAAGCTAGTAGATGAAAATGCACCCCCATTACTTCCGTTTCTCTGTTTTGCCAGATCTGTGATGTAAAGAATGATATCATGCATCTAATACAGAGAGGATTGGCTAAATACGTTCTTATAGCTTTTTGCCTTCTGTTTGTTGACACTCAGAGAAACCAATCTGCAAATGGTTTATTTATGTTAAGTTGGATAAAAGAAAATACCTTAAAATTTAAAAACTACACCGCATTAAATACGTGCATTGAAAACTAGGCTAACTTAGATTTTCTCACTTTGATTTTTCCCACCTGGCTCACAGCATTTGTCTTAGATAACCGGAGGTCAGGTCTCAGTGGGACCGTTCATTATTTTCTGGGCGGTTATTTATCCAGTGTAGTTCATTAAAGAAAATCCAATAATTAACACACACACTTTTCTAAGCACACACGGTGCCTTGGATGAGTTGAAATGCATTCTTTGTGACAATACAAGCCTTCTCTCTATTCTTTCTCTCACTCACACCCTCAGTTGCTGAGTTTACCCCTCATATACTGTTACAGACCGATCGATAGACTGAGAGACAGTGGGGGATGGGAAGATTTTGTAATCATTATTGAGTTTTCATAATGTTTGTGCTACATTGTCACTTACAGACGTATTTTAGCTGCAGCTATTTCTGTTTAGTGACAGCTCTCAGTTTACAACGTCTGATGTTCAGCTGTTCTTCGTACAGAGCAGTATCTGCCAATGAGTCTGGGTGCTTCGTTCGTGTTGCTTTGTGGATAAACGCATCTCAGTGAGCACTCGCGTGGTCGGATAGAAATAGATGTTTATGCTGACAAGGCAATTAAGACTTTAAGAGGGCACTCAGACCTTCCTGTTTTAATTTATGACTCTTCTCTATCTCTTTCTCCTCTGCTATTTACGATCATTAGTGTATCCACACGCCTCTAACTCATAACTAGTTTCTCTTCTAGCTATCCACTAATTAGTGTGTTTTGTAGCCCAACCTTTGATGCATTTCACTCTCAATATCATTTGTTCAGACTGAATATTTTATGAGGCCAGTGTCCTTCGTCTGAAAATATTGCACTCACAAATAGAAATGAAAGGAAAGCCTTTACCAGGGATGGCAATCGTAAAGAATTTCCTCTTAATGACTACAGTTTATTAATGATTCTGTGTCATTGACAGATTTTACAATATTTTAGAGGTGGCCTAAATAAAATCCAATAATTGCAGTTACAGTTCACCCAAAAAAGAAAATTCTGTCATTAATTATTCACCCTCATGTCATTCCAAACCCGTAAGACTTTTGTTCATCTTCAGAACACAAATGAAGATATTTGTACTTCGAAGATTGACACAGAAGAGAAGAAATTGTTGAATGAAGTCATTATTTTTGTTTTCCTTGCACACAAAAGTATTCTTGCAGCTTTATATCATTATGGTTGAACCACTGATGTCACATGGAGTATTTTAACAATGTCCTTACTACCTTTCTGGGCCTTGAATTAGTAGTTGCGTTGCTGTCTATGCAGGGTCAGAAAGCTCTTGGATTTCATCAAAAATATCTTAACTTGTGTTCTGAAGATGAACAAAGGTATTACGGGTTTGGAACAACATGAGGTTGAGTAATTAATGGCAGAATTTTCATTTTTTGGGCAAACTAGCCCTGTAAGGTACTAGGGTAAATAGTACCTTATAGTATCTCTCAATATGAAGTCCATGATACAATATTTATTGCAGTATTTAAAAAAAAGACAACTGGAGACTTGGAAAAAAGATGAAAATTTTGTACATTTTAAAGTTAAATTATTCTTTGTAATGTACAATGAGAGTTCAAAATTAAAAGCTCCAACCTATGTTCTTAACTAAAAAAAACTTAAGTGAATTGACTTGTTCCTGAACTTTAAAGGGGAATCAACCCTCTTTTTAGTTGTGGTATACTGTCTCAGTCTAAATTACATTCACTTAAATGCTTTGACACTGCAATCATGTTTGTGCATTAGTGCGCACCTCTATTTGATCACGCCACGTCATTATTCGGTATAATTTATTCTGCCTTTTCGCTTATTCCGCCGAACACCGAAAGAGCTCTTTTTGCTATTTTCGGCCAAATAATTTCGGTTATCGAACATTTGGTGCATCCCTAATATTCTGACTTTATAACATGCAATAAACTCGCAATTCTGTGAACATAACAGTCTTTTTTACCCCTCAAATCTGGACTTTATAACTTGTAGAAAAGTCAGAATTTCAAGATACAAACTCACATTTGAGAAACAAGTCAGAATTATGAGTTTTTATCTCGCAATTCTGACTTTATTTCTCACAATTATAAGTTTAAACCACGCAATTTTTTAGAACAAAATGTCAGAATTGTGATTTCATGTATCGCAATTGCGATCTTATATCATGCAGTTCTGTGAATAAAAGTCAGATTTGTGAGATTAAAAGTTACAATAATATATATATATATATATATATATATTTGGTGTTTTAGGAAGCCAAACAAATTAGAATATAATAATAATAATAATAACAACAACAATTTTATATTATAGTTATTCCTATGACAGTAACAACCATATATTGTAAAACTGTAAAATACTGCACTGTAAAATAAATGAAAATGAATAATTCATAGGTATAGTATTTTTGCTTTACACTACAGTAGGGAAATTACAATACTTCTTTCCTAATTTCTACACTTGAAAGGGATATTTTCGAAGTTGGACTGCAGTAACATTACCCATTTAAACAGCTGTCAGCAATTCATACTGCACTTTTAAGCTTTTATTTTGACGGAAATGGCAGTAGAGCTTTTATATTGATGGAAAACTCCAGCTTCAGTAAAAACAGGCTTGCAAAAACACGTCTGACTACAAATCTAGTGAAAAGCTGTAATCATTCGCCTCAAAAATAAAGCATAACTGGTGGCCGTTATGTTCCCAAATGCGTGCTAAACTCACAGCACAAGCAATAAACAAATTCACTGCATTCACTGTGAACTGAGCCTTTTGAGGTGCGGAAAACACCAGATCATGAGTGTCGCCTGATCGAAGTGCGCGCTTCACTTTGAAAACAGACTTGATAGAGGAATTAAGCCATATTGTGCTTTTGTTTTTAGTTTGTTTGACAGATACTGTGTCAAAGCATAATGGCCCAAAACACAACTGTAAAGACCTTGTATGTTAGAATAAGAAGTTTAAATATGTTTTAAAAGCTACACTTTTTGCCTTATTGAAAAGGTATCGTCCCAGTGACAGCTTTTGTACCTTTTTTTTTACTATGAGACTGGCGTGTGAGCAGATTAAACAAAAAATATACGAATACGATTTTTACCTCAATATGAATAAGAATGTTTCTCAGTACCCAACCTAGACTTTATGCACAACTAGCAAGTAAACTCAGTTAAAACCTATTGGAAAGCACCTACATTTGGGCTTGATTTTATGCCCATCCATGATGCCTCTCATGTAAAAAGCATTCAAATGCACATGACCACATGACTGCAAGCATTCTCAGGACATCTAAATAATTGAACCTATTAGAGTGGCTCTGAAATAGCAAACTTTATCCACTATTTATACATCACTGCCATTTTGTTCTAGGCAAGTGTCGTAATCGCAGCCTCCAGTATTGAATCTCACTGAATATCATTCACATCTCTTAAGACACATTTTCTTGTGGTACCAACACTAGCCTCGCACTCTCCCACAACTCAACCTCTCTGAGATGCTGTACAGTGAAAGCATCTAGAGAATAAATAAATAATTTGTGATAAGGTTGCATATTTGATTGAAATTTGAAGGAGTAATGATACTTTGTAATCCAAAATATATTCAGTGTATTACCTTTACATAATATGCTGTATTATCACATTTCATGCTTCAAGTCGCCATTATTAAAAACATGCGTAGCTGTCAGCTTGTACTCATGGTAAAGCTCACTGCAGGCCCTAATGGATTCTATCTCTCCCATCCCAGTTTGCTCTCTTGTCCTTGTAAAAGGAACAATTAAACTCCTGCCAAGAGGAGCACAGCCTCCATGCCACGCTTGGGCTGCAGCCTGCTTTTAGTGCTGCAGTTTCTCACAGCAAGGGCATTGCTCGTACTACTAGCTGATTTATGTGTGCAAGTGTATGTGTGTGTATTATGTGAAGAGACAGCAGGGAAAAAGGACAAAGATAGGACAAAAAAATAAAATATTGCAGACCAACCGTAGAAAGCCTAATCTTTTTGTGCCATGAGAAACTGTATGCCTTGTTTTTTTTCTCCCTCCTTTCTCCCTCCCTCCTTTGGACTCATCTTTCCTCATATGGCCACAATACCTCAAGCGGCCACTGGGGTCAGACTAGGCAGTAGAGATCCATATGCATTTAGTGGAGATGATGCACTCAGTGATGTCTAAAAGCTTCTAGACTTCCTCTCCACAGTCATACAGAGCGTTTTAAAAGGAGACATGGTTTGGGTTACGAGCAGCCAGGAAATGTATTCAGCCCTCAGGAGAATGATCTATTACTGAGTTCTCTCTGCTGCATGTCAGAGTGGATATAGCAGGCCGTGCTTCACTCAGCTGGGCATGTTGTAATACAAATGAAATAAACTAGTTCCCTGAATCATCTAAAACATGGGTTCAACAGAGTCCGGGGACCCCCAGGAGGCTGCAAAGGAGTTCTAGTGGTTCTGTAGAAAGGAAATGAATAAGTAGGAGTGCTTGTCTCTCATAATTTTTTTTAAAGATAGTTGTTTTGTGTCTTTCTAGGGGGTTTTTCATCATCATTCCCATCTAAAGCAAAGTGAACAATATTTATTGTGGAAAGTGCCATACAAATACAGTTGAATCAAATAGTTTTTAAAGGATAATTATTGCCAAAATGCAACCTGGGCTGTTTTTTTTTACTGTAAACGAGACAAACACATATCTAAAAGCATAATTACGACAAACGAACCGTTTTTGAGATTGACGTGATTTTGTTTTGTTTTCAATGGCCGGTGAATGGGAGTACTAGGGGAATAAATTTGAGCGCATCAAAATCGATATTTTTACAACACTAAGAAGGCTCGACACACCATGACACTTTGCTTGAAGTATCGCCTGGGTCTCTACACATGAACTCGAGCATTGAGAACATTGTTTGTGTACACAGAGTTTACTAAAAAGAAAGGTTTTGAACAACTCACTTTCACTGTTTGAGTTTCTGCTCGCGGCCGTCTTGCCAGTAAAGAGGTGTCGATCTCCGAATGCGAATGAATGGACTCCATAGGATGAAATATTACTCTTTTTACAACTAGAAGGTTAATGTTCACTGTAAACAAAATCTGTAGAAATTACAGTATTACTGGCAGCTGGTTGCCAGTAACTTACTGTAGATTTTAATTTATGCTATTTACTGGCAACAGTTTGTTCAAAGTTAATTGAACATTAAACATTAACAAGTCTTTATCTTTACAGAATAAAACTAAAATAACAGCCTCATGCAAAGCATTCTGGAAACCAAAATCTGAAGGAAAAAAACAGAAAAAGGTTGATGAAGGTTTCTGGTTCCCAGAATGCTTTGCAGTAGGTTGTTATTTTATAGTTTTATTCTGTAAAGACAAAGACTTGTTAATGTTTAATGTTCATTTAACTTTGAACAAACTGTTGCCAGTAAATAACATAAATTAAAAATCTACAGTAAGTTACTGGCAACCAGCTGCAGAACTACAGCAAATTTTTTACAGTGTTGTTTTTCACTTGCGACAAAACAACGAATTAGCCGTGCATTTATATGGAAATATGCTTTAGGAGCTATCCATCCTTGCATTCGGAGATCGACACTTCTTGACTGGCAAGACGGCCGCGCCAGCGAGCGGAAACTCAAACAGTGAAAGTGAGTTGTTCAAAAACTGTCTTTTTAGTAAACTCTGTGTACACAAACAATGTTCTCAATGCTCGAGTTCATGTGTAGAGACCCAGGCGATACTTCGAGCAAAGTGTCATGGTGTGTCGAGCCTTCTTAGTGTTGTAAAAATATCGATTTTGATGCGCTCAAAGTTATGCCCCTAGTACTCCCATTCACCGGCCATTGATCACAAAACGAAATCACGGTCAATCTCAAAAACAGCTTGTTATGCTTTTAGATATAAGTTTGTCTCGTTTACAGTAAAAAAAACAGCCCAGGTTGCATTTTGGCAATAGTTATCCTTTAATACACAACATCAGTTCAGTAATGGGTATGGAAAAAGTAAAATTTTTCATAATATAGTTTTGTTCTTGTACAATGGCAATAATAATTGTGAAAACAAATGTATTTACGATGCTTAGTATTTTTCACACAGTTATACACTACCAGTCAAATGTTTTTGAACAGTATGATTTTTTATGTTTTTAAAGAAGCCTCTTCTGCTCACAGAGCCTGCTTTTATTTGATCCAAAGTACAGCAAAAACAGTAACATTTTAAAATATATTTACACTTTCAAATTATTTCAAATAACTGTTTTTTATTTGAATATATTTTAAAATGTAATTCATTCCTATAATTTCAAAGCTGAATTTTCAGCATCATTACTCCAGTCTTCATCACATCATCTTGAAATCATTCTTATATGCTGATTTGCTGCTCAAGACACATTTTACATTCAGATTTGATTGATTTGTTTACAAAATTGCATTGACTGCTCTAAAATATGAGACACCAATGTTTAGGAGTTAGGACACATGTTTTTTGATAACTGTTTCATTTCCTATTTGGGCATGTGTATATGCTTTATTTTAAAAACAGTATCATAGCTTTAAACTGTATCTTGTTATGATTTTAAATCTGTATTTAACCTCATTCAAAGTCAAAAGAGGTGCTAAAGTCTGATTTTGTGCTGGCTGTGCTTTAAAATGAATTTTTTATAATATTAATTCAAGTGATGAAGGATTTTGAAAGTCTGACAGTAATCAGTGTTGAGTTCTACTGAGACCCTGCCTGGTTTGAATGTATGAAAATGATTAGCAGTTTTTTAGAAAATTTTAGAAATTTAAATTTAGAAAAGTTATTAAATGTAATCAGTTACATTACTTAAAGTAACTGAAATAGTTACACTACTTATTACATTTTAAATAAGGTTGCTAACTTGTAATCTGTAATCTATTGCATTTCCAAAGTAACCTTCCCAACACTGAAACATTTTTTTATTTGTTGTAGTATTAAAGGATTAGTTCACTTTCATAACAACAATTTACAGATAATGTACTCACCCCCTTGTCATCCAAGATGTTCATGTCTTTCTTTTCTCAGTCGTAAAGAAATTGTGTTTTTTTTGAGGAAAACTTTTCAGGATTTCTCTCTTTATAATGGATATGGATGGCGCCCCGAAGTTTGAACTTCCAAAATGCAGTTTAAATCAAAGACTATAGAATACCCAAGACATGTCACTAGTGTAGTTTTGAATGGGGAAAAATGCAATGTTCATTATGGCCGCGAAGCCCCGCCTTCTTAGTGAAAGAGCCAATAGTTGATTAGTAAAGTCAGAGCGTCACTGCAGCTGCCGTTAGAAGTCCCGGTTGATATAGAAACAATGGGCGCTCTAAGACGTGCACTCAGTACTGCGCGCGCGCACTGGCTCATCTAGCCGAAAAAAAGCGTTTTTTTAACGCTATTGGAGCACAAGGAATCACATTTATGAGGCATTTCTTGTTGGATTTCTTTGAAGATTTAAAATATGAAATTTTATCGTAAGCTTGGTGAACAGTTTTGGAGAATTTGATGTTTCCCCATTCAAACAGATAGGAGCTGCACTTGCCTGCCCAAGAGGCGTTTCAAAGATGGCCGCCGAGTGACATGACTTGCCTTAAAGGGACTTTGGTTTAAATGCACTTAAATGCAGCTTCAAAATGCTCTAAACGATCCCAGTCGGGGAGGAAGGGTCTTATCTAGCGAAACGATCGGTTATTTTCGAAACATATTGACTATTTATATGCTTTTTAACCTCAAATGCTCGTCTTGTCTCGTCTCTGAGCAGTATATGTGTAGTCAGTAGCATCCGGGTCAATGCAGTTAGTCTAAAAACTCCCATGTCGTTTATGTCTTCAATGTCAAAATCGTCTTATAATGCTGTTTTTACCTTTTTTTGTAAAGGGAGTTTGATTTTCTTTTATGTTCACTTTGTAAACACTATGTTGGTACTTTTGCAGCAATCTAAGGTGATTTTGAAGTTAGGGAAGAAAACAAGATGGGAGTTTTTAGACATACCCTAACTGTATTGACCTGAACACACAAGGTGCGTTCCGATCGACAGGGTCCCTACGCAGTGTTCACTGCTCCCTACTCCCTTAGCACGGTATATCCGTTGAAGTGGACTTCGCTGACAATAATCGCTCATTTGGAATGCCCTGGAACGTCATCAAAGCAAATCAACGGCAGGGTCACGTAGATTATGATTTAACATAAATAGATATTGTAATTTATTTTACTTTCAAATTTAAATACATATAAAATACATATAAACGTATGTATCTAAAAAAAATATAGTCCAAATGTATATGTTTAGAGCGTTAACACATTAACAGATTTTTGTGGTCTTATCTCACGCACTTTTTTCCCCCACACACATATCCTGTGATAACATTAAATAAAACAAGACAGAGCTTCACCCCACCAGTTTTACTTTCATTCATAAAATACAATATGCAAATGTAACATGAATCGCCATAACCATTCATAAACATTCTAATTTGTATAATAATAAAAACATTTATTGCAACCGCTTCATTTCAGAGCCTTAAAAAAAACTTTAACGGCTCTGCTCCATCATTACTTCTAACTGGTGACGCGGTGCGCAATGACAGTTGGGTAGTTTTCCCCGTCCACTTCCTGTGAAGTGAAGTACCGATGTTCCCTTATTCCCTATGCCGTTCACAGTGCCCTTCAAACTGAACATGTTCGCTCCCTTCGGTTTGGAATCTCACTTAAGATGGCGGAATACTCTGTGAAGTCCACTTCGCAGTCCACTTACGGTCGAATGGAACGCACCTACAGACTCACACAGATTTCGCATGCGCTGCGCAGAGATGAGACAAGACAAGCATTTGAGGTTAAAAAGTATATAAATTGTCAATTTGTTTCGAAAATAACCGATCGTTTCGCTAGATAAGACACTTCCTCCTCGACTGGGATAGTTTAGAGCCTTTTGAAGCTGCATTTAAACTGCATTTCGGAAGTTCAAACTTCGGGGCGCCATCCATATCCATA
Source organism: Garra rufa (assembly GCF_049309525.1). Taxonomy (NCBI): domain Eukaryota; kingdom Metazoa; phylum Chordata; class Actinopteri; order Cypriniformes; family Cyprinidae; genus Garra; species Garra rufa. The sequence goes on along the minus strand of NC_133379.1, from coordinate 20,796,929 downwards.
ATAAAGAGAGAAATCCTGAAATGTTTTCCTCAAAAAACATAATTTCTTTACGACTGAGCAAAGAAAGACATGAACATCTTGGATGACAAGGGGGTGAGTACATTATCTGTGCATTGTTGTTATGAAAGTGAACTAATCCTTTAAGTTGTAGTATTAAGTTGTAAGTATTAAATCAATTACAATTCATTTTTTGCAACAGGGGCAAGCAGTGGGGGTCTTTTACAAAACCCCTATGGCAATAGGAGACTTTTTTTCAGAATTTGTTTTGTTTTGTTTTCCCCCAGAGTTGCAATATAAACTCACAATTGCGAGTTATAAAGTCAGAATTGCAAGATATAAACTCAAAATTCATTTAGCTATATCTCACAATTGTAATTCTTTTTCTCAGAATTGAGAGTTTATATGTCACAATTCTGACTTTATAACACACAGTAAACTCAGAATTCTAATCACTCTTTTTTCCCGTCAAAATGGAAAATTATAACTCACAATTCCAAGTCTATATCTTACAATTCTGAGAAAAAAGGTCAGAATTGCAAGATACAAACTCGCATTTGCAAGAAAAAAAATTCAGAATTGCGAGATATAAACTCGCAATTGTGAGTTATAAAGTCAGAATTGCAAGATATAAACTCGCAATTCTGAAAAATCGTGCAATTGTGAGAAATAAAGTCAGAATTGATTATAAACTTAAAATTCTGGCTTTTTTCTCAGAATTGCGAGTTTATATCTCACAATTGTGACTTTATTGTGTGTGACTTTATAACAAGCAATAAACTCATAATTCTAAGAATATATCAGTCTTTTTTCCCATCAAAATTGGACTTCATAACTTGCAATTCTGAGTCTATATCTCACAATTTTTTTTGCAATTCTGGAAACATATCAGACATATCTTTTTTCCCCTCAAAACTGGACATTATAACTTGCAGAAAAGTCAGAATTGCAAGATACTAACTCACATTTGTGAGAAACAAGAATTATTTATTTCGCAATTCTGACTTTATTTCTTAAAACTGTAAGTTTATATCACACAATTCACAGAAAAAATGTCAGAATTGTGAGTTCATGTTTTGCAATTCTGACTTTATATCTCACAATTGCAAGCTTATATCATGCAATTCTGAAAATAAAAGTCAGATTTGTGAGATAAGAAGTTGCAATAATCTTTTTAATTTTTTACTTTAATTTTTTTATTATGAAATGGCCTTTCATAATCTTTGGCATAAAAAAGTAAAAAAAAAAAAAGAAAAGAAAAGAAAAAACACTGTACTGTATCTGTAACATGTATCAAAAGTGTATGAATTTCTGCCAGAACTAATTTTTACATTTTCTTTCTGTCTTTCTCTCCTGTTCTCTCCTGCTCCCCTCTGCTCTCTTTCGGCCCTGGCATCTATTCACTCCCATTCCGTCCAATAACCTCCGACCCATCTGTTCTTGTACCCTACCCCATTCACAATTTCTAATCCATCTGCACAACCCTCTGTCCTCTGCTCATCCTATATTTCCATCCACATCCGCTCACCCTCTTCCCACCTACAGCAGCGTCCCCTCAAGCAGTCCCTGAGTGGCTCACTGTGCCGAGAATCCCACTGGAAGTGCCTGCTACTCACCTTGCTGATGTACGGCTGCTTTGGCACGCTGGGCTGGTGTTCTCTATACCGCATCACCGTAATTACTTTTGACGACCAAGCCTACTTCTACAAAGGCAACGCCCGACTCTATCATGACAGCCCGTGTTCCAACGGCTACGTCTATATACCCGTAGCCTTCCTGGCTATGCTGTACGTCGTCTACTTGGTGGAGTGCTGGCACTGCTACTCGAAAACCGCTAACCTTGCCAAGGTGGAAATCACAGAGGTGTACGACAGGATACAACGGTTGCAACAAGCCACACCCTGCATCTGGTGGAAGGCCATTAGTTATCATTACGTACGCCGTACTAGACAAGTAACGCGCTACCGGAATGGAGACGCCTATACAACTACACAGGTGTATCATGAACGAGTCAACACGCATGCGGCAAGCTCCGAGTTTGATTACTCACGTCTCGGCGTCAAAGACGTTTCGAAAGAGCTGCAGGGATTGCTAGAACATCCCGTCACTCGCTTGCGCTTCACCAAGTGCTTCAGCTTCGCCAGCGCCCGTGCCGAGACCGCCTACCTCACTCAGCGAGCACGCTTCTTCGGGGACAATGAGGGTTTGGACGACTACATGGAAGCGCGGGAAGGCATGCACCTTAAAAACGTTGACTTTCGAGAACACATGCTGGCATTCCCCGACCCAGTGCGACCGCCTTGGTACACCAGACGCTGGGTCTACTGGCTGGCCTCGGCTTTCTTGCTATCGTGGCCTCTTCGTGTGATCGCAGAGTACCGTACTGCCTACGTCCACTATCATGTCGAGAAACTGTTCGGCGAGAACGAGGACGCAAATGACAATGATAATACGGAGACGGGTAATTACTGTACTGGCTTCGAGCACGGCACTGGAGGTCCCACTCTGCGCGTCATATCCCGAGTCAACACGGTGGATATGACCGAACTGGAATGGCACATTCGCTGCAACCAGCAATTGGTGCCTAGCTACTCCGAGGCCTTGCTTATGGATTTGGATATGAATACAAACAGACCGTTGTCAGTTGCAATGGCTGCACGTATGCGACGCAATTCCAGTTACTTCCTTCAGAGTTGCCCCAGGTGCCGGCGCTCAACAAGCAGTTCTTCGCTCCCTTCCTGGTTCAGAGGGAACATGGCTGCGGGGACAAACTCATTCCCTATTAGACCCGCCGGTAGGCTTTCTCTAAGTCGCAGTGGTTTCTCTCTGGGCCGGTTGCATACCGCAAGAAGCCGCCATCCCTGCCTGTTTCACTCAAGGAGCCTTGGAGGTGGGATGGGCGGCCGTGTGGAAGAAGGTGGTGGGGGTTTCCTTGGTCTTGGTTTTAGAGTGCCAGATGAGGAAAGGAGGGGTGTGTTAGAGAGCGAGGGGCTAGAAGATGATGACGTCGAGGAGACAGGCCAGGAACAAGTGGAGGACAGGGAGAACGGAGAGCCCAGGGAGGATGAGAGAGACAGGCCACCTACTTACCAAGATGCTCTGTACTTACCGGTGTTAATCATTCACGGGGAAGAGAGCTGTCATGGGGGGCATGGCATTGACACGGGTTAAAAGTTCCAATATGATGTAAGGATCGATTGAAGTGGCTTTCGATAAGTAGAAGCAGATTGACATCTGGAGGCAGATGGGAGACCGAGAAGTCAAGGAAGAAAGGGGAGTTTTAAGAAAGGTTGAAGAGACTGATTTGTGTCTCTGTGTAACAACCCTGACTTTGTTCATGAATGTGTAGAATTGAAATGAAAATAATGTACGGTCATGTCATATCCACGTCGATACAGACAGACCCTAAATATATATATGTAGTACATACCTAGAAAATACTGATAGGCATGGAACATCAGTGTCCTATATCGATCTTAATGTCCTATTATTGAAATCTCTGGCATATCATGTCCATAACAAACTAAAAGATCAGCGTGTCCTCCTTTTGACCATGGGAGTAATGTACAAAACATGAAAAGCTTGGCGTCTGCAACCTGCTTTTAACATTGCGAAGCAGTTTTTGCGACTCCACATTAACGTGAAAAAGCCATGCTGGTGTAGTTTTGTAAATCCATGCGTCGACAACATACAAGTAGTTTACGGGAAAAAGGGGCTGTTTGAAGTAAACGTTAGTTAATTCAGACTACTAAGGTAGAGCAGATGAAAACAAAACCAAATGGGCCTCAGGGGGAGAAGTATAAAAAAAATTAAAAAATCAAATAAAAGTAGACCTAATAAAAAAGGATGGTAAAAGATCAATAAGTGAATGTAGGCTGGTGAATTGTAATCCCTCACTGTTTGACACTGTGCTTTAATCCACTGTCCTGGCTAATGACTTCTTTTAATCTCGTTCTTTTTAATTGCCTGGTAGAAGCACGGTGCTTATGACTTCACTTATCTCTGCCTTAGAGGTTTCTTATGTCAGCCTCATGTCTGCTGCAGCCAATTGAAAGTAGATCAGTTTAGCAACTCAATGTATTCCTTTTTATTCTCCTGCATACATTTGTTTTTCTATCAACTTCTATTGGTTTTATATTGAGCTAATGTATTTTCTATCCCCTGCCCTTAAAACTAAAAGTTTTTGCATTTTTAACACATTATTTAGTGTGTTTATAAAACCAGTGTCCTTGATTTGGGACATCCATCCATCCATCCATCCATCCATCCATTTGTAGGCCTCCACATTCATTCCTGGACTGTTAGAATGTTTAAAAAGCTATTGGATTAAGCTTGTTTCAGTTTAATACAGCTATAAAATAGACAACACATGATACAAAGTAGGGCAACAATCCACCATCCCATGTAGCCACCTCAGTGATATGCACTTAGAAGAGCAAACAAGCTTAAAAATATAAGTGTAGGTCAGTAAAAGCACAAAGCGTCACCTACTTTCTAAACAGTGCAGGGATTGAGTTAAAATAAGCTGTCCTTGGAAACACTGAAGGAACGAATGTATAAACACAGCCTTGCACATGGAGAGGATATTAAAAAAGGTAAAAAAAGTAAAGTCTAAAGCACACACCAAGAGCATCCCTCTATTGTTCGTAGGGTTTCTACTAATCAAGTTATTGCTAATACGTCAACAGCACTAGCATATCTTTCAGCGATGAGGAAATGATTACAGTGGACATGACCATGATGCTCTTATTAATAAAGTCAAACCATTAACAATGTGTTCATTGAGTGCTTTATTATTTTTATTTATTCATTTATGTGACTAAAACTGCTGTATTGAACGCACTGAATGTAAACAATGGCACTGAACCGAATGAAACTCGCATATTTTGGTAATTATTGCTGCTGAAAATGATCAATTATTGTCATATTTTGGGCTGTACTAAACGGTCAGACCAGGAAAAACAATTGGAGTACTATAGACCACCAAAAGTTATAACAAATTAAGGAGAAGAGTGCAAAAAATTGTCTTGAGGAACAAAAGGCGTTTATGGTTGGCCAAACTGAGGCAGGATTTTCAAGGCAAGAATCTTGACAACAGTTTGTTCTTATTTCCGGTCAGGTAGGTGAAATATTAGGCTAATATCTTAATTATTAGGCTATGCTCAAACACATCTTTACCACCTATTAACTTTAGTCGGTCAAAATATTGCACCCTTACCTGCTTACTCCTTCTCGATATGATTTAGCAGCTTCCACACGTTTTTTCCGTGGTTTAAGACAGCATAAGTTAGCAAAACAAAGTATTCAGTAGTAACAAATCGTGAGGTACAAAACAGCTTGTTTTGCTGCTTGATATTGCAAATATGTCTGTCTTACCATATTACTTTAATGTAGTATCCTAATTATGAACACACTGGTTTGCAACGCAAACAGTTTTATCGTTTACTGCACGTTGTTATTCTTCCCGCCTTTTTTCTATTGCGGCTAATGAACCGGAAAATCTCGCCCATAAGCTTATGGTACTTCTGCGTTGAAGAATACGAGTTTTGACAGAACCTGAAAGTCATAGATGCTGCCTTTGACTTTGAATGATCCTTTAGTATTAATTAATAATGCTGTGAAATTCTGGATTTAGTCTCAGTAACTCTAGGCTAAGGACCAGAGTTGTTTTTAGGGTTGGATCAATGCAGACTTGGCAAACGCCTCAGTTCTTGTTGAGACGTGCTCAGCAGTGTTTCATGAACAGTGCAATTGTTATATAGTCTATGATTACGTAATTGAATGCATAATAACTTTGCACTTCCTAACAACGTGCTTTGAATTTCTTGGGATTTTCACTGTGGATGAGCAAATCATGTTTATGTTTTAATGTGTGGCAAGTAATAATCTCAACGTGTTCAAAGGCTCAAATCACATGTGTCTGGCCAATGGCTCCACCTAGTGGTGGTTTCCACACTGAAGCCTTGGGACTCTTGAAGTGTTATTGTGAGGGAACTACAAAATTATGTAAAACAGAATATAGGTGTAAATGATAATGTTATTGATTGCCTGCTTACGTCTAAATTGCATTTAATGTCTGGAATCTCTCAGGGAATTACCTTGCAAGGCATGTTGTCCTCCTTTCCTCTCCCTCCCTCTGCTCATAATCTGTGTTTGAAGGACAGGGCAGCAGTTCCCTCATTGCTGCTGCTGACAAATAATAGAGGAAGTGAGAGAGAGCCAAAGGAGAGTGACTGTGTGCTGCATTAAAAAGGACATAAACCAGACCTGGTAAGTCAAACATGGAAAGAAGTAGAAGGACATTCTCTAGTATAGATTGGAATTTTAAATGTACATAGCAGGAAACTCTATTAATGCCTGACTCTGGAAGCTCTAATTACAAGACAATGGGATCTTGTTGCTAATAGTGTTAGTCATGCATTTCCAATGAACACTGCATTCCATTGTCATCCCACTGCTTTCAGTGGTTGCTTTGTTTAATTGATTTCATTGTTGAATATGTTTTATATAAGTTATAAGAGAATAAGGAAGTGACAGTGGGGCTGAGATAAGCTTTTCACTAAGCAGCTTGTTACCTCCCTTGAGCCTGATGATTCAGACTAGTTCTGCCATCAGAGATTTAGGTCACACAGGATGTTGCCCCAGTGACAGTGGTGAGAACCACCTTTTCAAATACCTATTTCCTTCTTTAATACATCTGCTGAAGTACAATTTGAGCATCGGATTGGGGAAGAAAGATGATTTAAAGGGATAGTTCACCCACAAATGAAAATTCTGTCATTAATTACTCATCCTCATGCTGTTCCAAACCTGTAAGACCTTCAATTTATCTTAGGAACACAAATTAAGATATTTTTGATGAAATCCTAGAGCTTTATGAACCTGCATAGACAGCAACGCAACTACCATATTTAAATTACCAAATTTATTTACTAAAATATACAGTGCTTTGCGAAAGTATTCATACCCCTTCATTTGTTTTTACATTTTATGTTGCTGCCTTATGTTAAACTGTTTTAAATTACTTTTTCCCCACATCAATCTACACTCCATATACCACAATGGCAAAGCAAAAAACATGTTTTTGAAATCCTTGCAAATTTATTACAAATTAAAAACCTAAATGATTCCATTGCATAAGTATTCATACCTGTCTGGGACAGTTGAAATTTAGCTTAGGAGCATTCATATTGCATTTAGATGTTACTACACTTTGAGTGAAGTTAACCTGTGGCCAATTCAATCGAATGGGTATGATTTGGAAAGGCACACATCTTAATAAAAGATCTAACAGGTGAAAATGCATATCAGAGCAAAAAACAAGCCCTGATGTAAAAAAAAAACTGCATGTAGAGCTCAGAGACAGGATTGCATCTAGCCACACATTTGGGGAAGAGTTCAGAAAAAAATCTGCTGAATTAAAGGTTCACAGAAGCATGTAGTCTCTGTTACTCTTAATGGAAGAAGTTTGAAACAACCACGGTGACTCCTAGAGCTGGCCTCCTGGCCAAACTGAGCAATTGATGGAGAAAGACCTTGGCTAGAGTGGTGACCAAGAAGGACACTCTAGTTGAGCTCCATGATCATATATGCAGATGGGAGAAACTTACAGAAGGACAAACATCACTATAACATTTCACCAATCTGGGCTTTATAGTGGTGTGGCAAGACTCAATCCTCTCCTCAGTGAAGACACATGAATTGTGAGAAACAAGATTCTGTGGTCTGATGAACCTCAATTCCAAGCATCATGTTTGAAGGAAACCAGGCACTGCTCATCACCTGCAGAGTACCATCCCAAAAGTAAAGTGTGCTTGTAGCAGCCTCATGCTGTGTGGCTGTTTTTCAGTGGCAGGGACTGAGGGACTCATCTGAGTAGAAGAAAGCTCAATGCACCAAAATATTAAGATACCCTTAATGAAAATCCAGTCCAGAGCATTCAGAACCTCAAACCGGGCCGAAGGTTTACCTTCCAAGAGGGCAATGACCCTAAGCACACAGCAAAAGTGGCTTATAGACAACTCTGTGAATGTCCTTGAATGGCCCAGCCAGAGTCTGGGCTTGAACCCAATCAAACATTTCTGGAGAAACCTGAAAAATGTCTGCCAGATCTCATCTAAGCTGACATAGGTGTGGCGAAGAAAGGCAGATAACTGCCAAATGTTGATGTGTAAATCTTGTTGCATCATACCCAAAAAGACTTGAGGCTGTAAAGGTGCTTCAGCTAAGTACTATGTTAAGGGTATGAATACTTATGCAATTTACTTATTTCAGTTGTTTTGTTTTTAATAAATTTATGAAGTTGTGACAATTCAGTTCTTGCTTTGTCATTATGATGCATGGAGTGTAGATTGATGTGGGGAAAAAAAAGTTTTTAAAACAGTTGAACATAAGGCAGCAACCTAAAACGTGAAAGAATAAAGGGGTATGAATACTTTTGCATACACTGTACCCTATATAGGATATCAATATTAATCATTCTAACTTTCTGTCTTGGTTGATCATTTTTTCTTACTCCTCAATCTATCTGGACTTGTTGTGGCGCAGCTGTGAAGTGAAGAACAACAGGATGTCGAAGGACCAGCTGGACTCAGTGGTGAGCCACGCGGAGGGCTTGCTCTCATTGGCCGTTCAGCTGCACGCGCAGTGTCAGGAGGAGAGCACGCAGATGGCCGCTCTAGCCGAGCAGCTGAGAGAGGAGAGCCAGAGTGTCCTCAGCCAATGCAACGTGCTTCAACAGGACATGGAGGAGATGTCCAAAACGCTGGAAGCTCTGATGGACACTAAGGTGGCATTTGAAGCCAAAGAGAGACAGGCTCGCAAATTAAGCAAGCAGCTCTGAAACACAGCGGGTAAATCGTTTGTCCAGCCACTTAAATTCAACAAATCTGGCACTGACAGAAAAAATAGTGGTCTGCTAGTTAACATCATTAGACGTAGAATTTCTTTATTTAAATTAAAATCTAATCCTAAAACAACAACAATCACTCAACCAATAGTGTGAGTTTGGGGCGGGACTATCTGTTTGCTCGACCAATGGCTATTGGGGGGGAGTATTTGGCAAACTTCAACTCTAAATGTTAACTTGGTACCATCAGATATTGGCATATTTGTCATTCAATCTTCTAAACAATCCACAGCACACATTTGTAAATAATGAATATTTTTACACTAAGCGCACACAAGCACAAAATTTCTGAATTTTGAAAGATAGTAACATAAATATGGATACAAAATGCACATCCCCTTCACATCTTCACACACTCTTATTTTAAGATTTTAAAGGGATAGTTCACCCAAAAATGATAATTCTGTCATTAATTACTCACTTCATTCATTTCATTCCAAACTTATAAGAAATTCATCTTCAAAACACAAATTAAGGTATTTTGGATGAAATTCAAGAGCTTTCTGACTGTGCATAGACAGCAACGCAACTGATATGTTCAAGGCTCAGAAAGGTAGTAAGGACATCAATAAAATAGTCCATGCGACATCAGTGGTTCAACCTTAATTTTATGAAGCTACAAGAATACTTTTTGTGCGCAAAGAGCTACATTTGCCTTAGTCCTTACTATATGGCGTTATTCTTTAGTCAAAAGTTATGAGCGTGTAAGACATGCTCACGAGCACATTATGTTATTTCACACGCGTAAAAATGAACCTTCAGCTGGCATGATAAAAGTACTCGCGCACAAATTCAACAACCGAGAGGTGTACAGGCAGCTGCGCGCGAGCGCCTGGCATACTCTCATAGGTTAACTCTGCTTGTACAGTGGAATCCTGCTCGCGCGCAGCGGGCTTCTGCTCGCGGAGTGCTGTTTTGCTCGCGCAGTGGATTTCTCCTCGCTCAGCTGATTTCTGCTCCCTCGAGTCTAGATGACTTTTGACAATTTGGGGGCGGAAACCAAGGAGGGCACTGACTCTGTTATGATTGCTCACTTTCATCATAATCACACCCACAGGGACATCCTTGTACCTTGATTGACAGCTCTCATTACAGGAAGCACGGAGAGTTGGGTTAAGTTACCACCGAAGAAGAGTGGGAATGAATTAGAATGAGTTTTCTAATATACATAAACTGTCTCTCCACGTATAAAATGCTGCGCAGATCATAGTTAAATCAATTACCATATTTTTGAGCAATAAGTAACATAACTAGCTAGCCTATTCGTTCTGTAGCTAACGCCTTAGCCAACACTTGTGATGCTGATCACCCGACACTCATTTTAAAACTTTTAATCTTTAAAAACTGCATCTTAGACAACTAACATTAGGCTAACTGAATCATAACATAATTGTTTTCACATGTAAAAGTGCTATTCTTATTGACGCTGATTTAATGCATTTGATTTTGCAGGCTAACCTTGTCCCTTATTGTGTTTTTTACTGCGGCCAAGCCAGCCGCGCCTTAAAATACACGGTCAAACCAGCCGCACTTTTGTTTTTGCGCGTGTAATCGTGCACTTACGGTACGGGTACTGAGAGCAGGCAAAATGCATGTAAAGAAGCTGTCAAACCGGCGTTTCCTATATACTTTATATTCGTAATGTGTTTATAAATACTTTACATTAGTCCATAAACGTTTGTATTTTAATATTAATTATTCTAAATAATTTATTAATGTAAAAAAAATAATACTATTAATGTGTTTTATTCCGTTTTTTTTATTTTGATGTTTGTGTGTGTGTGTGTGTGTGTGTGTGTGTGTGTGTGTGTGTGTGTGTGTGTGTGTAGGCTCTCTCTTTCTCACTGACTATATACAGAAGAAAAAAAATCCGTCACACCGGCGTTTCCTTTTAGTTTATGCAATTTTGTGCATAAACGTTTGTATTTGTACATTATTAAAATAATTTATTAATGTTAATAAATGTTAATATAAAAGTGTTTTATTTAATCTTTTATTTTAATGTTTGTATGTGTGTGTATATATATATTTTGTTCAAAGTGATCCTTAAATTAATAGAATTAATATATATTTGTTCAAAGTGATCCTTAAATTAATAGAATGAAATTAATACATTGATAGCCAGGATCACTTTGAACAAATGTGAATTTAAAGAATGAGCAAATCTGTAAAGAAAAGTGTTTAAAAAAATAGGACATATATATATATATATATTAGGGCCGGGACTCGATTAAAAAAATTAATCTAATTAATTAGAGGCTTTGTAATTAATTAATCGAAATTGATCGCATTTTAATCGCATATAAATATTTGACCTGAGAACAGTGAGAAGTAAGTTTTTTTTATATGGATTTTTAGTATACCATTGAATAATGACTGAATACATAAGCTTAAGCAACAAAATATTGTTTATTTTTGTTCAACCAAGTCCAACAGACCAGGGCTGCGTTCTCCGATAACGTTGTCTCTTAGCGTGCTACGAAGACTCAAAAGGTACACCTTAACTACAGGTATACCTTTCCTACGTGTGTTCTCCAAACTATACCTTAGGATATTGCTTAAGGTAAACCTTCTTAAGTGCGACCTTAGCAGGTGCTGTCCATGGTGGAGGTGCTGAATAGGTTGATATCGATGCCTCGGTGATCGATTGTGCGCTCTTTCCTTCACAGCGGTATAGGTAAAGTATTGAGAAAACAATGTTTTTTTTCCATAAAGAAGCGTTTTAGAAATAGTACAAACTGCATTTATCGGGGCTCATTGAAATATGTACATGCAGAAATACATGTGTATGTGTTTCAACTTATTCTCATCATTTTGCGTACGAATAACACGACTTTGCAATAGCGTGTAATGCATAAGCCAAAGTCCATTTTTGCGTGCATATGATACGCCAATCCTTCCAATTAACTTCAATGGAGAGAGGATGACTTTGGCGTATGCATTACACACTATTACTCTCCGCGCACGGCGCCGTCTTTGATTTAAAACAAGTACTCACTGTCTCGCTGCCATAGCTATAAAGTTTGTGTAAACTCATCTTTCTTTATATAGACTCATAGCCTTTTCTGTCAAATGGTTCGCCCGCTGATGTGCCTCGAAATAGTAATTAAAAAAAGCTAACAACCATGGAAACTTTATTAATGAAAACACTTCCATACACTGGCCAGAGGAGAACTGGTCCCCCGACTGAGCCTGGTTTCTCTCAAGGTTTTTTCTCCATTTCTGTCACCTGTGGAGTTTTGGTTCCTTGCCGCTGTCGCCTCTGGCTTGCTTAGTTGGGGACACTTTCCAGCGATATCGTATACTATTTGAACTGAACTGGATGATGATATCACTGAATTCATTGATGAACTGCCTTTTACTGAAAATTGATTGTTTACAATAATGCGTTACTTACACACTATTGTTCTGTTTAAATACTGTGCAGTTGCTTTGACACAATCTGTGTTACAAGCGCTATATAAATAAAGGTGACTTGACTTGACACTGGTGTAGGCTATACAACTTAAGTATTTTATGTGTAAAATTTTAAAGTAAAGTAAAAAATGCAATTTTAATACTAAATCAGATTTTATATTAAATGTTCATATAAAATTTTCTATTTGTAATTAAACTGCGATGTAAAAAAGCTTTTTGCGTGGTGCCCACTAGCGGTATGAACCGCCAGCAGCGGTAAGGTATAGCTAAGAGCGCTCCAGACCAACCTTACGAACGTATGACTTACAGAAGGTATACTTAACTAAGAAGGTTTCGGAAAACACATATTAACGATAAGGTACTTTAAGGTACAACTTAAGAACGACGTAGCGTTAAGGTGGTTTCGGAGAACCCAGCCCAGTGCAATATTGCCATTAAGTGTAGCAATAGGCTCGATGTGCTGCGGTGATATGCCAATTCCTTGTTGCATTGCTTGCACACAACCATGCTCTTATCGACGCTTTTGCAATAGACGGGATAAAAATATAAAATATATATATACAAATATAAATATATTTTCCCCTTCTCCCAAAACAACTTACTGTTTCAGCTATAAAATAGTTCAATTTTGTATGTAATGGTAAAATGTTTATATTTAGTGTCGTTTTTTATTTAGCTAATTTAGAAAAACGCTTGGAGCATTTTTTATTCGTTAAAATATATTACCGAACAGCGCCCAGCGGAAGACTGATCATAGTCTGTTTGATCAGTTTGCCTTCTCAAATCATCACGACTTGCCTAAAATGAAATCTATAGATATAAAACAGTTCAAGTATAAAACAATGGTAGTTTAAACGTTACAGATAAATGTGCGCTATATGCGCATAGTTTGTGCAGAAAGTGGAAGCTAAAGCTTGCAGGACATTGAGGCACCAGCGTGATCACTTGCATTTTTTTCATTGGAAGCAATTTAAAATTATCCGTCATTTTTGCTCACAAAGTACGAGTAATACATCGAAAAAAACGTTACAGCATTTTTATAAAATAAAGAAAACAAAAATAATGTGCTTTCTGCCGTCTAGTTCTTGAACAGGAGTGCTTAACAAAATGAAGCGAAATGCATGCCTCACAGACATAATAAATACATTTATAGAAAGCTTTAAATTATTACTTAACGAAATAAAACAAATCAAAAGCACAAACTCTTTCATGTAATCCATAAAGATGAATTTCTCTCTAAAGGCGCGTCCAAAAAGGAGATTGCCAGTCAGGATCTTTGCGACACTGACTCAGAATACACAAATTAATTAATAAATAATTCATTTATGTCCTTACTCTTTCCTCGACATATTCATTGTTATTTATTTTTGCCGGTGCTTGGGGCAGTTTTAGCCTATTGTGTGCGCTTGAACACGGATTCAGCTGCGCTAAAGCACACTAAACTGTGTCTGAGTCGGTCTCAAAAGTGAAAGCAAAAGTGAAGTTTCGTGCTGTTTCCACCAGCGCGGCATTTTTTTCTTCACCATAATTGATGGATGTCTAAATTATGAAAATAAGTAGAAGCCTAAAACAGGACCGATGCCGGCCCAGGTCTGAACTATGACGTGAAAATTGGCCCGAAGCCGTAGCCCTGGGGTGTAAAAAAAGTCAGGGCCCATCGGCCCAGGCTGAAGTGCAGCGCTTTAATTGACTGCTTTGATGTGCTGCAATACCGTAGGGCACTGCTTTAATGCTTACATCTGATTTTTTTTTCTTGCCCCCCTGACTCAAGTGTCAAATGCCGCCCATGTATATATATATATATATATATATATATATATATATATATATATATATATATAAACACTGGAAAAACAAAACAAAAAATAAATAAAAAACATTAATGTTAACATTTATCAACATTAATAAATTATTTAGAATTATTAATGTATATATATATATATATACATACATACACACACACATATATACAAATATTAAAATAAAAGATTAAATAAAACACATTTATATTAACATTTATTAACATTAATAAATTATTTAGAATTATTAATGTACAATACAAACGTTTATGTAGAAATTTAAAGTATTTACAAACATATATATATATATATATATATATATATATATACACATATATATACATACACACACACACACACACACACACACACACACACACACACACACACACACACACATACAAACATTAAAATGAAAGATTAAATAAAACACTTTTATATTAACATTTATTAACATTAATAAATTATTTTAATAATGTACAAATACAAACGTTTATGCACAAAATTGCATAAACTGAAAGGAAACGCCGGTGTGACGGCTTTTTCTTCTTCTATATATAGTCAGTGAGAGAGAGAGAGCCTACACACACACACAAACATCAAAATAAAAAAACG
>NC_133379.1:20714259-20781693 GCF_049309525.1 Garra rufa | reverse complement strand
TCTTTTTACAACTAGAAGGTTAATGTTATTTTTCACTCGCGACAAAACAACGAATTAGCCGTGCATTTATATGGAAATATGCTTTAGGAGCTATCCATCCTTGCATTCGGAGATCGACACCTCTTGACTGGCAAGACGGCCGCGAGCGGAAACTCAAACAGTGAAAGTGAGTTGTTCAAAACCTTTCTTTTTAGTAAACTCTGTGTACACGAACAATGTTCTCAATGCTCGAGTTCATGTGTAGAGACCCAGGCGATACTTCGAGCAAAGTTTCATGGTGTGTCGAGCCTTCTTAGTGTTGTAAAAATATCGATTTTGATGCGCTCAAAGTTATGCCCCTAGTATTCCCATTCACTGGCCATTGATCACAAAACTAAATCACGGTCAATCTCAAAAACAGCTTGTTTGACGTAATTATGCTTTTAGATATAAGTTTGTCTCGTTTACAGTAAAAAAAAACAGCCCAGGTTGCATTTTGGCAATAGTTATCCTTTAATACACAACATCAGTTCAGTAATGGGTATGGAAAAAGTTAAATTTTTCATAATATAGTTTTGTTCTTGTACAATGGCAATAATAATTGTGAAAACAAATGTATTTACGATGCTTAGTATTTTTCACACAGTTATACACTACCAGTCAAATGTTTTTGAACAGTATGATTTTTTATGTTTTTAAAGAAGCCTCTTCTGCTCACAGAGCCTGCTTTTATTTGATCCAAAGTACAGCAAAAACAGTAACATTTTAAAATATATTTACACTTTCAAATTATTTCAAATAACTGTTTTTTATTTGAATATATTTTAAAATGTAATTCATTCCTATAATTTCAAAGCTGAATTTTCAGCATCATTACTCCAGTCTTCATCACATCATCTTGAAATCATTCTTATATGCTGATTTGCTGCTCAAGACACATTTTACATTCAGATTTGATTGATTTGTTTACAAAATTGCATTGACTGCTCTAAAATATGAGACACCAATGTTTAGGAGTTAGGACACATGTTTTTTGATAACTGTTTCATTTCCTATTTGGGCATGTGTATATGCTTTATTTTAAAAACAGTATCATAGCTTTAAACTGTATCTTGTTATGATTTTAAATCTGTATTTAACCTCATTCAAAGTCAAAAGAGGTGCTAAAGTCTGATTTTGTGCTGGCTGTGCTTTAAAATGAATTTTTTATAATATTAATTCAAGTGATAAAGGATTTTGAAAGTCTGACAGTAATCAGTGTTGAGTTCTACTGAGACCCTGCCTGGTTTGAATGTATGAAAATGATTAGCAGTTTTTTAGAAAATTTTAGAAATTTAAATTTAGAAAAGTTATTAAATGTAATCAGTTACATTACTTAAAGTAACTGAAATAGTTACACTACTTATTACATTTTAAATAAGGTTGCTAACTTGTAATCTGTAATCTATTGCATTTCCAAAGTAACCTTCCCAACACTGAAACATTTTTTTATTTGTTGTAGTATTAAAGGATTAGTTCACTTTCATAACAACAATTTACAGATAATGTACTCACCCCCTTGTCATCCAAGATGTTCATGTCTTTCTTTTCTCAGTCGTAAAGAAATTGTGTTTTTTTGAGGAAAACTTTTCAGGATTTCTCTCTTTATAATGGATATGGATGGCGCCCCGAAGTTTGAACTTCCGAAATGCAGTTTAAATCAAAGACTATAGAATACCCAAGACATGTCACTCGTGTAGTTTTGAATGGGGAAAAATGCAATGTTCATCATGGCCGCGAAGCCCTGTCTTCTTAGTGAAAGAGCCAATAGTTGATTAGTAAAGTCAGAGCGTCACTGCAGCTGCCGTTAGAAGTCCCGGTTGATATAGAAACAATGGGCGCTCTAAGGCGTGCACTCAGTACTGCGCACGCGCACTGGCTCATCTAGCCGAAAAAAAAAAGCGTTTTTTTAACGCTATTGGAGCACAAGGAACCACATTTATGAGGCAGTTCTTGTTGGATTTCATTGAAGATTTAAAATGTGAAATTTTATCGTAAGCTTGGTGAACAGTTTTGGAGAATTTGATGTTTCCCCATTCAAACAGATAGGAGCTGCACTTGCCTGCCCAAGAGGCGTTTCAAAGATGGCCGCCAAGTGACATGACTTGCCTTAAAGGGACTTTCGTTTAAATGCACTTAAATGCAGCTTCAAAATGCTTTAAACGATCCCAGTCGGGGAGGAAGGGTCTTATCTAGCGAAACGATTGGTTATTTTCGAAACAAATTGACTATTTATATACTTTTTAACCTCAAATGCTCGTCTTGTCTCGTCTCTGAGCAGTATATGTGTAGTCAGTAGCATCCGGGTCAGTGCAGTTAGGGTATGTCTAAAAACTCCCATCTTGTTTATGTCTTCAATGTCAAAATCGTCTTATAATGCTGTTTTTACCTTTTTTTTTGTAAAGGGAGTTTGATTTTCTTTTATGTTCACTTTGTAAACACTATGTTGGTACTTTTGCAGCGATCTAAGGCAGTGTTTCCCAAACTTTTTTTCTGGGGACCCACATTTTAAAGTCGATAAATCCTTGTGACCCAATAAACATTAGGCCCATATAGTTCATATATCACGAAGAGAATTTATGCATTAACAAAATATGTATGACCATTTTTAAGGTCATGCTTCCACTTAACTATTTAAAAGAGATACAGATATTTGACAAATTTAAGTAAACTGCAGATTTGCAGAAAATGTTGTTTACCACAAACACAATATTTATCCGTTATTTTGATATCAAATCAAAAAGTGCTTTTTCAGCATTGTGATCCTCTTTTATCACAGTACACTAATACAATAACAGACATATTTACGTTTAAACTAAATAAAAACAACGTATTATTCAATGCACTTGACTTCTAGATTTGTATATTAAGTTGCTCAAGCAAGTTGCAACACATTTAAACACAACATAGGGAGGCTATAGCTTCCTTTTTTTAATTAAAAATTGGGCTATCAAAAAATATTTTAATTAAAACTTACCACAGACAGAAACAGTCGGCTCTCATGCTTTTCTTTCGCATTAAATCTTTATTAAAAACAATCCTTTTAAAGAACTTTTCTACCTGGACAAGTGCAAGTATTATGTTCCCTTTTTCTTTAAAACTGCATTTTTGCTTATTTTAAACCTAGCCAAAAAGCCACGTGTTGACTGTGAAAAAGTGGATTTCATTTATATGCATTTATGGGACATTTTCGTGTCAATCCATGTTCAGTTTTACAGCGAACAATGCGCTGTCACTTTAATTCAGCGCTTGCAGCACAGCAAAAAAATAGACTCTGCCGAAATGATCGCTGCTCTGCTGCAAACGCACTGCTTCTGGGACGTACTGCTGGACAGCAACCGCGTGCAGTGTGAACGCTCCAATAACATGGGTGCGAAAAAAAAATACGCAACGCATACGCAATGCAGACGGAGTATGTGTGAAACAGGCGATGCAGAGCGCGGCTAAAGAACAACAACAAAAAAAGAAAGCAGAAGAAGAAAACGACGAGCTCCCTCGTGCGGCTAATAGGTGAACTACACATATAAATTTTAATCAAGAGTATATAGCGCACTGAAAAAGAGTGCTCGACTTGGCGACCCATACAAAATCTCCCGCAACCCACTTGTGGGTCGCGACCCCGCCTTTGGGAATGACTGATCTAAGGTGATTTTGAAGTTAGGGAAGAAAACAAGATGGGAGTTTTTAGACGTACCCTAACTGTATTTACCTGAACACACAGACTCACACAGATTTCGCATGCGCTGCGCAGAGATGAGACAAGACAAGCATTTGAGGTTAAAAACTATAGAAATTGTCAATTTGTTTCAAAAATAACCGATCGTTTCGCTAGATAAGACACTTCCTTCTCGACTGGGATAGTTTAGAGCCTTTTGAAGCTGCATTTAAACTGCATTTCGGAAGTTCAAACTTCGGGGCGCCATCCATATCCATTATAAAGAGAGAAATCCTGAAATGTTTTCCTCAAAAAACATAATTTCTTTACGACTGAGGAAAGAAAGACATGAACATCTTGGATGACAAGGGGGTGAGTACATTATCTGTGCATTGTTGTTATGAAAGTGAACTAATCATTTAAGTTGTAGTATTAAGTTATAAGTATTAAATCAATTACAATTCATTTTTTGCAACAGGGGCAAGCAGTGGCGGTCTTTTACAAAACCCCTATGGCAATAGGAGACTTTTTTTCAGAATTTGTTTTGTTTTGTTTCCCCCCAAAGTTGCAATATAAACTCACAATTGCGAGTTATAAAATCAGAATTGTGAGATATAAACTCACAAATCTGACTTGTTTTCCCCCAGAGTTGCAATATAAACTCACAATTGCGAGTTATAAAGTCAGAATTGCAAGATATAAACTCAAAATTCATTTAGCTATATCTCACAATTGTAATTCTTTTTCTCAGAATTGAGAGTTTATATGTCACAATTCTGACTTTATAACACACAGTAAACTCAGAATTCTAATCACTCTTTTTTCCCGTCAAAATGGAAAATTATAACTCACAATTCCAAGTCTATATCTTACAATTCTGAGAAAAAAGGTCAGAATTGCAAGATACAAACTCGCATTTGCAAGAAAAAAAATTCAGAATTGCGAGATATAAACTCGCTATTGTGAGTTATAAAGTCAGAATTGCAAGATATAAACTCGCAATTCTGAAAAATCGTGCAATTGTGAGAAATAAAGTCAGAATTGATTATAAACTTAAAATTCTGGCTTTTTTCTCAGAATTGCGAGTTTATATCTCACAATTGTGACTTTATTGTGTGTGACTTTATAACAAGCAATAAACTCATAATTCTAAGAATATATCAGTCTTTTTTCCCATCAAAATTGGACTTCATAACTTGCAATTCTGAGTCTATATCTCACAATTTTTTTTGCAATTCTGGAAACATATCAGACATATCTTTTTTCCCCTCAAAACTGGACATTATAACTTGCAGAAAAGTCAGAATTGCAAGATACTAACTCACATTTGTGAGAAACAAGAATTATTTATTTCGCAATTCTGACTTTATTTCTTAAAACTGTAAGTTTATATCACACAATTCACAGAAAAAATGTCAGAATTGTGAGTTCATGTTTTGCAATTCTGACTTTATATCTCACAATTGCAAGCTTATATCATGCAATTCTGAAAATAAAAGTCAGATTTGTGAGATAAGAAGTTGCAATAATCTTTTTAATTTTTTACTTTAATTTTTTTATTATGAAATGGCCTTTCATAATCTTTGGCATAAAAAAGTAAAAAAAAAAAAAGAAAAGAAAAGAAAAAACACTGTACTGTATCTGTAACATGTATCAAAAGTGTATGAATTTCTGCCAGAACTAATTTTTACATTTTCTTTCTGTCTTTCTCTCCTGTTCTCTCCTGCTCCCCTCTGCTCTCTTTCGGCCCTGGCATCTATTCACTCCCATTCCGTCCAATAACCTCCGACCCATCTGTTCTTGTACCCTACCCCATTCACAATTTCTAATCCATCTGCACAACCCTCTGTCCTCTGCTCATCCTATATTTCCATCCACATCCGCTCACCCTCTTCCCACCTACAGCAGCGTCCCCTCAAGCAGTCCCTGAGTGGCTCACTGTGCCGAGAATCCCACTGGAAGTGCCTGCTACTCACCTTGCTGATGTACGGCTGCTTTGGCACGCTGGGCTGGTGTTCTCTATACCGCATCACCGTAATTACTTTTGACGACCAAGCCTACTTCTACAAAGGCAACGCCCGACTCTATCATGACAGCCCGTGTTCCAACGGCTACGTCTATATACCCGTAGCCTTCCTGGCTATGCTGTACGTCGTCTACTTGGTGGAGTGCTGGCACTGCTACTCGAAAACCGCTAACCTTGCCAAGGTGGAAATCACAGAGGTGTACGACAGGATACAACGGTTGCAACAAGCCACACCCTGCATCTGGTGGAAGGCCATTAGTTATCATTACGTACGCCGTACTAGACAAGTAACGCGCTACCGGAATGGAGACGCCTATACAACTACACAGGTGTATCATGAACGAGTCAACACGCATGCGGCAAGCTCCGAGTTTGATTACTCACGTCTCGGCGTCAAAGACGTTTCGAAAGAGCTGCAGGGACTGCTAGAACATCCCGTCACTCGCTTGCGCTTCACCAAGTGCTTCAGCTTCGCCAGCGCCCGTGCCGAGACCGCCTACCTCACTCAGCGAGCACGCTTCTTCGGGGACAATGAGGGTTTGGACGACTACATGGAAGCGCGGGAAGGCATGCACCTTAAAAACGTTGACTTTCGAGAACACATGCTGGCATTCCCCGACCCAGTGCGACCGCCTTGGTACACCAGACGCTGGGTCTACTGGCTGGCCTCGGCTTTCTTGCTATCGTGGCCTCTTCGTGTGATCGCAGAGTACCGTACTGCCTACGTCCACTATCATGTCGAGAAACTGTTCGGCGAGAACGAGGACGCAAATGACAATGATAATACGGAGACGGGTAATTACTGTACTGGCTTCGAGCACGGCACTGGAGGTCCCACTCTGCGCGTCATATCCCGAGTCAACACGGTGGATATGACCGAACTGGAATGGCACATTCGCTGCAACCAGCAATTGGTGCCTAGCTACTCCGAGGCCTTGCTTATGGATTTGGATATGAATACAAACAGACCGTTGTCAGTTGCAATGGCTGCACGTATGCGACGCAATTCCAGTTACTTCCTTCAGAGTTGCCCCAGGTGCCGGCGCTCAACAAGCAGTTCTTCGCTCCCTTCCTGGTTCAGAGGGAACATGGCTGCGGGGACAAACTCATTCCCTATTAGACCCGCCGGTAGGCTTTCTCTAAGTCGCAGTGGTTTCTCTCTGGGCCGGTTGCATACCGCAAGAAGCCGCCATCCCTGCCTGTTTCACTCAAGGAGCCTTGGAGGTGGGATGGGCGGCCGTGTGGAAGAAGGTGGTGGGGGTTTCCTTGGTCTTGGTTTTAGAGTGCCAGATGAGGAAAGGAGGGGTGTGTTAGAGAGCGAGGGGCTAGAAGATGATGACGTCGAGGAGACAGGCCAGGAACAAGTGGAGGACAGGGAGAACGGAGAGCCCAGGGAGGATGAGAGAGACAGGCCACCTACTTACCAAGATGCTCTGTACTTACCGGTGTTAATCATTCACGGGGAAGAGAGCTGTCATGGGGGGCATGGCATTGACACGGGTTAAAAGTTCCAATATGATGTAAGGATCGATTGAAGTGGCTTTCGATAAGTAGAAGCAGATTGACATCTGGAGGCAGATGGGAGACCGAGAAGTCAAGGAAGAAAGGGGAGTTTTAAGAAAGGTTGAAGAGACTGATTTGTGTCTCTGTGTAACAACCCTGACTTTGTTCATGAATGTGTAGAATTGAAATGAAAATAATGTACGGTCATGTCATATCCACGTCGATACAGACAGACCCTAAATATATATATGTAGTACATACCTAGAAAATACTGATAGGCATGGAACATCAGTGTCCTATATCGATCTTAATGTCCTATTATTGAAATCTCTGGCATATCATGTCCATAACAAACTAAAAGATCAGCGTGTCCTCCTTTTGACCATGGGAGTAATGTACAAAACATGAAAAGCTTGGCGTCTGCAACCTGCTTTTAACATTGCGAAGCAGTTTTTGCGACTCCACATTAACGTGAAAAAGCCATGCTGGTGTAGTTTTGTAAATCCATGCGTCAACAACATACAAGTAGTTTACGGGAAAAAGGGGCTGTTTGAAGTAAACGTTAGTTAATTCAGACTACTAAGGTAGAGCAGATGAAAACAAAACCAAATGGGCCTCAGGGGGAGAAGTATAAAAAAAATTAAAAAATCAAATAAAAGTAGACCTAATAAAAAAGGATGGTAAAAGATCAATAAGTGAATGTAGGCTGGTGAATTGTAATCCCTCACTGTTTGACACTGTGCTTTAATCCACTGTCCTGGCTAATGACTTCTTTTAATCTCATTCTTTTTAATTGCCTGGTAGAAGCACGGTGCTTATGACTTCACTTATCTCTGCCTTAGAGGTTTCTTATGTCAGCCTCATGTCTGCTGCAGCCAATTGAAAGTAGATCAGTTTAGCAACTCAATGTATTCCTTTTTATTCTCCTGCATACATTTGTTTTTCTATCAACTTCTATTGGTTTTATATTGAGCTAATGTATTTTCTATCCCCTGCCCTTAAAACTAAAAGTTTTTGCATTTTTAACACATTATTTAGTGTGTTTATAAAACCAGTGTCCTTGATTTGGGACATCCATCCATCCATCCATCCATCCATTTGTAGGCCTCCACATTCATTCCTGGACTGTTAGAATGTTTAAAAAGCTATTGGATTAAGCTTGTTTCAGTTTAATACAGCTATAAAATAGACAACACATGATACAAAGTAGGGCAACAATCCACCATCCCATGTAGCCACCTCAGTGATATGCACTTAGAAGAGCAAACAAGCTTAAAAATATAAGTGTAGGTCAGTAAAAGCACAAAGCGTCACCTACTTTCTAAACAGTGCAGGGATTGAGTTAAAATAAGCTGTCCTTGGAAACACTGAAGGAACGAATGTATAAACACAGCCTTGCACATGGAGAGGATATTAAAAAACGTAAAAAAGGTAGAGTCTAAAGCACACACCAAGAGCATCCCTCTATTATTCGTAGGGTTTCTACTAATCAAGTTATTGCTAATACGTCAACAGCACTAGCATATCTTTCAGCGATGAGGAAATGATTACAGTGGACATGACCATGATGCTCTTATTAATAAAGTCAAACCATTAACAATGTGTTCATTGAGTGCTTTATTATTATTATTTATTCATTTATGTGACTAAAACTGCTGTATTGAACGCACTGAATGTAAACAATGGCACTGAACCGAATGAAACTCGCATATTTTGGTAATTATTGCTGCTGAAAATGATCAATTATTGTCATATTTTGGGCTGTACTAAACGGTCAGACCAGGAAAAACAATTGGAGTACTATAGACCACCAAAAGTTATAACAAATTAAGGAGAAGAGTGCACAAAGTTGTCTTGAGGAACAAAAGGCGTTTATGGTTGGCCAAACTGAGGCAGGATTTTCAAGGCAAGAATCTTGACAACAGTTTGTTCTTATTTCCGGTCAGGTAGGTGAAATATTAGGCTAATATCTTAATTATTAGGCTATGCTCAAACACATCTTTACCACCTATTAACTTTAGTCGGTCAAAATATTGCACCCTTACCTGCTTACTCCTCCTCGATATGATTTAGCAGCTTACACACGTTTTTTCCGTGGTTTAAGACAGCATAAGTTAGCAAAACAAAGTATTCAGTAGTAACAAATCGTGAGGTACAAAACAGCTTGTTTTGCTGCTTGATATTGCAAATATGTCTGTCTTACCATATTACTTTAATGTAGTATCCTAATTATGAACACACTGGTTTGCAACGCAAACAGTTTTATCGTTTACTGCACGTTGTTATTCTTCCCGCCTTTTTTCTATTGCGGCTAATGAACCGGAAAATCTCGCCCATAAGCTTATGGTACTTCTGCGTTGAAGAATACGAGTTTTGACAGAACCTGAAAGTCATAGATGCTGCCTTTGACTTTGAATGATCCTTTAGTATTAATTAATAATGCTGTGAAATTCTGGATTTAGTCTCAGTAACTCTAGGCTAAGGACCAGAGTTGTTTTTAGGGTTGGATCAATGCAGACTTGGCAAACGCCTCAGTTCTTGTTGAGACGTGCTCAGCAGTGTTTCATGAACAGTGCAATTGTTATATAGTCTATGATTACGTAATTGAATGCATAATAACTTTGCACTTCCTAACAACGTGCTTTGAATTTCTTGGGATTTTCACTGTGGATGAGCAAATCATGTTTATGTTTTAATGTGTGGCAAGTAATAATCTCACAACGTGTTCAAAGGCTCAAATCACATGTGTCTGGCCAATGGCTCCACCTAGTGGAGGTTTCCACACTGAAGCCTTGGGACTCTTGAAGTGTTATTGTGAGGGAACTACAAAATTATGTAAAACAGTATATAGGTGTAAATGATAATGTTATTGATTGCCTGCTTACGTCTAAATTGCATTTAATGTCTGGAATCTCTCAGGGAATTACCTTGCAAGGCATGTTGTCCTCCTTTCCTCTCCCTCCCTCTGCTCATAATCTGTGTTTGAAGGACAGGGCAGCAGTTCCCTCATTGCTGCTGCTGACAAATAATAGAGGAAGTGAGAGAGAGCCAAAGGAGAGTGACTGTGTGCTGCATTAAAAAGGACATAAACCAGACCTGGTAAGTCAAACATGGAAAGAAGTAGAAGGACATTCTCTAGTATAGATTGGAATTTTAAATGTACATAGCAGGAAACTCTATTAATGCCTGACTCTGGAAGCTCTAATTACAAGACAATGGGATCTTGTTGCTAATAGTGTTAGTCATGCATTTCCAATGAACACTGCATTCCATTGTCATCCCACTGCTTTCAGTGGTTGCTTTGTTTAATTGATTTCATTGTTGAATATGTTTTATATAAGTTATAAGAGAATAAGGAAGTGACAGTGGGGCTGAGATAAGCGTTTCACTAAGCAGCTTGTTACCTCCCTTGAGCCTGATGATTCAGACTAGTTCTGCCATCAGAGATTTAGGTCACACAGGATGTTGCCCCAGTGACAGTGGTGAGAACCACCTTTTCAAATACCTATTTCCTTCTTTAATACATCTGCTGAAATACAATTTGAGCACCGGATTGTGGAAGAAAGATGATTTAAAGGGATAGTTCACCCACAAATGAAAATTCTGTCATTAATTACTCATCCTCATGCTGTTCCAAACCTGTAAGACCTTCAATTTATCTTAGGAACACAAATTAAGATATTTTTGATGAAATCCTAGAGCTTTATGAACCTGCATAGACAGCAACGCAACTACCATATTTAAATTACCAAATTTATTTACTAAAATATACAGTGCTTTGCGAAAGTATTCATACCCCTTCATTTGTTTTTACATTTTATGTTGCTGCCTTATGTTAAACTGTTTTAAATTACTTTTCCCCCACATCAATCTACACTCCATATACCACAATGGCAAAGCAAAAAACAGGTTTTTGAAATCCTTGCAAATTTATTACAAATTAAAAACCTAAATGATTCCATTGCATAAGTATTCATACCTGTCTGGGACAGTTGAAATTTAGCTTAGGAGCATTCATATTGCATTTAGATGTTACTACACTTTGAGTGAAGTTAACCTGTGGCCAATTCAATCGAATGGGTATGATTTGGAAAGGCACACATCTTAATAAAAGATCTAACAGGTGAAAATGCATATCAGAGCAAAAAACAAGCCCTGATGTAAAAAAAAAAACTGCATGTAGAGCTCAGAGACAGGATTGCATCTAGCCACACATTTGGGGAAGAGTTCAGAAAAAAATCTGCTGAATTAAAGGTTCACAGAAGCATGTAGTCTCTGTTACTCTTAATGGAAGAAGTTTGAAACAACCACGGTGACTCCTAGAGCTGGCCTCCTGGCCAAACTGAGCAATTGATGGAGAAAGACCTTGGCTAGAGTGGTGACCAAGAACCTGATGGACACTCTAGTTGAGCTCCATGATCATATATGCAGATGGGAGAAACTTATAGAAGGACAAACATCACTATAACATTTCACCAATCTGGGCTTTATAGTGGTGTGGCAAGACTTAGTCCTCTCCTCAGTAAAGACACATGAATTGTGAGAAACAAGATTCTGTGGTCTGATGAACCTCAATTCCAAGCATCATGTTTGAAGGAAACCAGGCACTGCTCATAATCTGCAGAGTACCATCCCAAAAGTAAAGTGTGCTTGTAGCAGCCTCATGCTGTGTGGCTGTTTTTCAGTGGCAGGGACTGAGGGACTCATCTGAGTAGAAGAAAGCTCAATGCACCAAAATATTAAGATACCCTTAATGAAAATCCAGTCCAGAGCATTCAGAACCTCAAACCGGGCCGAAGGTTTACCTTCCAAGAGGGCTAATGACCCTAAGCACACAGCAAGAGTGGCTTATAGACAACTCTGTGAATGTCCTTGAATGGCCCAGCCAGAGTCTGGGCTTGAACCCAATCAAACATTTCTGGAGAAACCTGAAAAATGTCTGCCAGATCTCATCTAAGCTGACATAGGTGTGGCGAAGAAAAGCAGATAACTGCCAAATGTTGATGTGTAAATCTTGTTGCATCATACCCAAAAAGACTTGAGGCTGTAAAGGTGCTTCAGCTAAGTACTATGTTAAGGGTATGAATACTTATGCAATGTAATTTCAGTTGTTTTGTTTTTAATAAATTTATGAACTTGTGACAATTCAGTTTTTGCTTTGCCATTATGATGCATGGATTGTAGATTGATGTGGGGAAAAAAAAGTTTTTAAAACAGTTGAACATAAGGCAGCAACCTAAAACGTGAAAGAATAAAGGGGTATGAATACTTTTGCATACACTGTACCCTATATAGGATATCAATATTAATCATTCTAACTTTCTGTCTTGGTTGATCATTTTTTCTTACTCCTCAATCTATCTGGACTTGTTGTGGCGCAGCTGTGAAGTGAAGAACAACAGGATGTCGAAGGACCAGCTGGACTCAGTGGTGAGCCACGCGGAGGGCTTGCTCTCATTGGCCGTTCAGCTGCACGCGCAGTGTCAGGAGGAGAGCACGCAGATGGCCGCTCTAGCCGAGCAGCTGAGAGAGGAGAGCCAGAGTCTCCTCAGCCAAAGCAACGTGCTTCAACAGGACATGGAGGAGATGTCCAAAACGCTGGAAGCTCTGATGGACACTAAGGTGGCATTTGAAGCCAAAGAGAGACAGGCTCGCAAATTAAGCAAGCAGCTCTGAAACACAGCGGGTAAATCGTTTGTCCAGCCACTTAAATTCAACAAATCTGGCACTGACAGAAAAAATAGTGGTCTGCTAGTTAACATCATTAGACGTAGAATTTCTTTATTTAAATTAAAATCTAATCCTAAAACAACAACAATCACTCAACCAATAGTGTGAGTTTGGGGCGGGACTATCTATTTGCTCGACCAATGGCTGTTGGAGGGAGTATTTGGCAAACTTCAACTCTAAATGTTAACTTGGTACCATCAGATATTGGCATTTGTCATTCAATCTTCTAAACAATCCACAGCACACATTTGTAAATAATTAATATTTTTACACTAAGCGCACACAAGCACAAAATTTCAGAATTTTGAAAGATAGTGACATAAATATGGATACAAAATACACATCCCCTTCACATCTTCACACACTCTTATTTTAAGATTTTAAAGGGATAGTTCACCCAAAAATGATAATTCTGTCATTAATTACTCACTTCATTCATTTCATTCCAAACTTATAAGAAATTCATCTTCAAAACACAAATTAAGGTATTTTGGATGAAATTCAAGAGCTTTCTGACTGCATAGACAGCAACGCAACTGATATGTTCAAGGCTCAGAAAGGTAGTAAGGACATCAATAAAATAGTCCATGCGACATCAGTGGTTCAACCTTAATTTTATGAAGCTACAAGAATACTTTTTGTGCGCAAAGAGTTACATTTGCCTTAGTCCTTACTACCTTTCTGGGCTGTTTGAAATGACAAAAGGGTGAGTTAGTAATGGCAGAATTTTGATTTTGGTCATTTTTGGTTGAACTATCCCTTTAAGTGTAATTTATAACCAATCAGAAAAAAAACTATAATTAAGATAACATATATACTGTATAATTATTTCAACTCCAATTAAAATGTTATGTCTATTTATTTATTTGTTTTCTAAATAAAACCCCTTTAGGGTGATAGAAGAACCCTCTTTTTTGTTTTGGGGCCTTGATTACTTTTTCTTGCAATAATGGTTGGTTGACTGTATATTAGCGTTTCATATTTTTCTTATATCCATCATGTCCAAAGACATGGTCTTAGACATGTCTATTCTTTCTGGACATATATTTAAACTTGTGTATAGAACTAAATTCAAACTTAAATATTGCAATGAAAATATTATTAGGTATTTCATAACTGCTTGTGATATGTATTGATAAGCTCATTTAATCATGGCCTCTGGTGATTTATCTCTGGCGGGCTGGGCGATGAAGGAAGGGCTCTGTCTCAGCACGGCTCCACTCGTCATCACCCCAAACCTTCAACCTTGAGCTCTGGCGTTTCTGTACGACCACCACAGACGTTATTAACACCCAGAAGAAGAAGCTTACCCACATGGATTTCTGCAGAGGAAAGAAACAGAAGGGGTGACTGCTTAAGAAACACAAGAGGTTTATTTCTACTGAATTAAAGGGATAGTTCACCCAAAAATGATTTACTCACCCTCAAACCATCCTTGGTGTATATGACTTTCTTCTTTCAGACAAATACAATCAGAGTTATATTAGAACATAAAAATGTTCTGACTTTATTATAGCAGTGAATGGCTGATGAGATTTTGATGTCTGATAAAGTGCATCCATCCATTATAAAATGTACTCCACACGGCTCCGGGGGTTAATAAAGGCCTTCTGAAATGAATCAATGCTTTTGCATAAAAAAAAATCATTTAAACTTTATAAATCATAATCTCTAGCTTCCACTAACTGTTGTATGTGCATTCACTAGAGAGTGGCGTTTCAGTGGATGACTTAGGCGTAGGCGAACATTGTGACAAATGCGGAAGAGCAGAGGAGAGAGCAAAACAAAACACCGGTCACAAATTAGAAGTACAAAATAGGATTTGTAAAGAAAAAATGTCACAGGATTGTCGAAATAAGCCATGAGGAGACTGGTTTTCCTTTGCTGTAAACAAAACTTGATTCTCGTGAGACTAGCAAATTCTCACTGGAGCTTACACTACGCCTACATCCTACATCATCCGCTGGAACGTGTGGATAACAGTTAGCGAAAGCTAGAGATTACGGTTTATAAAGTTTTAAATTAGGATATTTTTCTTACACAAACACATTGAATTTGCTTCTGGAGACTTTTATTAACTTTCCGAGGCTGTACGGAGTACTTTTTATGATGGATGGATGCACTTTATTGGACTTCAAAAACTCAGCAACCATTCACTGCCATTATAAAGCTTGGAAGAGCCAGGACATTTTTTTAATATAACTCAGATTATATTTGTCTAAGAAGAAAGTCAGAGTGCTCGAGGGTGAGTAAATCATGGGGTAATTTTTCATTTTTGGGTGAACTATCCCTTTAATTAATACAAATAAAAATGTGCATAAAGAACACAAAGCACTAACATTAAGGGTGCTTTCACATCTGTGGTTCGGTTCATTTGGTCCGGACCAAGGGCAACAAATGATACATAGTAGCATTTTTCTGCCGTTTTGGGTCCTTTTCACACCACACTGATTGCTCTGGTCCGAACCAGTTGAAACGAACCAAAATGCAGTCATGTGACAACATCCACATCACTCGTTGGCCAGATCGTGTCATTGAACCACTGATCTATAATAGAGAATTATATAGATCAGTGTATTGAACGTATTTTCTAAACTGTTAGGGGCCGTTCACATGTCGCGTCTTTTGCGCGCTCAAGCTCGTTATTTCAAATGTAGACGCGCGCCGTGCGTGCTCAGAATGGAGACGCGCAGGCGGTGCGAAGCGCATGTTTTTTCCATTCGCGAACGCGCCGCATCAAGATAAAAACATCTCAACTTTTCAGAATGATGCAAGCGTATCGCACAGGTCATGTGACATGAACAAACCAATCAGCTTCTTCCTTTCCCTTAATAAAATTGAAAGCTCTGGCATATTGGAGAAACAGCTTATCATAGCTGTACAGGAATAAACATTTTTGAATAAATATAATAGCAGAGCTACTGCAAGCGATTTTTAATGCTGAAAATCCATTTATCCTTTGCTGAAACTTTCACGTATTTATGGAGAGCGCAGCGCAGGTCACGGTTGCAATGGCAGATGCCACTGGAGCACAAGCTACAGAGCAGTTTGGAAAGAAAGAGAAAGCGGCGCACCTAGCGTTTTCTACGTGTTTTTAGGCGCGACATGTGAACGGCCCCTTAAACAATGAGAAAGATTGTGATGTTCTTGGTGAGTTTTCGAAAGTTGGAACCTATATGATCATCAGACCAAATTTATGAGGCTCCGCACCTCCTTACAACTTTGTCCGCGAGCTGTCATGGGGCTATGTTGCTAAAGCGCTAACTGTCAACAAATACTTGTCCTCATCCCATAATGAACAGCGCAGCGGACTACGGCAGCTGGATTAGTCCAAAAAGGCGCAGTACTTTTTGCGGTTGGGTCTGTTGTAGTTCGGTTCATGTTCTCACCACAAACGAACCGCTCCAGTGTTCGTTTGAAAGCGTACCGAAACCACCTCTTCAAGGAGGTCTCGGTACGCTTTTTTGGTCCGCTTTTGGTGCGCACTCGAGTGCGATTGCTACATTCACACCTGCCCAAACGAACCACACCAAGAGGGAAAACGAACTCTAATGCGATTCAACCGAACTAAATAAGGCAGGTGTGAAAGCACCCTAAGAAGCACTAAGCAGGACACCCTATTTACAGGTTTGTTACTCGTGATTAATTTAATTTGGTAACAGAAGGTGTTCAGTTATGAGAGTTAGCAAGATAAATTTCTCAGCAACCACCATGAAAGGGTGATGACCTTATGAAGAGTAACAAAACCATAGTACTAACCTCAGTACTGTACAGTCCTGTGTAGAACTGATTTCCAGTGTATGGATGGGCCCATGTCTTATTCTCTGCATCCTCACAACTAAAACAAAAACATTTCCAGCAGCGCACTTTTAACTTAACATTGCTTTTGTATGGAAACCCTAAAGGGACATGGAGGGCAAAAAAGTGGTACTAAAGCATAAAAGCATTAAATATGTTGATCTCATGAAAACGTACCTGTGGGAAAATTTTTGCAAGGCGCGAAATACGTACATTTTGTGACATATTTGATGTAAAATGTCCACTGAGTGGCGCTAAAAGAGTGTTTGTTTTTCCCCTGGAAAAGATGAACATACATATGGTGCGTTTTATGTGACACTGGTTTTGTATGTGTCTTACTTGAAATGTTCGTTGAGTGGTGCTATAACTCTAATGCTCCGTGACGTTTGTAATAATGTACCATCTGCACTACCTAAACCTACCCGATAGTATGAACAAAAGCGAATGTGATGTATCGCAATTGCAAGCATGCCGTTTTAGCTTGTTTTTCGATCTCTCATCTTTAAGATCTTTCATCATAAGTCATGTTTTTCAAGGGATTCATACCCAAGGATTCTGCATCCACCGGAAAGCAAAACATATGGAGCTGTAAACTGTGTATGAAAACTATTACAGATGCTTGCTATTTTACCACCTCTAGTGTTCTTTTTTTGTTGTAAACTGCAATGTTGTGTACTTATTGGAATGTATTTTGCATCTTGCAAAAAAGTTCCCACAGGTACGTTTTCATCATGAGATCAGGTAGCAACCATAATCTTTTCCAGTTTTTTGCATTGTCTCTCATTTTCTATATTTCTGTGGAGAATATGGTTCTTAAAGGAACACTCCACTTTTTTTTGGAAATAGGCTCATTCTCCAACTCCCCCCGAGATAATAAGTTGAGTTTTACCATTTGAACCGTTACCGTTTGAAATCCATTCGGCCATTCTCCGATATCATTTTTAGCATAGCTTAGCATAGATTATTGAATCCTATTAGACCAATAGCATCGTGTTCAAAAAAGACCAACAATTTTTGATATTTGTCCTATTTAAAACTTGACTCTTCTGTAGTTATATTATGTACTAATACCGATTTTCTAGGCCGATAAGATTAGGAACTACACTTCCATTCCGGCGTAATAGTCATGGCAATAGACATGGCCGAAGCAGGCACAGTAATATCACGCAGCACATGTGCAAATGCTAACCTAGCTGGGAACTAATTTTAGGTGCTGGGTGATATTACTCCGCCTGCTATATTACGGCAGCAAACTTCCTCGACTATTACGCCGGAATGGGAGTGTAGTTCCTAATCTTATCGGCCTAGAAAATTGCAGCTTTAAAATTTCCGCCGGTCTTATCACACGATATAACTATAGAAGAGTCAAGTTTTAAATATGACAAATATTGAAACTCGTTGGTCATTTTTGAACGCAATGCTATTGGTCTAATAGGATTCAATGATCTATGCTAAGCTATGCTAAAAGTGATATCACCAGAACAGGAGAACGGCTGAATGGATTTCAAAACGGTAAAACTCAACTTATTAACTCGGGGGGAGTTGGAGAATGAGCCTATTTCCAAAAAAGTGGAGTGTTCCTTTAAAATGCAGATTGCTATACACAAAAAAGGAGATAAAATCACCTGGTAATGGAGGGAGTATTGTGAAGGACAGAGAAACACAGGCTGTCCCGACCGATCTTCAGAATACATCCTGATACCATAAGAAAAAACAGAAGAAGGCCACAGCATCCCAGAGACATGTTGAGAGAAAAAGTCCCCCTGCATATACATTCAAGAAAAAACAAAAGTGTTAATTTGACTGTTAAGTCCCACTAGCATGAATAAAAGAAAGTACAAAGTGAAATATCTAAAAGGAATATGGAAAATACACATCTAAAAAGTCAATACATTCACCTTCTCACATCCTCATCTACACAGCTGGCATAGATCCAGTAAAGAATAAGGGAAAAGCAGTAAATAGCCATGCACACAGCGATGGCTGACACAAAATAGCAGACGGAAGGAGAACTGGAGCCTTCCACGGTCAGAGCCTGGCCAGATGCATTATAATGAACACTTCCATAGAGGATGCACCTTCCATCAAAGTGACCCTAAAAGGACAATCAACAAAAATCATCTATATTTTGTACGGTAAATGTGAAAAAAAAAAAAAAGTGTATTTCTCTGACACGCACATCGGAATGAGCTGTGCTAAGAGCTTTTGTCCCTGTATCATATGACTCTAATAAGCTATAATATGGAGCGAGATGCCGGCTGATCACATGGTGATTGAATTTTAAAGTGCAAAAGGATCTGACCTGGGATCAGCAACATTCTGTTTTATTGCACATTTTAACACTTTTTATTTCAAAATAATTATGATTAACAGATATAGCTTATAATTGAAAATGATTTAAAAATCAGTTAATCTCCCTCAAAAAGTAAGAACATAATCTGACCACATTAATAAACATACTAACACGCTGTATGATCACATATTATTACATGTTAACATCAAACTTTATAGTGTATCACATTTCTTTTGAGACATTGTGGTTTTAGTTTTTTTATTAATAATAAATTATGTTACACTTTAAGTGTTCACAAAATAGCAATGATCAGACATTTTGGAGATGATTAATTGGTGTTACCTGAGTGAGTGTCATCCATGCGGCAGCTATCACTCCACAGATGAAACAACCAGCATAAAGAACAAGCTCCAAAACTAGCAGCCATGGTAGTCCCATCATGAACATGCTCTCACGGTCACTGTCTCACAGAGTCAAGTAGCCCAATGCCTCATTCATGCGTTCTTCGAACTGCTGTGCTGTGTGGATCGTGTCTAAAGCATGTCCTGTCCTCAAAACAATGTTTCTTTTCAGAATAATTTTTGACAATTGGGCTGGAGAATTTCACAGCATTACTATTAGGTTGGCTATAATAAAAGACTGCATTCAGGTCAAGCCAGAAAACAAAAATCAGCCTGCCTGAAGCATGTGTTTTAAATATCAGATGCGGTTGAAGTCAAAAGTTTACACACATGCATTAGTTATTTGTATTTGAAACCTTTCCAACAATGACTGTATGATTTTGAGATCCATCTTTTCACACTGAAAGGAAGGAAATACAATGCATTAAGAGCTGGGGTGAAAACTTTTGAACAGAATGAACATTTTTATTATTTTGCCTAAATATAGGCTTTTTTTTTTTCATTTAGTACTGCCCTTCAGAAGCTACAGAAGATACTTACATGTTTCCCAGAAGACAAAATAAGTTACATTTACCCTGATCTTCAAATTCCGAAAGTTTAGCATTAGTGAGCTTTGAACCTTCTATAAAAGTTGCATATGAGTCCCCTAGTGTGAAAAGATGGATCTCAAAATCATCCAGTCATTGTTGGAAAAGGTTCAAATACAGAAAACTGCTGAAAAAAAAAAAAAAGAATTTGTGGGACCCGAAGTATTTTTCTTAAGAACAGCAGGCAGTTTAACTGTTCAGGACAAACAAAGGACTTAGGAACAACTATCACAAAACAAAACAAAAACAGCTGTGCCTGTGCATCATTCATATAACAACACAGAATTAAGAATCAAGTTTATGTAAACTTTTGAACAGGGTCATTTTTTAAATTCAACTATTATTTTTTGGACTATTTGTAAATGTCTTTTATGTGAAATATCTCTTTCAGGTGGTCAGTACTACATAAAAATAACATGCATTTTGTATGATCCTTCTTATTGGTAAAATCATTCACATTTTGCAGATTCTGCAAGGTGTATGTAAACTTTTGACTTCAGCTATCAGTATCTGCTTATGACGGACAGTTGGTGATAAGATAGAAAAGCGTAAAACAGATATAAGGATATGAATAAAAATTGTCAGCAGTTGTACAGTAGCTATGAAAATATAAAAAAAGGAATTATAAAATACTACAAAAAAAGGACACTATTTTATTTTTTCTTTACTAATACAGTCCAATAGCAAAAGCTGCATCTCCATGTCTGTGGCTATCATTACACTAATGATACTAATGAAGATTTGCAGTTTATTCGCCTTTATAGCTGAAAAGTTAATGGGCTGT
The DNA here is from genome assembly GCF_049309525.1 of Garra rufa. NCBI lineage: Eukaryota > Metazoa > Chordata > Actinopteri > Cypriniformes > Cyprinidae > Garra > Garra rufa. Next base: position 20,760,898 of record NC_133379.1, on the reverse strand, counting down.
GACAACAACTAACAGCAGTGAAAACAAATGAGTGGGACTCACATGGTGTACCAGAAGTAAAGAGAGAGTTTGCCAAAAAATTTAAATTCTGTCATCTTTAACTCAGCTTCAAGTTGTTCCAACCTATGAATGTCTTTCTTTAGAACACAAAGAAAGACAATAGAAACCCTCACAGAAATTCTAATGGTTTTCACTACAAATACCATTACAGACATTACAAACCATCAACTTTTAACCATTAAAACCATTTAAAAATGCTTTTGTGTGTGTTTTGAGACACATTCCATTAGGATTCAGTGATTTTAACAAGTCACCAATGGAAGACGACCAATTACCAGTAGAAACCCACAGGGTCCATTATAAAATCAAGTCCCATTATAACTAGTAAAACCATTTTTTTTTTCAGCAGGGATAGTCTACTTCTTTCTACAAGTCAATGGTGACTTAAAAAAGAAATTCATACAGGTTTGAAACAACTTGAGAGTGAGTAAATGGTGACTGAATTTTTTTTTTTGGGTGAACTATTCCTTTAAATCGTCTCTCCAAACCAATAGATGGCGATAAACACTTTTCAGCGGTCTTCGTCGACGCATAGAGGGACATTGAATGACTGAACTTTACAGTGTTATTGTCGAGGGTTTTCATGTTTTTAAATAACGCTTAAATCTGCTTATTGTGTTTATAGTTTGATAAATCATACCCTTGACACCACGTCTCTTTATATTTATCATGATGATCTCTTGGGAAACCGTATACCTCGTATTATTGTGCATCATGTCTTGTGCAGCAGGTAGGAATTCCCAAAAAAATCTGTATTCTTTAAAAACATAACATTAACATTTCCGCCAATGTGTCGTAGCTTAAAGGTGTTCCTGGTACGTTAAATTTTTTTTTTAAATTGACATTACCACAACTGTCATATCAATGTCAAAATATAAATAACCATTTGGCGTTTTATGTATTTTATATCAACAAAAATGGTGCTCAATAAAACATTCTCTTCACAAGAAGTACTTACCTTGGTTTCTTTTTATTTTCTTCACACATCTGTGTCATATTTCATCTCTAGTTCTTTACCAACACTCTTGTTGTATCTGGTAAACAAATACAAACTTTTGAAGAAACTCAAGGGAAAGCCTACATTAAAGGCATTTGGTAGCTGAAATAAATAAAAACATAGGCTTAGTATAAAGTTTCCGATACGTTTTGAAAGAAAATCATTCAAATCTGTTGGAGCAGTTAAAAAAAATGGAACTCTTGGAACAAAGGTTGAAGAAATCCAAATGTGATATTTTAGTAAAAACTGTGTGCAAATGTTTGTAAGCCCCCGAAGCAACTATTTGCTGTAAGCAGATATTTTGTTTATGATGAACAACAATTTGTTTTGACAGCTGATGAGATGGTGTCTATTCCTGGTGGAAAAATGATGATGGGAACCAGTGCTGCTGATGGGAGAGATGGGGAATCGCCAACACGAGCTGTGACTCTCCAACCATTTAAGATAGACACGTTTCCTGTCACAAACTCTGACTTTAGGTACTTTTCATTGTAGATATTGGCTCAAAACCTACTGCTTGTGTATCTTCTTACTGGCCTGATACAACTGCTTCTGTTCATTCCAGGGAATTTGTCAGACAGCAGAAATATAAAACAGAAGCTGAAACATTCGGTTGGAGTTTTGTGTTCCAGGATTTTGTCTCAGATGAACTGAAAAGTAAGGTCACTCAGAAAATTGAGGTAAGAATCCAAAGCAGGTGCATAAAAAAAAAAATCTAGTGATCAACTGGCCTAAATTGAATGTCTATTTCTTGTGTCTGGTTTTTGTAGTGTTTAAAAGTAATTTACATTTGTCTAATAATGGTCTTTTATAGATTTTCTCCTTAACCACTTTGTTCTCTTGAAAATGACCCATTTTTTCTTTCCTAGTCGGCTCCATGGTGGTTACCAGTCGAGAAAGTGTTCTGGAGACAGGTGACGTAGTTAACACTTTATGTGCAGACTTTCAAAATGCATTATGAATAATTCTAGAAGTGTATAAATGACTTTAATTAGTGGTTTATATACACTACCAGTCAAAAGTCTTTCAACAGTAAGATTTTTAAGTTTAAGTCTCTGCTGCTCATCGAGCCTGCATTTATTTGATCCAAAGTTCAACAAAAATAGTCAAATTTTTAAATATTTTTACTATTTAAAAGAACTGCTTTCTATTTGAATATATTTTAAAATGTAATTTATTCCTGTGATTTCAAAGCTGAATTTTTAACATCATTACTCAGCCAGAAATCATTCTAATATTTTGATTTGCTGCTCAAAACACATTATTATTATTGTTATGTTGAAAACAGCTTAGTGGAATTTTTTCAGGTTTCTTTGATAAATAAAATGTTCAGAAGAACAGCATTTATCTGAAAAAGAAGTCTTTTGTAACATTACAAATGTCTTTATCTTCAACTGTTCATTATGGAATCATGTTTTAAATATTGTTAAAAATAATTATAACAAATGTTGAAGTATGTCTGAAGGATCATGTGACACTGAATACAGGAGTAATGACGCTGAAAATTTAGCTTTGATCACAGGAATAAATTACATTTTAAAATGTATTCAAATAAAAAGCAGTTATTTTAAATAGTAAAAATATATTTTTGTACTTTGGATCAAATAAATATAGGCTTGGTGAGCTTTATATATTTTTAAATAGTTGTTTATTAAATAAATAATTTAAAGTATGTATTTATTCTTACTGTATGAATGCGTGGGGTCTCTGGTTTTAATATGTGCAGCCAGCAGGACCAGGCAGTGGTATCAAGGACAGACTGGAATCCCCCGTGGTGCAGGTCAGCTGGAATGATGCCCAAACCTACTGTCAGTGGAAGAAGAAAAGGCTGCCAACTGAGGAAGAGTGGGAAATGGCTGCACGTGGAGGTTTAGAAGGCAAGCCAAAAAAAGCCTTATGCCTCCCAGACCCTAAAAACTAGCTGTCTTATTCTTGTTATGCACTATTGTCCATCTGTTTTACTTCATTTTATGTAGCCAACATAGCCAGCACGTTTTGTATTACAGGCAGGACCTACCCATGGGGCAACAAGTTCTTGCTGAACCGGACTAACCTGTGGCAGGTCAGTTGATTTTTTTTTTTAAGGCGGTTTTAAAGTTCTTTAGCTGTTGGTGAATTGCAAACTCTTTGTACAAAGGGCCCATTTCCAGATGGCGACACCGCAGAAGATGGTTATCATGGTGTAGCTCCTGTCACTGCCTATCCTCCACAGAATAACTATGGTATGTAGTAACTACAGTAAGGTTTTGCACACTGCACTGACGCTGTGTCACAACATTGTTTTATCAGCAACATATTCATAATTCATACAGAGATAAAGCTTCCTAGGAAATCTGCATTTAAAAGTTTGGGGTTGGTACGATTTGTACAGTGTTTTTTAATTTCTTATACTTATCAAAAGTACAGTACAATAGTAATTTTAAAATTAAAATAATAGCGATGCAAAGCTAAATTTTCAGCATCATTACTTCATTCTTCAGTGTTGCATGATTTTGTTGCTCAAGAAACAGTTGCTTAATATTTTTTGTGGAAATTGTGATACATTTTTTCAGGATTTATTAATTTCAGAAAGTTTAAAGGAACAGCATTTATTTGAAAAAATAAAATAAAAGTAATTTGAACAGTAATGTAACTCTCTTACTATTGCTCTGAATTTAGAGAATAATATCCCACCTTGTTCCAGGACTATATGACATGCTGGGTAATGTCTGGGAGTGGACCTCCTCTCAATTTCCTGGTGCTCAGACAATGTATGTCCTGCGCGGAGCATCCTGGATCGACACAGCCGATGGCTCAGCCAATCACAGAGCTCGTGTCACCACTAGGTCAGTCATGCTCCATCCTGCTACATTCAATATTAATCAAAGTCAATTATTATTAGGCTTTTATTATTCATTATACAATTGCTTCTTGTAACAGTTCCCATCAACAATTGCTTAAGCTGTTTATGAGCAGTTTATGAGAATATGATACATAAAACTTGTTTTTTTCATGTTCTTACATGCAGGATGGGAAACACACCAGATTCAGCCTCTGATAACCTGGGCTTCCGCTGTGCTATGAGCTCAAATGCCAAACAGAAAAGAACTGAGCTTTAAGAGCCAAATGTTTAAGAGCTGATGCCAGTGGTGCATTATGGGATTGATACTGTATTTCTCCTGTGGAGACACAAACTTTTGGAATTCAGTGTTATATCTGCTTTTTTTTAGACAAAATACTGTGAAATTAAAATCTTAACATCTTAATCTTCTGTTCATGGTTATTAAAATCATTTAGATATAAATTATATGAAATAACATAACATTCAAAATAGAATAAAATGTAATTGTATTAAATAACACCACACATATTAAATAGTTCAGGTCTCAATTGTACATTTTTAGCATATTTATTACTCTTCTCATTTTGTATATAAGAAGGAAATATGCTGAGGTGTATTTTTGGACCATTTTTAACATGTTTTTGAGGTAAATTGTGGTATCTGGGATTATTCGGAGATGATGAACCCTCACCAAGTCCTAGGTGATCCATCCATCTCCTCAGCTGCAATAGAGAGAAGAATGACTTTTGGAGTGTTTTCAAATAAAGCTGCTCTGTTCTGAGTCTGCCCTTTCTTCACCCAGTGGCCGTAGATCTTAAAGGCACATGCGTCGATCATCTTGCGTAGAGGTTTGATGGCATACGGGTCGCTGCGGATCACCTCCTTGGTGACCGGTTTGGCACGACGATAGTTGCAGTAGATACGCATGGCGGCGAGTATGGTCATACAAATAACCTGCAGGATAACAGTGGTGTATGGTGAAACTCAAAACCTCAACATCTATGCTTTCTTAGATAAGTCATGTAGAATATTTGCTCTTTACCTTGAATTTTCTGTAAGGGCTGAAATGACGTACTTCTGCGACCACATATTGCTGGAAGAACGGGTGATTGAGGGCTTCTGTGGCTGTGTAACGACTTCTCGGATCCACAACTAATAACCTGGAAATCTACTGGGAAGAAAACAAGGTGACTTTGAAAAGGCATTTTTTCATACTGCTTTTGAAGCTGGTTGTCAACAAGACAAACAGGACCACAACCAACACGCACCAAGTCTTTGACAGTGTCTGAGCGGTCATCCCACTCCGGAGAGCTGAATTCATAGTTTCCTGCAAGAATCGTGCGAAGCATCAACATTTGTTTCCTGTGCCAGAAAGGTGGAGATCCAGCCAAAAGAGTGTAAAAGATCACGCCTGCGCTCCACCTGCACAACAGCAGACAGAAAGAAGGTTATGTAACAACACATTAGTGAACTAAATATGCTAGTTTGCTGTAATCATGTCATATTATTCTGGTTCACTGTCACTACCAGGAAGTTCATGTATTTATTTATTTGGTTGGTTTATTTGACTGTTATTGTACTATTTTTTTCCTCAGTTACAGAAACAGATATAGTTAAAAACAGCTCTAAAGAAACAAGCTAGTGGATTCTGATGTGAGAAGACAAGAGGGAATGGACTTTTTCACTGGAGAAAGCATTATTATGGACTCGTATTTTGGCCCTAAGCGTCAGTTTAAATGTAAAATGTCTTAATGATATATTTGTTTCTTTACAAACATTCACACACTGTTAATTGATGGACTGGAGTTGTTTGGATTACTTGTAGATTATTGTGATGTTTTTATCAGCTTTTTGAACTTTCATTTTGACGGCACCCATTCACTGCAGAGGATCCATTGGTGAGCATATGATGTTATGCTAAATTTCTTCAAATCTGTTCAGATGAACAAATTCATCTACATCTTGGATGGCCTGAGGGTGATTAAACTTTTAGCAAATTAAAATGTTTGAGTGAACTAATCCTTTAAAAAGCATTTTAAAATATCAATAAATACTACTGTACATTATAAATACAGTTGAGGTCAAAAGTTTCCATAGACCTTGCAGAATTTGCAATTATTTTACCAAAATAAGAGGGATCATTATTTTTTATGTAGTACTGACCTGAATAAGATATTATACATTAACGACGTTTACATATAGTCCACAAGTGAAAATAATAATTTAATTTATTCAAGTCTCAACTCAGTTGTCCTCTTTTCACACTGAGGACAACTGAGGGACTCATATGCAACTATTACAGAAGGTTCAAATGCTCACTGATGTTTTAAAAGGAAAAACAATGCATTGAGAGCCAGGGGGTAAAAACCTTTTGAATTTTAAGATTTGTCTTCTGGGAAACATGCAAGTATCTTGTGTAGCTTTTTAAGGACAGTAATAAATGAAAAAATATAATATTTAGGCAAAATAAGAAAAATGTACACATTTTCAAAAGTTTTCGCCCCCTAGCTCTTAATGCATTGTTTCCTTCTAAAGCATCAATGAGCATTTGAACCTTCTGTAATAGTTGCTCAGTTGTCCTCAGTGTGAAAAGATGGATCTCAAAATCATGGTCATTGTTTGAAAGGGTTCAAATACACAAAAATGCTGAAAGACCAAAGAATTTGTTGTACCTGAAGGATTTTTTTCTGAAGAACAGTGGGCAGTTTAACTGTTCAGGACAACCAAGGGACGCGTCCACGGATGAACACTAGTCTACGTTGGTGTTTACATCAGCCGCGGATCTGCGTGTGTTTGGACCCTTTTTACAACACACGTGAACGGCACGGCTTCAGCACGGCTACCGGAGCAGTTCGCGGACCCTTTAGTTAAAGCTCGCGTTTAAACGAGTCGACCTGCGGCTCGCTGAAACATCCCAAAAGCGGCTGTCCATAATACATGGCTAAAGTTGAGCAAATTTGGAGTGGACTTTGAGATTTGTAACTTTGTAGATGTTTTTTATGCCCAAACATACACACCACACACTGGCTATAGTTCAAAAAGTGAAAAAGCATAATAGGACCCCTTTGATTTATGCACTTACAGGTCAACAGCAGGCCCATAGCCAGCATGGTTGGGATCCATCGAGCACTCAATGATTTCTGGAGCCAAGTAACCTGGTGTCCCGCAAACCTCTAGGGGTGAAACAGAGGCAGGTTCATCTAAACTAAAGTTCATCTAACTAAGCATTCCTTCCTAAAGCTTATATTTAAAGGTGCTCATAAGAACTCACCATTCAGTCTTTGTCCTGGCTCAATCTGGATCGAGAAGCCAAAGTCAGTGAGTTTGATATTCACATCATCATCTAACAGAATGTTCTCTGGTTTCAGGTCACGATGGACAATATTGTGGGTGTGAAGATACTCAACCACCTCCAGAAGAGCTTGCATAATCTTCCTATCAAAAATAGGAATGCCAATAATCAAGATGTTTCACTGATTAACTTTGAATATGAGATTCTATGGGTATATATGCTAAAAACAACGGAAAATAATGTGCACTACCAAATGTTTAGGGTTTTTTGAAAAGAAACATGTTTAACTTTAATAGGAAACCCCAGGTATTAAAGCTTGTATGGCTAAATATGTGGTAGAAAACCCATGAAAAATTTACGTTTTACTAAAAAATAGACATTGTCGGCATGTTTACATCCTGCCAGGATGGCATCTAGCATTTCTTGTCTCTGCCACATGTAAGCTCTTTCAATAGCTGTAGTCTACTAAAAGCCTCAAAGGAATAAGGGCTAAAGCGGAGAGAACAAATATGCAGGTCTTGAGGAAGCTTTATTCGTCCACAGGCATTTTCACATTCTTTTCTCCTCTTCTTAGTGCTAGGAAAGCAGTAAAGACTTCCATTGCTTGTCTTGTTGCCCTTCGATGGAAAATTACGAACAAAAGCCTGCGTTGTGGTAAAAATAGAAACAGGTAGTAGCTCACCGAGTGCAACCATTTCACGTCATCGAAAAAATTGCGCCCCACATAGTCCAAAATATATATAAAACGATGTGGATTTAAAAAAATAACATCAAGCTTTCAAGGGTTTTCTACTACATATTTCAGTAAGAGAGGTCATTTACGTTACATTAAGCCATACAAGTCTTGCTACATGGGGTTCCCTTTAAATAGTAGCATATTCATATATGCTACTATTATAGCATATTCATATATGCTACTATTGTAGCATATTCAAGTAATCAGAGCACTACATTTACATTACGATCATGCCAGTGTGCCGTGACCTAACTCTAAACCCATTAACATTGAAAATGCCCCTGTTGTTGTTGGCAACATTTAGCACAGGATTTGTTTTACACAGTTTAAATACAAACAGGAGCATTGCAAATGCATATCAGACTTATTACCTTGTCTCTTTCTCACTTAGGGTGACTTTTTCTGTGAGGTAATCAAAGAGTTCTCCTCTCTTCATCCTGTAAAAAGATCATTCTTTAAACAAACTAATAAACTTTAATACAAACTACGGAAACTAAGGAAAGATGTAAAATTGGCACATTACAGACAGAAAGTTTGTAACTGCAGAAATTGTAACTGCATCTGTTCAAAATATAAGTGTCAAAGGAAGGAATTTGGAGGGATTTTGTGCATATGTTTGTATTTAGAGTCTGGCTCTGGCAGAAACTTGGCATCTTGGCAAAGACCCTCTTGTGGGCTCTTAGAATAGCCAGTGTCTTATCTGTATGCTGTGGAGTGTGAACCAACCGATAATCTCCACAGGGAACATCTAGAAATCTGAATAGAAAAGCAAGCAGTTAGCTGTGAAAATTGGCTACCAGGGAAATTGAGGATACCTGTTCTGTGCCAAGTTTGAGTGGTTTGCCTGTGCAAAAGTTGCAGCCACAATTAAAGAGTTTTAAGCATGTTTGCTAAAAGTTTGCTAAATGTGACCACTAGCAAGAGTGAAGGATAGACATGAAGACTCTATGCCATGAAAGGACAGGAAGCCGTACTTACAGATCAAATACCAAAAAGAAGAAAGCCTTTGATTCAAAGCAATCCTTCAGTTGAACTATGAGGGGGAAAAGACATCTTATTTATTGTTGTTGCAGAAACACTATGAATGTATCATTTTTATTTTTGTAATTCAAAAAGAAATTTAATTTCTTAAAAGGTACAGTTGAAGTCAAAAGTTTACACACACCTTGCAGAATCTGCAAAATGTTCATTATTTTACCAAAATAAGAGGGATTATACAAAATGCATGTTATTTTTTATTTAGTACTGATTTCACATAAAAGATGTTTAGCCTACATATAGTCCACAAGAGGAAATAATAGTTGAATTTATAAAAATGACCTGTTCAGAAGTTTACATACACTTGATCTTAATAATGTGTGGTTACCCAAATAATCCACAGCTTTTCTTTTTTTTTTTAGTGATAGTTGTTTGAGAGTTTGTCCTTGTTTGTCCTGAACTGTTAAGCTGCCCACTGTTCTTCAGAGAAATCTGTCAGGTCCCACAAATTCTTTGGTTTTTCAGTGTTTTTTGTGTATTTGAACCCTTTCCAACAATGACTTCATGATTTTGAGATTTATCTTTTCACACTGAGGACAACTGAGGGACCCCGGCTCTTAATGCATTGTTTTTCCTTCTGAAGCATCAGTGAGCGTTTGAAACTTCTGTAATAGTTGCATATGAGTCCCTCAGTTGTCCTTAGTGTGAAAAGATAAATCTCAAAATCATACAGTCATTGTTGGAAAGGGTTCAAATACACAAAATTCTGAAAAACCAGAGAATCTGTGGGACCTGAAGGACTTTTCTGAAGAACAGCAGGCAGTTTAACTGTTCGGGACAAACAAAGAATTCCCAAACAACTATCAATAAAAAAAGCTGTGGATCATTCAGGTAACAAAGTGTTAAGAATCAATTGTATGTACTTTCAAACTATTATTTTCTTGTGTGGACTGTAAAGATCTTTTATCTGAAATATCTCATTCAGGTCAGTACTAAATAAAAAATAGCATGCATTTTGTTTGATCCCTCTTATTTTGGTAAAACAATAAAAAAATTGCAGATTCTGCAAGGTGTATGTAAACTTTTGACTTCAACTGTATATCTTGTGGTATATGTTCCACATATTACTAGTGGACAGTCATACTTATGTTTTTTTGTCCAGACACTTTTCGAAGAATGTCAATCTCTTTTACAGTGGCCTGCTGGATTTCCTGTATCTCCTGAGGTGTCATTTTGTCTGATGGTGTAATGTCTATGATCTTTACTGCATATTCTCGGGCAGTCCGTTTGTCCACACATCGGCGAACTACACTGCTCACACCTCTGGAAAAATAAACATTCATACAAATTCAGGACTTACAATGTAATTTTGATGTTAGAATTTTGTCTTTATTAATAGTCTGACTAAACTCTTACACATTTACTTTTATCAGATGCAAACCTCATCAAGACTTGCACTTACCGTCCTAATATCTCCTTTGGTTCATATCTGTCATAAAATTCTTGACCACCAACCCACTCAGGGTTTTCCTCCTCTTTTGTCATTCTGATATCCAGATATCCAGTGCTGTATTTTTTGTCCTTAGCACATACACAAGAACACACAGGTCCTATAGCATATTTTACTTTGTCATAAGTCAAATTGTCTGCACCAGTATTTCATGACAATGTGTAATCATTTTGTTTTTGTTATGTAATAATTCGCAAACAGCAGTCTACTTTTGAACTAGCTGGGTTCACTCACCTTTATAGCTGCTCGTCCTTTAGTATTTATAGAAGCTCATAATTCATACTTTTGTTCATCCATAACAGGCGTCGCTTAGTTACAACACCTCAAGAACAAAACGCCTGAGAAGTGAATTGTTTTTCCTTTCTTTATTATAACCTTTACAGTGCAGCAGTTTTCAGTCCAGAAGCGTTTGCTATAAATAAATTATGCCAGTTTCGTGAATGAATCGTTCTTATGAGTCGAATCATTGAATCGCTCGAACCGATTCTCAGTCTGAACATTTCGTTCGTCAATTAGACTAACCAGCTCAGAACGGATTCGTCTGTAGTAAACAAATGTTTGGGTTTTTAAAATTAATTTTATTAATTAAAAAACATTGTTCAGAGTAGATACAAGTCCCATACAAAAATTGGTTTTATTGTAGTAAAAGTGTGGTAACCATTTTTTGGCGTACTATAATTTGGTTAAACTATGGTTAATTGTGGTTACCATTGTTTATCTATAGAAATGTTTTTGTTTTAATTGTAGTAAAATCATATGGTTCATATTCGTGGAAGTTACGTTCAAATGTAATGAACGACTGTAATAAACAAGTCGGACATGTTAAATTATAATAAACACCTTAATAAAATAATGCTAAACAACACTTACTAGGCATTTGACATAAAATAATCACTGAATTGTTTACGGTTCTTTGACAAACGATTCGAAAGAATTCTCAGAACTGAGTCGGAGCTTCCATTACTACCATCTATAAATATACCAGCTGTTATTTGAGTAGTGAGGATAATGCCAAACGGAACAGCTTGTACCCAAGTGTTTACTTTAGACATCTGATAATATTAACAACATTTTATTTAGCCTTTATAATATGCAAGTAATTTCATTCTCAAGCTTCCACTTTCCTCTTAGGGAGACTTAATTACAGCCTAAGTGTTGTGTTCAAAGCCTAACATAATCAAAGGGCGTTCTTACTTCACAGACGTGCCTGAACACGCACGACCATCTCGTCAATGTTTATGCTAATTACGTACATTGAGGTACAAAAGCCTCAGTCCCACAGGTAAAACCCTCTTGTGATGTCAAACCCTGTCAGGGCTGTTGACGCACATGACATTCTGAGCGTCAAAAAAACTGGAAGAACTGGTTTGAAGACATTCTCTCAACTGAGTTTCAGTCTTGATAAGAACATGCATTTCAGCTCTGGCCGCTCTTAGATGACAATGGAGACGCACAGGAGAGATTCACCAGTGAAACTACACACTTTCAGGGACCTCCTGGAATCACCACTGGCCACTGAGGAGGTCCACAGACGATTAACTGACGATGAGGATTCAGTTTCAAGTCATGACACTGACCGAGATTCTAACAGCTCGCCGCTGTGCACACTGGATGAGTTACAGGAGCAGCTGGCAGTGGATGACAACAGTAGCCGTACAGTTGTGACCGGTCAAACGGATAACTCGCGGTTTATGACCGTGGTTGAACAATCTGAGCCAAACGGGCCCCCGAAGCCCGCTCGGTCATACTTAGATGAAGCGCTACCGGATCTGCTCCGGAGTGGAAGCCCACTTCGCAGACGAGTGTCCAGTCCGGTGTCCGCCACGGTGAGTCATCCTTACTATGAAATACGAATGCAGTGATTCAAATCAGTGAACTCATAATAAACAAAGGGGAAGTTACTTGTAATGACTATTATTCAATTAGTCGCACCTTTCTGTCTCTATGATTAGACTACTTTAAAGAAAAAACATTTAGCTTTCATTTTATTATTGTTGTTGTTTGTTGCTAATTTAAAGCGTTTCAAAATTCTGACTTAGTTTCTGTTTTTAATTGGTTTCATTTCATTCTATCTCTTTCTTTATTTTGTTATTCATTTTGAAGTGTTTTAACATGTTACATTTGACAGAATTGGGCTAGTTTTGCATTATTCCTCACTCAAACACTATAAGAAATGCGTAAAAAGTTTTAAATAAAACTTAAAAAATATTATAAAATATTTGTCTTTATTTTAAAGTGACTAGTTAACAGAATGCCTAGTTTACAACTATCCCTCATCCAGATTTTGTAAGAAATAATAACCCGTTTTCTGTTTATTTATAACTTACATAGCCTGTATTTCATATTGTTTCATGACAAATAATCACTGTCTCCAAACTAGCTGTCACTATATTCATGTCAATCATTTCAAATTAGTGCTGTCAAACGATTAATTGCGATTAATCGCATTCAAAATAAAAGTTTTTGTTTATATAATATATGTGTGTGTATATTATTATGTATATATAAATACATGCACATACATGTTATAATTTGAAAATATTACATGTATACATTTTTATTAATATAATCAATATTGCATATAAATTAGTGCTGGGAAATGTTTTATCATGATTAATCGCATCCAAAATAAAAGTTTTTGTGTACATAATATATGTGTGTGTACTGTGTGTATTTATTATGTATACATATAAATACACTAACATACAGTATATATTTTGAAAATATGTACATGTATATATTTTTTACTCATATATTTAATATTATATATATATATATATATACAAATATATGTGTGTGTGTACTGTTTTTATTTATTTTTTATATTTAAAAGGCACACACATACAGCATATATTTTGAAAAAAATTTACATGTACATGTATATATTTATATTCATATAATTTATATTATATATAAATATATTTAATATGTTAAAATTATATATGTTTTAAATATATCCATGCATGTGTTTGTATTTATATATACATGATTAATAAATATTATACACCGTACACACATTATGTAAATACAAACTTTTATTTTGGATGCGATTAATCATGATTAATCATTGCCCAGCACTAATATAAATATATTTATTATATTAACATATTTTTCTAAAATATATAACCATGCATGTGTGTGTGTGTATTTATTAGTGGTGGGCCGTTATCGGCGTTAACGTGCTGCGTTAACGTGAAACTCTTATCGCGCGATAAAAAAAATATCGCCGTTAATCTATTCTCAAATTTGGGTTGGGAGCTGGGTCTAAACTACGCAAGATATGATGACTTTCACCTTGATAGTTTAACGCGGATGTATACCGAAGACTATAGAATATGTTCGCGCGTTTAAGGGTGCTTTCACATCTGTGGTTCGGTTCATTTGGTCCGGACCAAGGGCAACAAATGATACATTGTAGCATTTTTCTGCCGTTTTGGGTCCTTTTCACACCACACTGATTGCTCTGGTCCGAACAAGTTGAAACGAACCAAAATGCAGTCATGTGACAACATCCACATCACTCGTTGGCCAGATCGTGTCATTGAACCACTGATCTATAATAGAGAATTATATAGATCAGTGTATTGAACGTATTTTCTAAACTGTTAGGCACGTTTTTTCAATTCGCGAACGCGCCGCATCGAGGTAAAAACATCTCAACTTTTCAGGATGCTGCAAGCATAGATATACATATCTATGGCTGCAAGCACACCGCAGGTCATGTGACATGAACCAACCAATCAGCTTCATCCTTTCCCTTAATAACATTGAAAGCACTGGCAAGTTGGAGGAACAGCTTATACAGGAATAAACATTTTTTAATAAATATAATAGCAGAGCTACTGCAAGCGATTTTTAATGCTGAAAATCCATTTATCCTTTGCTGAAACTTTAGCGTATTTATGGAGAGCGCAGGTCATAGCTTTCCACGCGTTTTTAGGCGCGACATGTGAACGGCACCTTAAACAATGAGAAAGATTGTGATGTTCTTGTGAGTTTTTGAAAGTTGGGACCTATATGATCATCAGACCAAATTTAGAGGGTCCGCACCTCCTCACAACTCCAAGTTTGTCCGCGAGCTGTCAAGGGGCTATGTTGCTAAAGCGCTAACTGTCAACAAATACTTGTCCTCATCCCATAATGAACAGCGCAGCAGACTACGGCAGCTGGATTAGTCCAAAAAGGTGCAGTACTTTTTGCGGTTGGGTCTGTTCAAGTTCGGTTTATGTTCTCACCATAAACGAACCGCTCCAGTGTTCGTTTGAAAGCGTACCGAGACCACCTCTTCAGGCAGGTCTCGGTACGCTTCTTTGGTCCGCTTTTGGTGCGCACTCGAGTGCGATTGCTATATTCACACCTGCCCAAACGAACCGCACCAACAGGGAAAACGAACTCTAGTGCGATTCAACCGAACTAAATAAGGCAGGTGTGAAAGCACCCTAAGTCTCCTCCGCCAAAACACAGACGGGATCGCGTAGTCCTCCATTCATAAAAACCGAATCTACTATAGCGAAATGCCACGTAAATTCGTCGTTTTTTGGATTCATAAATCAAATGTTGGTCAGTCACTTAATTCAAATCGCGATATGGACTAGTGTATGTGAAAACTGAAATGCAAAAAGACCGTTTTAATATGAATCCGATATGTTCCGTATGCATTGCGGAGACGAGCTTTTACTACACGCATACTGAAACACACGTGACGCTCCCGGTAATTTTTGGCATTTTCATCTCACATGAACAGATAAACTCAATCTCCCAAACTGCTGTGAGTGTCACTTTTAACGTTTCATTTGAGAAAACTAGCATCATATCATACTGTATGACACAGAAACTTCACGGCAACCTGTCAAAATAAAAGTACGGTGTAACATGTAATGGGCTGGGTAGGTGTTGACGTTAAAAAAAAACACAATCTAATAGGTAGAAAAAATAATTTAATTGTTAGTTAGTTAGTAAACACAAGTACATCTAATTGAACATAATTTATTTTCATCAACAAATTATCATAGAACAGCTTTATGAGCTTTATGATCCATTCTCAAAGACTTTAAGTCATTATTTGGGTAGCACACATATTCTGAATGCCTTCAGCAGAATTCAAATTAGCCATTTTAATCTAGATTAATCTAGATTAATTCCAAGATTTAATCTAGATTAATCTAGATTAAAAAAATTAATCTATGCCCACCCCTAGTATTTATATTTATATATTTGTATACATAAATATACACAGTACACACACATATATTATGTACACAAATTTTTTTTTTTGGATGTGATTAATTGCAATTAATCGTTGCCCAGCACTAATATAAATATATTTAATATATAACCATATTTTCTCAAATATACCTATGCATGTGTGTGTGTTGATATATAAATACATAATAAATATACACAGTACACACACATATATAGTATGTAAATAAAAACTTATTTTGGATGCGATTAATCACGATTAATCATTACTCAGCAGCACTAATATAAATATATTTAATATATAAACACAACATATTTTTCTCAAATATATCCATGCATGTGTGTGTATTTATATATACGTAATAAATATATACAGTATATAAATATACACATATATTATGTAAATAAAAACTATTTTGGATGCGATTTATCGCAATTAATCATTTGACAGCACTATTATAAATACTTGTTTTATTTGAATGTCACACAAAGTGACACATTTCTGCCAGGGCAGAGTTTAAACAGTTGTTAACAGTTTAAAGTGATCATAAAAGCTATTTTGAGAAAAACGAAACAAACAACAAAAGGAGCAAATCAATGAAAGGACCAGATGGCCAGTCATTGTTTAACAAATATCTCCTTTTTCTCCATTCAGCCAAATTCTTTTTAAAGCTTTCTCTTCAAAGCTAATAATGAATGTGAACGTTTTTATCTTTTATTTATTTATGTGCAAATCCATGTCAAGTCCATGTGACAAACTTTCAATGGAATGTAGGTTTTATGCTCAATTTATAATGTTTTCCTAAGACTGAATGTTTGACTAAAACTAAAACATCCCAGACATTTTCGGCACACCATACTCAGATATGTGAAACATTTAGTCTTAACATTTTTCAGCAGATTTAAGTAACCAAATCACCTCACACTAGGAAGTAAAGGTCATCCGAGATTTGGTTTGAAATGTTTCCTGTTAGTTTCGCCAGAATGGCTGGATTCCACCTGTCCCAGTTTTTAAAAAAACAGAATAGCAAGCTTGTAAAAAGCACAAGACATTCTGTGTTTATGTTTACAGATATGTCAATCTGATATCATACACATGCACCACAAGTGTATCTATCTGAATCCTACAGTATGTCAATAGAAGCATGTATGTTGTGCTCACTCAACACTCTCTCTATGGTGGCAGCTGAAGCATGTGAAAAGGGAAGTGGAATTATCTCGGCAGCGCAGTCTGAGGCTCAAGGCTCAGGTGGATAGACTGCAACAGCAGAATGACAGCGGACCCCGCTGGAGTGAAAACAGACAGCGGGTAAGTCTCAACTTACTCATGCCACCTCTTATAAGTGATAACAGTTCATAACAGACTGGATTGTGATTTAATGTATGCAATCAGGGCCTGTCCTAATTGCATCTTGTGTCAATGTTTTTGTGGTGTTTCTAGGTGGCAGAGGAAGTTCAGTCCGTTGTAAAGCTGTTACTCCCTCTGACAGACTTAGAGTCAGCAGAAGTCGATCAGCCATCCCAAACCAACCCTTTAGACAAGGCACTGCTTCAACTGCAGAAAGTGTCACGGAGACTTGCCGTTAACAACACCTCTCAGGTGAGCTTTAGCCACGCCCATCAGCTCATACAGGACACGCCTCCTTTTTAAATATGCACATCCCTCTGTTCTATTATGAGGTCTTGCGTAACCATTGCATGCTGCTATTATTGTTTGAACAATTGCAGAAATTTTTTAAGCGCCCATATTATACTCATTTACAAGTTTCATTTTCACGTGGACTTTGTAACTTTATTACACATTAAAGGAAAGGTATAATAAAAAAGCATAATAAGTGCCCGTTAAAACCAATCTGCTACTATTTACAGGGAAAGAAGTCTGGGGAAGAAGCTGCCATTTTACAGCAAGCCCTAAGGGATAGAGACGAAGCCATTGCAAAGTGAGTTTAGTTGAATTTTAACACTAATTAGTCTGTGTTAGGAAATAAGTGTGTATGGAAGTACTGCTATCTGATAAAGTTTTGGTTTTTGGTGATGAATCGGTGAATGGATTTTTTTAAAATGTAGGAAACAAGCAATGGAGACTGAGCTACTGAGAAGCAAGAACGAACTGATGACGCTAAACAACCAACTTCTGGAAGCTGTTCAGAGTCGACTAGAACTGTCTATAGAGCTGGAGGCCTGGAAAGTAGGTTTAACTGTGTATTTAATTATCAAAAAAAAAATGCTAAAAGTTTTCTTTTGAATATTTGTCTAAAATAAAAAGGAAAGAAAAAGGTTAATAAAATATTAACATTAATTTATAAAATATTATCAGATTTTTTTTCTGTTTTTTTTTTTTCAAATCTGGTTTTGTTAATTTCAAAACGGTGACAATCGAACAGACATGTTTACCTTGACAGACTAGATGAATTTTTGGAGTCTGGATTGAGTAAAAAAGCTGTAACAAATTCTAGAAAGCACACATTTTAATATTAATTTAATTTAAAGGGACAGTACACCCAAAAATGAAAATTACCCCATGATGTACTCACCTTCAAGCCATCCTGTGTATGACTTTCTTCTTTCCGACGAATACAACTGGAGTTATATTAAAATAAGTCCTTATAATGGCAGTGAATAGTTATTGAGATTGTAAAGTCCAATAAAGTGTGTCTATCTATCATGAAAAGTGCTCCACCTGGCTCCGGAAGAGTTAATAAAGGCCTTCTGAAGCGTACAGCCATACATGAAACAGTTGCGTCCCAGCGAATGATGTAGGCATAGTGTAAGCTCTGGTGAGAATATTCTAGTCTCACAAGAACCAAGTTTAGTTTACATCAACGGAAAACCAGTCTACTTTTGGCTTATATCAAAATCCTCCAACATTTTTCTTTACAAATCCTCGTTTTGCACTTCCGTTTTCATCACTTCCATGTTCTTTACCACGTTTGCCTAGCGGAAGCTAGAGATTATGGTTTATAAAGTTTTAAATATGTATATTTTACGTACACTAACGCATTGATTCGCTTAAGGAGGTTTTTATTAACCCTGTGGAGCCGTGTGGAGTACTTTTTCTGATGGATAGATGCACTTTATTGGATTTCAAAATCTCAACACCCATTCACTGCCATTATAAAGCTGGGAAGAGCCAGGACATTTTTTAATATAAGTCAAATTGTATTTGTCCGAAAGAAGAAAGTCATATACACCTAGGATGGTTTGAGGGTGAGTAAATCATGGGGTAATTTTCATTTTTGGGTGAACTGTCTCTTTAATACTGTATGTGATTAATATTATTTGATGTCGTCAAGACGGAAAGGTAAGCAGTTGGAAGAACATCTGCTAGGGTTGCATCTCTGCAGGACTGTTGGATCTAAACTCTTTGTTGCCATCTGGACCCTGTCTGGTTTTTCTGCAAACCCTTAAAAACACTCATGCATGTGATTTGGTTGTTGGTTTTGTTGAATGTTCTTAAAAGCAGTTGTGCAGTTTGTGAACTCTATCATGTCTCTTACAGGATGACGTACAGACCATTCTTCATCACCAGCTCCTCAGACAGCAGCAGGAAGAACAGGCTCAAAAGAAGTCTAGAGGGTTCGGTGTTCTGCGGCGCTCGAATAAGCCCCTTCCTCCCAAACCCGATTACTCCTCCATGACGCACGTCCCTGTCCCTGTCCCTGTCCCGATCCCCCAGACTTCATCATCTACAGGAACACAGAGATGGACAGACAAGTTCAGACGCGGAAGAATCAGCACACAAGGACCTGTCGAGTCTCAGCCACAAAGGATCAAAGAGGACAATTTTCAAACAGTTTCTTTGGACTGATGAAGCTGTTGCAGATGATCTCATTGTTTGTTCAATCTGAAGGATGTAAATAATACTATGAATATTGTTTTGACACGTTTGAACTATGTTATAAATGTGCTTTTCACTTTAGACTGTTGATCCGCAGTCATGGACTTCCTAGTAATATATTAAGAGAAGGGAATAAAGGTGACAGTGAAACAATATACATTTCAAGACTGATTTATAAAGGCTCTTTGGAATAACTTTTTCAGGAACATAGTTGTTTTTTTTTTTACTTCAATAATTGTTAATCCTCATTGGGTTTTAATACGCTCAAGGGTCTTTTGCACTACTTCTCAAAAGATTGGGGTCGGTAAGATTTTTTTAAATATACAGTAAAAACACTAATATTGAAATATTACAATAAAAAAGGTTTTTAGTTGCATTGCTGTCTATGCAGGGCCAGAAAGCTCTTGTATATCATCACAAATATCTTACAGGTTTGGAACGACACAAGGGTGAGTAATTAATGACAGAATTTTCATTTTTGGGTGAACTATCCATTTAAAATTTTTTTTAAAAATGCTGTATTTTTTATAATTTTTAGCAAGATTTAACATGAGGTAAGAACAAATGTTTACTCACGATGACTTCTGCTCCTGATAGGAACAAAGCAGTGGAATTACAGCATTGTATATGTGGCAAATATATCTGTAGGGCAGTGTAAATCAATCACATGAACAGGTTTAAGACTTGTACATTTATTGAGTAGTAACAAATCTGCACACAGATACACTCTAGCATGCAAAGGTAATACACCCATACAAACTGCTCAACACAGACGGTCATACTGTTACTGCCTGAATGACCACACACTCTTTCATGACATTAGATCAATAAAACCCAAGAACCAGTATCACTATGTATCAAATACTAACAATACATTTAGTTTTCTCCACTTTCAAACAAACAAACAAACAAACAATACTGCATGAAGCCACAAGAATAGTCTGAATCTGTAATTTAGTTTAAGTATACATTACGTACAATGAAAATATATCAAGTACTGTGAGTGCCAAGATAACAAATCCAAAATCTCTTTATTAATTTCAGTACTTTTTGAATACACTAAGCAGATAGTATATTGTTAAAAAACATCATATATGTCTGTGCATTAAGTTCTCAACTGATTGATCTCTTTAGTATTGCATACATATACATTCTTCAAATCAAAGGGCTGTTTCATAAGGATGAATTCGGGATTAATAATGAAAATACACTGTATTCTCTGTAAATTCATTTTCGAGTTAATCTAGCTTTATGAAACAGTCCATTGAATTGCTAAAGTTCAGGCAAAATCTCAAAAAATGTTTTTACAGGATCAATAAAGACCCAAGTCACTGTTTGTATCTAGCAGAATAAAGTACCCAGCTAACAAAAACATTTTCTAAGAATGTTCTGCTAATGCTAACACTAAGTTTAAAAAAATGTTCAAAATGTTCTAAACGTCCAGTTTAAAAATGTTACGCTTTTTTCTTGGTTAAGCAAACATTCGGTTTTATCATTTTTGAAACTTTACTTTTGAAATTTCTCTGAAAATTCCAAAACAAGTAGTTACTAAAATGCTTCACACACACTCCATTAAAGACATTTTTGCACTGTCTTTTTGAGAATACGGCTGTCAAAAGATTAATCGCAATTAATCGCAAACTTTTATTTTGCATGCGATTAATCACAATTAATAATTTGACAGCCCTATTTGAGAACATTGTTAAAGAGCAAATAACTTTAAATGAACATTCTAGTAATGTTACTGGAATTTTCTAATGCTGCGTTCACACCAAACGCGAATATGCGTCTGGCGCGAGTGATTTCAATGTTAAGTCAATGGTAAGACGCGTTTACGCGCGTCTGGAGTTCTTGCGGCGCGAATGAGGCATTAACGGTGCGTTCACACTGGCACGTAGCGAGCGGGGTGAAGCGAGCGTTTTCAATTCATTCATGTGCAAGTTGAGCGTAAACGGTCGCGTGGTGCATTTTGGGATTGGAAGCGTTGCGGAGAAAGCGTTGAGAGCGGCTGAGAGCGTCAAAAGGTTGGGCATTCCTCAACTTTATGCAAATTTCGAGCGCAAAACGCCGGCGACAACCAATCGCTGTGAAGAGTAGGCAAGGCAAGATTATGACGCGTGTTTCTGAAACTGGTGGATTACTGAGCTGAAATCACATATTATTGAAAAAGTCAAGCAAACGTAAATGTACTTTGCATGTTTTCATTATATGCTACAGTTTAGTTTTCGAACCGCCGTTAAAAGAAGACAATGGAACATAAATAGGGTGTGAACATTGTTTTTCAGAGGTGTGCTCAGCCCTAAATTAGACACTCCCCAAAGCAGTGGCGTTGTAGCGTTGCCAGCGGCACTGAGCGCATATTTAACGCTGTAGTGTGAACGCACCGTTAGCGCGGCGCGGTAGACGCGAATTCGCCTCATTCGCGCGTCTAGTTCGCGCGAATGGCGCGAATTGAGCGTTTGGAGCGTTACGCGCGTTAAGCGCGAATTGTGCTTTTTGTGCATTCACGCGTTTGACGCGAATTCGCGTCTGCCGCCCGAGTTGAAAAATCTGAACTTCTGCGTCAATTCGCGCCGCGTTAACCAATCAGGAGCCTGCTTGATGCTGTGGCGGCTGTGTCCTGGAGGGTGATCCTCGCTCCGATGCGGGACAGCAGGTCATCGAACTGGGCGCGGGACAGGCGGAAGTACCGCTGAAAGCGGCCGTCATCCAGGCGCAGCTCCTGGAGCAAATGATGAAACTCGCCGAACTGGGTTCGCCTCCGAAGGGTCTGGTGGACCCAAATACGGCGACGATGATAAACCCCATACCGCTGTTCTGCTCTACAGAGCGGTGACTCTCTCGATAAATGACCGATCAACAACAGACATCTTGTAAAAAGATGGCCGCCAACGGGGTTCGAAAATTTTGAAACTTTCGCATCTGACGCGCGAATGAACACAAAGTGGTCACGCGTATAACTAGACGCGGCAGGCGCGAATTTAGACGCATATTCGCGTTTGGTGTGAACGCAGCATAAGAACGTTTGAACGAAAAAGTTCTGAGAAAGTTTCCTGTTAAAAGAAGTAACAACTAAAATGCTTCATAGAAAGAGAAAAAAAAACTCCATGACGGATGTTTTTGTACTAATGTTTTAATAATAGGGCTGTTAAACGATCAATCACGATTAATCACAAACTTTCATTTAGCATTTTGCATCAACATTATTAAAGACCGAATAACTTTAAATGAACATTCTAGTAATGTTATTGGAATTTTCTAAGAACGTTTGAACGTCAAAGGTCTGAGAAAGTTTCCTGTTAAAACAAGTAATAACTAAAATGCTTCAGGAAAAAAAAAATAATAATAATAATTTAAGAATAGGGCTGTTAAACGATCAATCACAATTAATCAAAAACTTTAATTTTGCATGCGATTAATTGCAATAAATCGTTTGACAGCTCTATATGAGAACATTATTAAAAGACCAAATAACTTAGAATGAACATTCTAGCAATGTTACAACAAGTAACCCTAACCCTAACTAAATGTTTTCGTACTGTCGTTTTGATAATAGAGTTGTCAGACGATTAATCAATTACTCGTGATTCATCACAAACTCTTATTTTGCATGTGATTAAGTGTAAACAAGAAGTAACAAAAATGCTTCCGAAAAAAAAGACACTTCATGAAGGACGTTTTAAGAATAGGGCTGTCAAAGGAATAATCGTGATTAATCACAAACTTTTATTTTGTATGCGATTAATCATAATTAATCGCTCAACAGCCCTATTTGAGAACATTTATAGATATATTTATACATATTAAAGACAAAATAACTTAGCATGTGTTTAATCATGATCGATCGGGGGGAAAAACACTCCATGAAGGATGTTTTTGTACTGTCGTTTTGAGAATAGGGTTGTCAGACGATTAATCAATTATTCACGATTAATCACAAACTCTTATTTTGCACGTGATTAATCGTAAACAAGTAGTAACTAAAATGCTTCAGAAAAAAAGACACTTCATGAAGAATGTTTTTGTACGTTTTGAGAATAGGGCTGTCGAACGATTAATCGCAAATTTTTATTTTGCGTGCAATTAATTGTGATTAATCACTTGACAGCCCTATTTGAGAACATTTTTAAAGACCAAATAACTTTGAATGAACATTCTAGTAACGTTCCTGGAATTTTCTATGAACGTTTGAATGCCAAAGTTCTAAGAAAGTTTCCTGTTAGCTGGGTAACTAGCAAAAACATTGAACTAGCACTGGCAGTAAACTTCAGTTACTTCTGAAAGATACAGTTCCATGTAAACACAAATACACAACAAATTGTGTGCGAATAGACATAACAAGCAATGGCAGGGCTATGATTCTAGTGTTCCACCATACACATTCAACACAATTATTACTTGACATGAGAGAACACACACTGAAGTTAAGAATATGTTATTTTGCAGCATATTTCTTGATTTATCAATCATAATAATATTGTAGTCATAAATATTTTTATATATATTTAATATAGTATACATTTATATAACCAGTATTGTACATGAATATACAAAATACTCGGCATTTACAAACATTGACACTTTCACAATGAACAAAAATATCCCCTTTTAATGGCAGTTTTTATACTAAAGACTGCCAAAAACAGTACATTTACATTTATTCCTAAATGTGTGCCGGACACGATGTCAGCACACCACTGGTCGAGGAAAATCTTTCCATAAACTCCTGCTTTGGTACGTCAATAACTATCGATTACAGTGATAAACCTAATGATAACTGATAAACCTACCAAGATTAGACGACAAACAGTGTGCAGAGGTAGGCACATTGCTCTCTCTGTAATAAATCACACTAATATACCTGTACATGTTACAAAAAGTTAAATTGTGCAGCATCTAATAGCCGAACGAGCACCGAAACAGGTATTTTATCACATGCTATTGTATTTGATTGGTTTATTGATTATTCGTTAAATACATAAAACTACTTTTAAAACACGGAAAGAAAAAGGACCCAGGGCCAAAACAGAGAAAGATTTCTAGTAAAACAGAAATGGTGTACCAGACATCATAACTATTGATACTCTGAAAAGTGTCTTAGTTACATTGCAGCATCTTTGTTTGTTGTAAAGCCAAACGAAATAGTTTTAATAAAACACCTAACTTGTAACACAGGCATAGCAGTTTTCAAACAACAAAAAAGCTATTCTTTTAAGCCATATAACATTAATTACTTAAAACATCTCAGAAACAATTCAACCTTCTGTTTGCAGAAAAAGAGTAAAAATTTGAACACAGCCAGGGCTGTACATCAAAGTGTTGTGGTCTTATCGGATCTTAAGATGAGTCTGTGAGAGATGCTTTTGGCTTGAAAAAAAGCGGAAAAGTCAAACAATTAATCGAGATTAATCACAATTAATCGTCCACAAAATAAAGGTTTTTGTTTACATAATGTGTGTGTTTTTACATATACATAATAAATATGCACAGTACACACAGATATTATGTAAACAAATATTATTTGAATTACTAGAATGATTTTGGATGCGATTAATCACGATTAATCGTTTAATAGCTTGAAACAGTTAAATAAGTCACACACTGTTGCATAGACATCTTTGTATTTCTTATCAGAAAACAGCGAATGGGTGTCCATGCCAACAATATGCTCAAAAAATTAATATAATAGAAAAGTAAAAAATTAAATATACTCTAATTATAAATTAATAATCAAATTCAAAAAGCTAAAATCTAATATATTTTGTTAAGTATTTTGTTTTTTAAAGCCACTGGATCCATTGTAACATGTTACACTTGAGAGCTACAAACTAATGTCCTTGACTGAAAGCCATCGACAGATTTCTAAATTTCCTCTTGATAGAACTGCATTTTATGTACTATGTTAAGCCACAGTGCAAATACCACATTTAAAATTAATACACTAACTATCAGGAATTATGTAAATATTCAGCTGTGCATTATAAGGTAAGAGACTAGATTTCACTCAGTACATGTCATCTTGGTCCAAACCCTTACAATTCTTAGACTATCCCTTTATGATTGGGCCCACCTGTACGTATCCTCTCATGAGACATGGACTATGATTGTAAGAAGGTTATTATGGAGCTGATGAAATCCAGCGGCTTGTCAGCATGAATCCAGTGACTGGCATCTGGGATGTACTGGATATCAGCACAAGGAAAAAGCCTCTGGATTTCAGGGTAATCTTCAGAGCTAAGAGAATAACAAGGGGTTTAGGATAATAATAATGTTCACAAGTAATAAAGAGAGATTCAATTACCACATGCGTACAAGTAGCGATTTAAATTACCTTATATAGGCTGAACTACTGCCACCCAAGAAAAGAGTTGGACCCTCATAGGTGGTATTATAATCGGGAAAACCTATTATGTCTTGTAGGTGGTTTGAGATGGCTTCCAGGTTAATTCTCCAGCCATAGCGACCATTTTGCTCCTCCAGGTTAGTGAGGAGGAACTGACGCACTGAACGCTCCTGCCAACAAATAAATAAATTATAGTTGCAATAAAACACCACAACTAATCAATAAAAAAGTAATGTGGTTACCTTAACCATCTTCCTGAGCTGGTCTTCAGCCAGTCTTCGTGCTGTGGAACGTGGGATATCACTGGCTATCTTGACCTCTTTCATTGCCTGAATGTAGGCACGGAAATTGGTGTGGATTAAAGTCGGAGAGGGACTGATGTCCACAACCACCAAACGTTCCACTAAACTAGGCTGAATTAGAGAGAGAGACAAAATAGTTAAAGTCATATCACATCCTTAGACTCTGAATACAAGTATGTGTACATATCTTTTAAAAAAATGAATAACGTTAATACACACAAGCACAGATAAATATTCATGGTAATATACACTACCAGTCAAAAGTTTTTGAACAGTACGATTTTCAATGTTTCTTAAACAATTCTCTTCTGCTCACCTATTGTGAGATATTTTTACTACTTAAAATAACTGCTTTCTATTTGAATCTATTTTACAATGTAATTTATTCATTTTTAGCATCATTAGTCTTCAGTGTCAGATTATCCTTCAGAAATCATTCTAATATCCTGATTTTCTGTTCAAGATAATAGAAAGATCAAAAGATCAACATTTATCGGAAATGAAACTTTTGTAACATTATACACTATACCATTCAAAAGCTTGGATTTAAAAAAAAAAGAAATGATAGAAATTAATACTTTTATTTAGCAAGGATGCTTTAAATTGATCAAAAGTGATGATAAAGACATTTATAATGTTACAAAAGATTTCTATTTCAGATAAATGTTGTTCTTCTGAACTTTCTATTCATCAAAGAAACCTGAAGAAATTCTATTCAGCTGTTTTCAACATCATAATGATAATAATAAAATATTTCTTAAACAGCAAATTGGCATATTAGAATGATTTCTGAAGGATCGTGTGACACTAAAGACTAGAGTCATTATGCTAAAAATTCAGCTTTGAAGTTGCAGGAATAAATTATATTTTAAAACATATTCAAATTTACATTTATCCATTTTATCCAATGCGACTTTTGGGGAATACAAAAAGCGATGCTAAAGAGGCAAATAGATTTTAAATAGTGAAAATCAAAGTTTTACTGTTTTTGTTGTACCGTGGATCAAATAAATGGTGAGCAGAAGAGACTTCTTTAAAAAAAAAATACTTAAAAATCTAACTGTTCAAAAACTTTTGACTGGTAGTGCATAATATGTAATTTATATATTATGTAATATTATATATTTCAAAATACTTATTGAACTTGGCACAAAGTAATGAGGGTCTGAAGTGGTCCTACAATATCAAACTAGCTTTCTGGGCCTTGACAGTATCAGTTGCTTTGCTGTCTATGCAGGGTCAGAAAGCTCTCAGATTTCGTCAAATATATCTTAATTTGAGTTGCAAAGATAATTGAAAATCTTACAGGTTTGGAACAACATGAGTGTGAGTAATTAATGACAGAATTTTCATTTTTGGTGGAAATATCCCTTTATCTTCATTATGATTTAATGACAATTGTATCACCATGCAGTTTTTGACTTCATGCCTGTTAAAAAGATAAAAATTAAATTCCTAAATTTAAAAACATCATCATAACTAATGTATTCAATTCACTGTGTGCATTAATTGCATTTTTATGTATTGTTGTATAAACTAATACATCGTCATGAATGTCATGTCATTGACTCTTGGCCTATTAAGATGTTTCAATAAGATCCATACAAGCATGAAATAAATGACACAGCATGTAATACCTGTGACAAAGCTGTTGTCATTGCAACCTTGCCGCCCATGCTGTGTCCAATCAGGACACACTTCCCAATGTGCAGCTGTCCGAGCAGATGCGTCAGATCGTAAGTCATTGCTTCATAGGTCAAGACAGGACTGTGTGGGCTTTTGCCATGGTTGCGAGCATCTACTGTCAGCACCTAACTAGACAAAGTACAGTCAGGACAGACTCTTCTGAAGCCCACAGCACCTCTAAACCACTGGAGAAACCAGTCGCATACCTTCCTGCCAGTCCGCTGCACCAGAGACTTAGCTATGGAGTGAAAGTTTGATTTGCTCCCAAATAAACCATGAAGAAACACCAACGGTGTGCCATCTCCTTTCCCATCAAACACATCGTAGGTCAAATTTACAGGGCTAAGAGAAAACAAAACAGACGAAGATGACAAGGATGAAGACTGTCCCATTTCAAAACAATAACAATTATGACAGCTTTCATAGAGGTCATAATTTAATTTACGTTATTTTAAGAAAAGATATGTGTTGAGTAAGCATGGCCTTGTTTATGGAAATATAACAATAGAGTTCTATCTATTTTATAACTTTATTTATCTGACCCTCATCTGTAAATAGCCAGAATAGAACATAAGATGTGTAATAAGGCCTTTTTACTTTGGTTTTACTCTTTTTTTCTTATCTCAATAAAACTACCTACAACTGGCTAATTTGCTAATGCAACACAGAACGCATAGATATCTCTTTTAAAATCAAGTAAAAACTTTTTTAATGCAGTACCCTTCTCAAACACATGTAGTTCTGTGTAATTAACAGTATTTCAACCCGAACATTAAAGGTGCAACACCTGGCAGCTCGCACGCTGTCACTACCAGAACGGTCCAGTCGTGAGACTCCGCTGCAAAAATCCCGAAGTCCCGTTACAGATAAACATGACGACGGACCGCAATACGCTCCCCTGGTTAAAATACGGCTCAGGGCACTCATGGCAAAATTTGACATGCTAAAACCTGTGTCCGGGCTTCATTCATTCGACCGGGGTTGGCCACTTCAAAGGTCGTGATATTGTTTAGCTAACACTAGGGAAACCAGTCGTGTTGCCAGGTCCTTTGGAAAAATAAAGTAACGGATTAAAACGTGCACAAAAACACTCTAAATATGATTAGAATTAATTTATACGAAGCTAAAATGTATTTTTCAATAATTCTGCAAAAACGATTCAAATGTTTCACATATACAACTAGCTAGCTAAATAAATTATTTAAATTAAAATCTTTTGCCCTTGCGTCTAAACTAATTCGCATTTACACACTATTCGGTTAGTTTGAAAACACTAGCAGTCCTAAAAACCTGACTGTATTTATATCATTTGTATGATTTATGTATAACATGATATTAATAAGCTACTTCATGGAAAAAAACAACAATCTGAAGAGGCATAAAATAAACGGTCATGGCAACACTGCTGAACGACAACCCAGAAACTGTTCGTGATGTCATTACGTCGTGCGTCTATTATCCCTGCAAAAACAGCGAAATTATAGACACCACAACCTTGGAAATAATATTTAGTGTATGACCACGTACATGAAAGGTAATTAATTAAAGTAGTGGAAGATTGGAAAATAAAGAGGAAAATACATATTTTGACAAATACACAAGTACTGCTTATGGGTCAGTGTTACCAGATAGTGGCGCCACAGACCACGACAACAGTCTTTTTCGTACGTTTGGGAACAGCTTTCATGCATTATAAAGATTTATAATGATTTATTATAAAATTAATATTATCATATATATATATATATATATATATATATATATATATATATATATATATATATATATATATATATATATATATATATAGGCTAGTTGTTGGATTTTATATTTTTCATTTATTTTTATATAAAAATAAATTTAAATACACACACATTTTGTAGGCTGATCCTTTATCTAATTTCTTACTCAATTATTATTATTTTTTACACTAAATCTAATATTTGGATCTATTATGTGTATATATCTATATATGTATTTGTGTGTGTGTGTGTGTGTGTGTGTGTGTGAGAGAGAGAGAGAGAGAGAGAGAGAGAGAGAGATAGAGAGAGAGAGAGAGAGAGAGAGAGAGAGAGAGAGAGAGAGAGAGAGCAAAGTCTTTGTTAGTGCAATATGTGATACCATTTAGCGAAAATAAATTCCCCTCTGGGTCATAATAACCGGAACATAACACGAGGATCAGTTCAGTTAATAATTAATCCTAATTCAGATTGTTTTCAATATCCAGACATGTATTATTACACACTACAATAATAAATTAACCTTTATCACTTGAATATTTTCAGTTGTAAATGTCAAAAATTAAGACTCATGTCAACACACCTCTGCCTAAGCAAATGAGAACAGTTTTGCATTTCAGGTTTATCAGCCAACATCAGTTCTATAAATAAATATCACATAGCCATTTGAACATAGACTGTGAGATGGATGAGAAGATTTTCATATCTTCATCATAAACAAGCTTCCACCAGTGTATTAATAACAGAACTGGCACGAGCCTCCCTATACGTTGACCTTTGAATTAGACCTGACAACATTTAATATCATTTATCTTTGCCCTACAAACAAAGACACATTTTGACATGCAGAAAGCCACATTAAAGGGAAGTCTACACACAATGGCATGACTAAATGGACACATTTACACAAAACATTCCACAGCAAAACAAAAACAGGCAGTAGAAAATGAAAAGAAGAAGTATAAGTTTTACCAATAAGATCCTCAAACAAAACATAATGGGAAGTTTAAAGTGTGTGCTTTAATACACTTTGTTGGGAACATTTAATGCTTTGCATGTAGCTTGTACCATTCTTAGTTCAAAGTAAACAATAATTTAACATGTTTTCCTACATTTACAGGATACACCGGCCTAGTTACACCCTAGTTTTGTTAATGAGGGTTATTTAGGGTTAACCGCTTTCACGTTCCCTCTCTTATTTCAGACAACTTAAGAGGGCCAACTGCTATTTGTTTACATGCATCTAAAGAGAAAGTGACACAGTGAGAGCTTCATCCTCCTCCATGTCTGCTGCTGCCATAGGCAACCCAGCAGTGGGGATAAAGCAGCTAACGATCACAGTAACCATAGTGATGCAGAAGATGCAGAAGACACATGCAGAAGAGACACTCATGAGAATTTTTTTTTTGGATAGCACTGCTGAATAATAGCCTATACTTGATGCATATCGATCTCGAAATGATTTGGTAGGCGACAGGCAAAAATGGTTTGTTTTGGACTTAAAGTCCCCAGAAAATTATGGGATTTACATATGTACTGTAATGAAACCTGTTTTTGACCAAATATTTTACTCATATATGGTGACTGTAAAATTTCTTGGTCCTTTTTTTAAATTTTGTGAACGATAAACAAACTGGGGACAGGGGTTGGTGATTGTGAGATGCGATCCCTTTTGACCAGCACTGGTCATGTGCTGGTCATGTCCCCTTATTAGCTAAGGACCAGCATAAACCAGCAAAGGACAAGCATAAACCAGCTAAGGACCAGTTTAAACCAGCATCAAAACTAGCTACCTAACCAGCATATGCTGTTTTTTCACCAGGGATGTTGGGCATAAATACTATTTAGGCAATTTAATTTGGTAAACTAATTGAAAACTGAACGCTGAATCCAGAAACCTGACCAGTTTCATTCTAACCTGCTTTATCACAGTAAAGAGCAGACGTTCACTGGAAAACAATGAGGTCAATGGAGATAAGTTATTTGCCTGTTTATGATAACGTGATTTTGAAGTAAATTTATTTGACACATAGCTAGGATTGAATATTTGTCTGGAAAACGTGCTTTTTAGTAAGAGGAAATATTTTAATTTCCAAGTTGATGTACCTACCTAGTGGGCAAAAATGTGCTCTTTTCAAATGAAATATTTACATTTATTTTTTATTATGTTTTATCAGACGTTCAACTGAACACTGAGGTCACTGCTGATAAGTTATTTGCCTGTTAATGATCACGTGATCTTGGGTGTCCCGTCTTCGCGATTGATTTTAAAATCGTAAAAGTTAATTTGACACCTGGGAATGAGTAGCCTATCAGACAAAGAGCACAAACAATACACATTTGAAAATATGTACAAAGTGACTATTTGAGGCGAAAGTCTATTTTGCCCTCATTAAATAAACATGTTGCTGTTATGTCTTTGTATGGGGTTTAGAATGTTCTTTATTTGCGAAGTAGCCTGAAGATCACGGAACTGACCGTATGACATTTAAGCTGACTTCCGCCAGGCAGTCTCGGGAAACATAAGCAAATAAATCTCCTCACCTGCTATGGTTTCGGTCACGTGACGGTTTACAGGTTTCATTTTCTACACTGCAGGTGAACTAGAACAGCCCACAATGATGTGGTAACATAACTCCAAATTCTTCAGTTAGGCATCTCTAGGAAAATCCGTGATGTTTCCAAGAACCTACTGACTTTACCATTTAACCATTTAATGTTACCGTCATTTTTTGTTATTTTGAAAACAGAAAATTAACTCAATTCACAGTGTTAAAAAAAAAAAAAAAAACTAAGCATATTGTCATCTCACTGTGGGAAAACATTTATTAAATACTGGTTATTGAGCAATAGACATACCAGTCAAGTTTTTGAACAGAAAGATTTGTAATATTTTATAAAGAATTAAAGAAGACAGATTTGCATTTATTTGAGCCAAAGTAAAACAGTAAAAAATTGAAATATCTTTATTATTTAAAATAACTGAATATATTTTAAAATGTAATTTATTCATGTGATTTCAAAGCTGAATTTTTAGCATTACTCCAGTCTTCAGTGTCACATGATCCTTTTAGAAATCATTCTAATATTCTGATTTGCTGCACAAAAAACATTTATTATTATTATTGTCATAATCCCGGTCTGTGTGTGTTCTGTGTCTGTGTTTTAAGGACTTTTGTCTTGTAGTTTTTGTGTCTCATTGTTTACTGCTTCCCTGCCTCTGTGCTTCCTCATTTGTTGTCATGGACACTCATTGCACCACACCCACTCCCCTGTTAGTTTCTATGGTTACCAATTAGTTCATTACCTCTGTCTTGTGTATAAATAGTCCTTGTGTTTCCTCTGTGGTTTGTCAGTTGTTAAATGTGTAATGGTTGTCTCTGCCCTTGTCTGCGTTCCTGTTCCCTCTGGATTTTATTGTTTTGTCACGGATTCCCAATAAACTACTGCATCTAGATCCTCTTTTGCCTTGTATCTTCCAGCAACGTTACAATTATTATGTTGAAAACAGCTGAGTAGAATTTTTGTCAGGTTTCTTTGATAAATAGAAAGTTCAGAAAAACAGCATTTATCTAAAATAAAAATCTTGATAATCGCTGTTGATTAAGCTTCCTTGCTAAATAAAAGTATTAATTTCTATTTAAAAATGTACTAACTCTTAAGCTTTTGAATGGTATAGTGTACAATGTAAGCTTTTTGATAAATGCTGATCATTGGATCTTTCTATTCATCATAGAATCCTAAAAAATATGTACACAACTGTTTTAAACATTGATAATAATAATAAAAAGAAGAATAAATGGTTCTTGAACAAATCAGCATATTAGAATGATTTCTGAAGGATCATGTGACACTAAAGACTGGAGTCATGATGCTGAAAATTGAGCTTTGATAGGAATAAATTACATTTCAAAATATATTCAAATAAAAAGCAGTTATTTTAAAAAGTAATTTCACAATTTTACAGCTTGTGCTGTATTTTAGATTAAATAAAAGCAGGCTTGGTGAGCAGAAGAGACTACTTTAAAAATATAAAAAATCTTACTGTTCAAAAACTTTTGACTGGTATGTACAATTAGATTTCAGATGTCAGTTGTACAAACAGAACAAGAAAGTAGCCTACTGTGAATATTTGTCTGGAAAAAAGTTTTTATTTCCAAGTGGACATGTCCAGTAGGCAAAAATTAGCTGTTTTCGAATAAAATGTTTCCTTTTTTTTGTGAGAATTCAATTTTTGTATCTTAAAAAATACACAGTAACTTCACATGATGACAGGAAATCCATGTTTTTATTAAGATATTGCACATGCTTTTTTCCAAAGCAGCTTACAATGGGGAAAAGCCAACAATATTCATATACAAACTGCGTAAACTAATCTTCAACCAGCGGTGATTTCTTGTGGTTTATTGTGGTAATGACCCAGCACCCATTTTACACTAATAATTACATCACCACCTTCATGGAACCTATACACGGATGTGTTTTAAGTTTTATCTTAAAATATGAATGAAACATGTTATGATAAAGGAATCTTTCCGTTGCATATCTGACGTTGACCTTCGAACCTGTCCGCTGTAGGTTTTACACTCACTGAGTTACTAATATCTGTAATCAACTTAATACGCCATTGATTAGTGAGGAGAAGGTGAAGAAAAGGACAACACAGAAATTTGCCCTCCGATTATCATTTTTATGGTTACTGTTGCAAGTAGGTTGCATATCATTCTTTTTGTAAGCAGTCAGTTTGTTGACTGGAAAGAATGAAAGAAAATTGCTACTTCTGTACCTTCTCCCATGAGGGGAGGAAACCTTCACTTCACATTCCTGAGATAACCAGCACTGCAAGCTGACAGAATTATGATTATGTTAGTATTCATCCTCTGTATTAACAGGTTTGTGTTCTGAAATTTTATGAATCAATTCTTAAATATTATATAAAGTGTAGATTAAGTAGATATAATTAGTAATCTTAGTTAGTAAAAAAAATATTCTACAGAATACTTAACTGTGGATTTTTTTGTTAAATCAGTATAATTAAACAAGTACTTAAGCTGACTGGGAAAAAAAGTAGAAAAACCGGAAGGGTACTGGCCATTTTCTGCCAGCCGTTTACTAACATTTATGGATATAACCACAATGCAATGTGGTTATAAAAAAAAAAAATCAATACGGAATGTTCCTTCATGCAAACACTGTATATTGTGCCTTGTTTTTACAGTCTGTAAAACAGTGTAGGCTATGACAAATATGTTTCTCAGTATGAAAAGTAAATATTGGTGAGGTCTTAGAGGTGGAGTTGTTGGACATATGATCTTTTGATAAGGCCGAATACAATAACAGAGAATAAACCATATATAAATTGTTGTTCTTTTTGTTTGTCTTCATGTTTGTCCTGAAATGGATCTTAACAATGACCTCTCCTAATTTACTGATTACAGTAACTTTTATATAACTCTTCCTCTTTCTCTACACCTAAAACAGCAGCCATTTGTTTAATTTTACTCACCAGTTTACTTCTGAATAAAAAAAGTGTGGATTTCAGCATTAAATTAAGATCTGCTCATGTTTTATCACTTGTCTTTACTCATTTTTACAGCGTCACGCATTATAACCAATCACACGCGATTCTGTTGAGTTTATAAATGCAGTGGCCAATCAGACGCATTCAGATGATTCATCGCGGAAACATCAGAATTCCGCGAATTTTCTCATCGTAAACAACAGAGTGCAGATGTACATACAATGTAAGTAAGAGATTTATTTTATAATGTAGACAGCTTTATTGATGACAATGATAGTATTTTTGTTTGGTTGTTTTTTATGAGAGTTAAACTCGTGATAGATTTAAGTTAGTAATGTTCTTCACCTGCTTTTTGTAGCCTATCCTTATTTTTTCCGTAAGAGCAAAGCATTTCTACATTTTATGGGTCTCATCCATTTTTAGCTGTACAAAACATCTAGTTTTGCTGCTTGATAAGCAAAGTTAATAAGCAAGTTAAATCGACTCATTTTGATTGTAATAAGTTAAAATGACTTGTAGTTTTAAGCTGATTTAACTTAAAAACTTAAGGCAGCTGCTGAACTTAGGTTTTTAAGTTGAATCTGGTGAAAACTTTTTACAGTGCAAGAACGTTCCATATTGGTTATCCAGGAAAGTTTTCCTAATGAAAATAGAACGTTCCCTTTCCTGTTCCTGTTCTGGGAACCTACTGGGAACGTTCCTGCAATGTTTCCCAGTAGGTTGCCACAAAGTTCCGCTAATCTAAAGGGAACGTTCTATTTATGTTAGGAAAACTTTCCTGGCTAACCAATAGGGAACGTTCTATTTATGTTCCTAGAAGGTTCCCTAAAAGCTGGGTTATGACGCCCCCCTCAGGAGAAATCGTGAACGCGTTCCAGGGGTCCCCCTCAGGAGAATTTGCGATGGCGTTCCTGTCAGAGGAAATTAGGATCGCGGGAGAAATCGTGGTGGGTAAACATGCTACTGTTAATGTATTATCTTAATTATGAACACACTGGTTTGTAGTGAAAACAGTTTTACCGTTTACTGCACGTTGTTATTCTTCTCATTGTTTTCAGGATGCGTCATCAATCAACTATTTTAACGGCACTTACCGCAAAGTATGCCACTGAACTGAACGAAACTCGCATATTTTGCTGATTATTGCTGCTGAAAATGGTCAATTATTGTCATGTTTTGGGCTTTACTAATTATTCGGACCTGGGAAAAACATTTGGAGTAATATAGACCGCCAAAAGTTATAACAAATCAAGGAGAAGAGTGCAAAAATGTGTCTGAGAAACAAGAGGCATTTGTAGTTGGCCAAACTGAACCAGGATTTCCAAGGCAAGAATCTTGACAACATTCATGTTTTTTTCATCATTTTCGTCATTTCTGGTCAGGTAAGTGAAATATTAGGCTAATATCTTAATTAATACTGCTCATACATATCTTTACCACCTATTAACTTTAGTTGGTCAAAATATTGCACCCTTTCCTGCTTACTAAGTCCTTCTCTATATGATT
Source organism: Garra rufa (assembly GCF_049309525.1). Lineage (NCBI taxonomy): Eukaryota > Metazoa > Chordata > Actinopteri > Cypriniformes > Cyprinidae > Garra > Garra rufa. The sequence continues at coordinate 20,724,367 of NC_133379.1, read as the reverse complement.
TAGCAGCTTCCACGCATTTTTTCACATGGTTTAGGCAGCATAAATTAGCAGAACAACGTCTGTTATCCATGTTGTTGTTTACATCTGAGTATTGCCAATATGGCCACGCATCCGGGTAACTGACCAAATCATGATGTAAGTGCAAAACCTCTGTTCTTCAATGCGGAAGTAATACTGCATTCCAGGCAGGTTTTTGAGCCCGTAAATCATGACTTCAAACCACGACGCACGACTTTGTAGCGTTCCAGGCAAGTCATGCCAAACTGCCTGAGCACATTTATTATTATTATTATATTATTATTAATTTGATTGGAACGTTATATTGTCCGAAAGTCTATTTTTCCACCGTGTACCACTTGCATAAACACCACACCCGTAGGGGCTGCCATTATTGTTTCTCGGGCTATGTAACGTCAGAACTCTGAACTGGGAGTACATCGATCTAGTACGAGTTCACGGGTGGGAAGTCACGAGTTTGACTGCCGCTCCAGTGCACTTTCACAGGTAGAAGGTTGGAAAAACACAAGTAACGGGTTGCCTGCAACATGGCATAAACCTATGGGCAAGAGTTCCAGTTTATTAGGCACTATAGGGAAATAATGAGAAGAACAACAACGTGCAGTAAATGGTAAAACTGTTCACACCAGTGTTCATAATTAGGCAAATACATTAAAATAATTTGGTAAGACACCAATTTTCAATTTTCTAGCAGCAAAGCAAGCTGTTTTGTAAAGCTAAAAAGAGCTGGATGCGGATGAAACTGGAAGCCATATCGAATTGGCAAATGGCCACGCCAACTTTTCTTATTTTATTGGCCTACATCACTCCCTGATACTTGCCCAAAAAGACGGGTTCATGATGTTTGTAGAAACGTTAGGTTACTAGCCTTTCATTGGATTTGGTTCACCCTCCGCCTAAGAGAAAATGTATAATTACATAAATGTTCTATATCAGGGGTGGCGAACGTTGGTCCTGACTCCTGGAGAGCCACAGCCCTGCAGAGTTTTGCCTCAACCCTAATCAAACACACCTGAACAAGCTAGTCAGAAAGGTTACTAGGTAGCTACAGGCAGGTGAGTTTTTGTTAGGGTTGGAGCTGAGTCCACGACCGGAGTTCGCCACCCCTGTTTTACATATTCACACTAAATGAGAATTAAATTCACAGTTATGCATAGCATTGAATTGAAAGAAGCCTTACAGAAAACACAGCAGGTGAGTCATTTTCCTACATGGAGTCTACCCTCCCCCATAGACAGGTGGAGAAGAGGGCGTCACCTTAACAAGCATTGTCTCTATGGAAACAGCGTTCTAGAGTACAGGCTTGTATTAATATCCCTTAGGGTTATGTGTTTGCAACTCACCATGGTTTCATGTCCTGTTGCCTGACTATGTAAAAGAAATTCATTACTAAGAGTTTCCACCTATGGTTATATGTGAAACTGGACCACAAAAGTCGCACAAGTATATTTTGAGCAATAGCCAGAAAAACATTGTATGGATCAAAATTATCAATGTCTTTTATGCGAAAGGTCATTTATTTATTAAGTTAAGATCATGTTCCATGAATATATTTAGTAAATTTCCTACCAAAACTTAATTTTCGATTAGTAAAATACTTTGTTATGAACTCCATTGTCTAATCCTAACAAACCATACATTGATGGAAAGCTTATTTATTTACCTTTTAGATAATGTATGAATCTTAATTTGCAAAAATGTACCCTTATAACTGGTTTTGTGGTCCAGGGTCACATATATTTTATGCCTCAATAAACCCAACTAGATATTTCTTATCAAGAATTTAGTTTGTGTGCAACTTCCTTGGTTGTGTTTGCTCCGCAGTGTGCATCAGATGAAAATATCTAAGCAACTCTTAAAGCATGAATTCTGTTTTTATTGTAGTTATGTTAAAATTACAATTGACTTACAGACATACAGTATTTGCATATATTAAACTAAACATTTGTGCCTTATAAGTTTCTTTTTTGTTTTCAATCCCTATCCCTCTTTCCCTCGCCAGTTACTCAGACCGGTTTTGGTCGGATCTGTTTGTCACCACCTATGGCAAACAGTACAGCTTGCCTAAGGTTTGTAAACTGAGTGGTCGCCCTCAGAAAGTGTATTCACATTACTGCCCTAATTGTACAACAAAGGGCCAAACAGGTACAACCACTCCAACAGTCTATTGTGTGCTGTAACTGACCATTTGTTTTATGTATATAAGCTATTGTACTATTCAACTTCCATGCATTCAATTATGACAAATATTTAAATGGTTATCTAGAAAATACACTCAACAATGTGTTTTAAATCTGTAAAAAATATCAGCGAATAACAAAACAATTGTACAAAAAGTTTTAAGTCAACTATACAGAAAGACAATGATGTACAACCTCAAAAAAATATTGAAATTTAAAAGGAAAAACAAAACATATCTTTAGTTTCTGTGTCCAGTGAAATTTTCATAGGCAAATACATGTAAAGAGCTGAAGACTTTCATTTCCTGTCAACATACGTAAGCGACAGATAAGCCATTGGACAGACACAGCGACTGTTTCCCTAAAAAAATATCTCTGTCTCCGTCACAAAGAATACATTTTGACACTAGTTATTTCTTTGTTGACCTTTGGGTATCACATGACACAAAAAACAGGAACATTTAAAAAACATGAAATATATAAACACAAAATCCCTGACAGGTAAACCTACGAAACCAGCCTTTAACACACACACACACACACACACACACACACACACACACACACACACACACACACACACACACACACACACACACACACACACCAGTATTAAACAGCCGAAAAGCAAATATTGACAGCATCGTATGACCCTTCATTGCGGAGTCCTTTCAGAAGCATCTCCACCCTTTTTGTGAGATCTTCAAATCCTTCTTCTTTGATTCTATTTTCTACAAGGAAACTTTTTTAAACATAGTCCTTCCTGTCATATCCACCACTGACGGAGCGTGGAGCCGAGTAGCCCATTCTTGGTGGCTTGTACTTCTTCTCCCGTGGAGGACAGGTGCAGCACAGCATGGCTCCTCCAATGAGTAACAGAGCAGCAGCGGCAAACCCTATGTAGATGGACGACCCAAGCTCTCGTTGCTGAGCGGCGTTCAGTAACGGGTTGTAGAAGTCCCGAATGGTTTGGTGTGCCACCCACGCCGCCGGAATGAGCTCTAGGATGCCGGCGATAATGAACATCACGCCAGAGATGATCATCACTTTAGCCTTGGATGCTTCATCTTCAATGCAGTTGGTGCATTTGGCGCCCATGATGGAGATCAGCACGCCAAGGATGGCCAAGATGATGGCGACGACCGACATGGCTCTGGAAGCCTGAAGGTCTTGTGATAGAGCCAGCATGGAGTCGTAGACCTTGCACTGCATCTGTCCGGTGCTCTGGACAACACAATTCATCCATAAACCTTCCCAGATGATTTGCGCCGTGACGATGTTTGCACCAACGAAGGCCGATACGCGCCACATTGGAAGAGCGCAAGCGATAATGCTAATGATCCAACCGATGATGCCGAGGGCAATGCCCCCGATCTCCAATCCCATCGACATCGTGCCTTTTAGGGGAACTTTTTAACCTAGGAAAGGGAGATATAGCTTAGTACACAAATATAAGCTGTACTATTAAACAGAGGGTTAAAAAATAAAGAACTGTCATTTACCTAGTGCTGAGATGTTGATGCAGATGTATGCGTCCTAATTCTTCCTTTCTTTGTGTAGCCTTGTGAGCCCAAGCAGCCTTTATATTCCCAAAGAAACAGGTGCGAGAGGAGGAGGATCTTAGAGTGATGACGGGTATGTGATACAGGTTTGTGCACGACACCTGCCTGCTATGGCCACTGCGCGGAGAAGAACAATGTTAGTATTGGCTTTCCCTTGTAATCTAATTCCTACTAACATTGTGTGGAGTAGAGAAACAAGCTCAGCCAGGAAAAGCACCTGAAAGCACAAATCAGTAATCAAGGGGGAGGAGAACAGGGCTAATATTTCACCTGAATCACACTTAATGTTTCACACTTAGTGAGAGCATAATGATGTTGTATGTGAGGGATCTCAAACTTTCTTACGATTCGAGACTTTGTTGATTAATGTATTTTATTGACTTGGCTTCAAAAGCTTTTTTTTATTATTTTACATGAATTGGTGTATAGGGTTTTAGCAGAAGTACAGAAAATCATTATCGTTGACTATGTTTCCTCTTCTTTTTCTACAGCATGATAAAACAGGAGAAACAGGCTTTAGAGACGTAACTAATAGGTTATTTTAGTGTCTGAATGATAAGATGTCTTTCTGTTAGTTATTAGCGTGCTGTGGAACCAAATCCAAAACATTATCAGGATATGCTGGCCTATTTCATAGAGGAGTGCTATGATTTGAGGAAACTGCATTGTTGGCTTGTACTATTGTCACAAATGTTGAAATAAAGAACCAAATTATTACGATAGGCGCACGGAAGTATTAACATTTAGCCTACTGTTCGTGTCAACTAACATAAAGCAGTAAGGTCTTCATTCATTCAAGGCAAGGTGATTCTGTTGAGTTGGCTTTTTCTGATTATTATAGATTTATAGAATAAATATTTTATTTTAGCTAACATTTTCGTTATATCTCATTAAGATGATAGCCTATTTACTTACCTTAACTAATCTGTTTATTATTCCCTTTTTTCAAATGATTCAATTGACGCTAGATGTACTTACTTGAGGTCGATAAATACTCGTGACGAGAGTGCGAGCTGTTTTAAAATCTGTTTCTCTTTCTATTAAATTATAACTATTGCCAGATTTGCCACTTACAGAAGCGCTAGCTGCTTTAAATAGCGTAAAGTCTTTCTCCTTAGCTAACGTATTTGCCATCACTGTACGCGCGCAACGTACAAAGCTCATGAATATGTAATGAGGTAAGCACTCTTTGGTTTATAAGTGGTTGCTAAAACATTATAGTAAAAACACTGTTTTACACCGTTACTATGATAACCATCTTGAAACTTGTAAAACGCTGCTTAACCCAGGGGTAAAAGTGGCCTTTACCCGATGTTTAAAAAGATAACTCATGGTTAACCAGGCAGTGTGGAAAGACCTTAATCTCAAAACTGAAAGGAAGACATGGAGATTCTTTAATTTATTAGTTGTTATTTTGTTTTAATAATCAAGAATTCAATTATGAATCAATTATACTTATTCAAATACATGTTGTAATTATTCAGTGATAAAAACACAACAACAAACACACAAAAGTGCACGATAAAATGACAAAAACTTTGAGAGGTGCCTGCACATAGTCTCAGAGTTTCTCTGTTGTGTTGTCAAGTGGAACTTGAACTTAGAATCCAGTCTGGTCTGGTAGAATCTGCCTGTCTCTCTCAGGTGGGAAAAACAAAACAAATGTGTTTCCCCTTTTGTCAGTTTTGCATACATCCACTCATTTTGTAACACGCACAGATAAATTGTAGAAAAAGGGCAAAGGTGCCATGTAGATATGTTCCATATCTAGACAGCTGTCCGTTCTATTTTTAACAGCATTTCAGAGAATGAGAAAGCCACTGAAACATTAACAGAGTTGATTGCCATTCTAGCTAAACATAAACATATTAGTACAAGATTTTCCATTGTAGTTTAAGCCATATTACTCTTTTAAATGAAAGTACAAAAATATTCTCAAACAGCTTAAGTTCAACTGTAAAAGAAAAATAAAGTAAAAATGAAAGCACACAAGACTACAAAAATAAAACCACTGGCATTTTCCCATTATAAGTTTGATTTAAAACATACAGAAAACAACGTACTACACAGTAAGTGGTGCCAAAATATATCTTAAAAAAAAGTGTGGAGTGACAATAGACGCTGATTGGACAATACAACAGCATGTAGAAATATCACATGGAGAAAAAGTAAACAAAATTTTGAGTTACCTCCAACTTACATGTCACAATTATCTTTCAATGAAAGACAAACAGTAAAAATCAAAAGTCCTCTGAGGTTCTCAGACATAGTCTCTCTTGTTGTAGGTACTTGGAGCCACTGAGTGGTGGGCTGAGTAGGCGATACGACTATGTGGCGGCGGGTACCTCGTCTCATCCTTAGGTGGACAACTGCAGCATAGGATGGAGCCTCCAACCAGCATCAGCGCCGCAGCGGCCCAGCCAAGGTACAGCGATGCCCCTATTTCCATCTTCTGAGCTTCTGGAACAACTGGACTGTAGAACTCCAAAATAACAGTGTGCGCTGACCAGGACACGGGAATGAGCAGCATGACCGCGGCTGTTATGAAAGCGGCACCAGAGCTGATCATCACACGGGCTTTGGCCCCTTCATCCTCAATACAGTTGGTGCACTTGGCCCCCACGATAGCGACAAAGAGTGCAAGACAGCCCAAGATGATGGACACCACCACCAGAGCGCGAGCCGCCTGTAGGTCTGCGGCAAGAGCCAACATGGAGTCGTAGACTTTACACTGCATCTGTCCAGTGCTCTGAACCACACAGCTCATCCAGATTCCCTCCCAGTACACCTGTGCCGTGACGATGTTGTTGCCGATGAATGCAGAGACCCTCCACATTGGCAAAGCACAGCATACAATGCCGAGAATCCAGCCAAGAACCGAGAGCGTGACTCCCACTAACTCCAAACCGAAAGCCGCCATGTCTCAGCACTTTCTCCTTTCAAACTCTCTTCTGTGCTCTCTCTTGTGTTCACCGAGGCTCAATGTTCGTCTGTACGAGTCCTTGACACAATTACATCAGGAATCTCCAAAATCACCAAAGGACCATTCAAGCATGGAGGTGGGTGTTGACACACTGAATCTCCTCTTCAAGGACGACTGGAATGTTCTGTCCTGGTAGAAACTTCCCCCCGTTCTGAGAAACACGGCTGACCTACCTGGGATATGACATCAGATGATAAGGCGCAATCTTGGTATTGGTTGGCGTCCTCATAAAAAATGGGAGCTGCTTTCTGTGTAGCACATAGACAATGTAGCTTCCGGTAAAAGTTTGTTTAAACTAAAGGTTGGGACTATTTGCCAATGTTAATAAATAACCCAAGGTGGACCTGTAAGAAATGCTCTTTAATGGACAATCATTGACAACACCAATGTAAACACCTTTTGTAGGCCATAATGCATGCGTACTGAAGTCTTAAAGGAATGGTTCACCTATATACAGTTAAACTCAAAAGTTTACATACGCCTTGCAGAATTTGCAAAATGTTAATTATTTTACCAAAATAAGATGGATCATACAAAATGCATGTTATTTTTGATTAGGTATATAATTTATTTTTTTAATTTATAAAAATGACTCTGTTCAAAAGTTTACAAACGCCTGATTCTTAGACTGTTGTTACCTGAACGATCCACAGCTGTGTTTTTTCTGTTTAGTGATAGTTTTTATAAGTCCCTTGTTTGTCCTGAAAAGTTAAACTGTCCGCTGTTCTTCAGAAAAATCCTTCAGGTCGCACAGATTCTTTGGTTTTTCAGCCTTTCCAACAGTGACTGTACGATTTCGAGATTAATCTTTTGACACTGAAGACAACTGAGGGACTATGCAACTATTACAGAAGGTTCAAACACTCACTGATGGTTCAAAAGGAAACACAATGCATAATTTTTTTTTAATTTGAAGGTCAGGGTAAATGTAACTTATTTTGTCTTCTGGGAAACATGTAAGTATATTTTGTAGCTTCTGAAGGGTAGTACTAAATGAAAAAAATATGACATTCAGGCAAAATAAGAAACATTTACACATCTTCATTCTGTTCAAAAGTTTTCACCCTCTGGCTAATGCATTGTGTTTCTTTCTAGAGGATCAGTGAGCAATTGAACCCTCTGTAATAGTTGCATATGAGTCCCTTAGTTGTCCTCAGTGTGAAAAAATGGATCTCAAAATCATACAGTCGTTGTTGAAAAGGTTTCAAATACACAGATATGCTGAAAAACCAAAGAATTTGTGGGACCTGAAGGATTTTTCTGAAGAACAGTGGACAGTTTAACTGTTCAGAATAAACAAGGGAGTCAAGAACAACTATCACTAAACAAAAAACACAGCTGTGGATCATTCAGGTAACAACACAGTATTAAGAATCAAGTGTATGTAAACGTTTGAACGGGGTAATAAAACAGTAAATGATGTTTGATTAAACAAGGTTCAGGAGGAGCACGATCAGATAATCAACCCATTCGGCACAGGTGCAACCTGTTTAACCAATCATTCAATCAGCGCATCCTCTATATATTACCAGCCGTCTTACCTCCATCCAGCGATAGTTTCTTGGCATCCCTCCTCCACCCCTACTCCCCACTTCTAATCTGTTTCTATCCTACACTAGCAGGGGGAGTTCTCTGGGTCCGGCCTGTATTCCGGCCCGGAACCCTTCCCCCGGACAGCACGCCAAAATATGCTTAATACTCGCTCAAGCAGATTAGATGTAAGGGCGAACTCGTGAAACATACTTTATGAGAAATATCTTATTTGGCGCAGTTCTAAATAAAAAATAACATGCGTTTTTTAATATCCCTCTTATTTTGGTAAAATAAATAACCTTTTGCATATTCTACAAGGTGTATGTAAACTATTGACTTCAACTGTACAGTACAACAGCAATTTACACTATCCCACAAAGTCTTCCTGCTTAGGTAGTGAACAGTAGGCCTAATTCCTGGTAGCAATGTAGGTCACCTTTGATTGCAGGCTATAAAATATAACTGTAAAAACATTCATGTGTTTACAATATTTCAGATGCCATTTCCTGATTGTATAACGAAAGGCTTAAATTTAGTGATGCAACCCAAAAGCAAGTGTAGGCCTATACGGAGTGAAACCAAGAAACTGATAGGCTATGTCTATACAGTATAAGCGTAAATTGGGAGGTTAGATGGTTTCAGTTTAAAAAATGCAAAACATGCTGAGAGAAACCAGATAAAGTGAAACATTGCTGACCTATTATATTATGTCACCTTGTGTGTTACAGTTCAGGCTTTGTTCACTTTGAAGAAAAAAACACAATTCTTCAGATATGTACACACTTATGAAAGGACGAGTGTGTGGCAATGTTGAAAATGAATTTACTTTTGTGAGAAGGAATGTTACTACTTACAAAAATATAACTAAGTTGGTGTTGAAACCAAAATGTTGAAACTTTATCTCAAAACCACACAAATGTAAAAGCTCTTAAAGGGCTAGTTCACCCAAAAATAAAAATTCGGTCATTAATTACTCAACCTGTAAGAACTCTGTTCATTTCCGGAACACAAATTAAAATATCTTTGATGAAATCCGAGAGCTTTAAACAGCAACACAACTACCACGTTAAAGGCCCAGAAAGGTAGTAAGGACATCGATAAAATAGTCCATGTGACATCAGTGGTTCAACCGTAATTTTATGAAGCTACGAGAATACTTTTTGTGTGCAAAGAAAACAAAAATAACAATTTATTGAACAATTTCTTCTCTTATGTGTCAGTCTTCGCCATAGTTTTGTCTTGTTTCATTTATACGTTATATATTTTGGCCTCGGATTTGTGTATTTGCTAAACAACATTAACTAAATAATGCTTTCCTGATAAAACAACTTAAAACAAAAAAAAAATGAGAGGGTGTCATCTATTTAACAATACAACACTTTACAGTGTAAACAACTGTGGTGCAATGAATGCATATGGGTGCTTTCAAGTGTAAATAAATACATACACTGACATGTTTTAACCAGACACAAAGTCAGTAAACATTTGATTAATCCACCAAGTTGACAAATAACCTATGTGACATGAGGAACTTGAGAAACATTTTACTGGACATGAACCCAGACACACCCAGAGAGCCAGAGGATAAAATAAAAATAAAAGAGAAGAAGCCTAGTTATTGCTTGCTGTTTTCACAAGACAGCCTGAAACCAGTCTATGTTTGATAAGTGAACATGACATCATGTGCCGTGTGTGGGCCTACCTCCTTCTCAGGGAAAACTGATTATATTTAAATGAGTTTCTGTAAGGCACGGTAATGGAGGTGGTGACTAATGAGTTTCAGTGGGAAGATATTGTTCTTAAAGGGGCGGAGCTGGGGGAGTGCTTCCAGA
>NC_133379.1:20666759-20709259 GCF_049309525.1 Garra rufa | reverse complement strand
TGTTGGAGTATCTGTAAATGCATTTGCAAGGGCGTTAACATGGGTGTCAAATTGCAGCCCTCCATGTGTCACCCACCCTGTGGCACTTAAAAGATTTCAAAAGAGTTCCAGTGTACAAAACATTCTTAGAGGGAGTTGTCAAACAGCAAATCCAGAACAGGTGTGGTTTTTCAGGTTCTTTCTCAGAGCCTTTGCGTATAATAGTAAGACATGGCTAAACATGATCTGAGGTTTGGCTTGTGTTTACATAGAACTGCTAGTGATTAGACTAATTATGAATCGTTTATTTTTGTTTGTTTTTCTTCCAACAAAACAAGTTTAATTATGAAAGTCAATAGCAACTGGGGTTGTGCACCATTCAGAATTTAAATTTGAATTGCGGTAGCAAACAGGATCCATTATTACAAGTCAAATTTGAATGTGAGAAAGCAGAATTACATTGAATTGAAAATGGTCAATCTTATTAAAAAACATTATTATTTTATGAGGTGCTGATTTGGTGTGAATTTGCACCTCAAAAAACCTAACCCTAACCCCCCCCCCAAAAAAAAATTAAATATAAAGGTCCACCTCTAAAAATATGGTGCAAGATTTGTATGACAACGTACGCATTAGATCATACAAATTTATACGAGCCAAAGCACAAAAAAGCAATGTTTGTCAAACTTTGAATTAATTATTCAAATTATTAAATGAATTATTTTCCCCTTACACAAGAGCTTGTGTGAGTGTATGTGAACTTTTGAATGGGGTCATTTTTATAAATTCAGCTATTATTTTCTCTTGTGGACTGTATATAAATGTCCTTTATGTGAAATATCTTACCCAGGTTAGTACTAAATAAAAAATAACATGTATTTTGTATCATCCCACTTATTTTGCTAAAATAATTGATATTTGGCTGATTCTGCAAGGTGTATGTAAACTTTTGACTTCAACTGTATGTGTACTGGTGAAATATTTTCACATTAATATGGTATTTTGCATTATTGTTTTAATTTGAGATAAAGAAAATCAACATATGTAATGCATTCTGGGAAGTAATTTATAGGAATAGTTTACAAAAAAATGAAAATTATATAATTAATTACTCACCTTCATGTCGTTCCAAACCTGTAAAACCTTTGTTCATCTTTGGAACACAAATTAATTTTTTTTGATGAAATCTGAGAGCTTTCTGACCCTGCATAGACCCCGCAACTAACATGTTCAAGGCCCAGAAAGGTAGTAAGAACATTGTTAAAATAGTCACATCAGTGGTTGAACCTTAATGTTATGAATCTACGAGAGTACTTTTGTGTGCAAAGAAAAAGTCTTCAACACAAAACAGCATTTTTATGAGCAGGAGGCGGCGTTCTAACATCGATTTTTTTTTTTGCACAAAAAGTATTTTCGTAGCTTCATAACATTATGGTTGAACAACTGATGTCACATGGACTATTTTAACAATGTCCCTACCTTTTCGGGCCTTGGACATTTTAGTTGCATTGCTGTCTATGCAAGTGCAGAAAGCTCTCAGATTTAATCAAAAATATCTTAATTTGTGTTCCAAAGATGAAAAAGGGTTGCAGGTTTGGATAGACATGAGGGTGAGTAATTAATAAAAAAAATTTTTTTTGGGTGAACTATTCCTTTAAATTTGCATTTATATCAACACTTAATTTTCTAGAATGCATTACCTGTTGATTTTCTTCAACTGAAATTACTCCATTTTGAAAAAATAATGCAAAATACCATATGTGAAGGTATTTCATCAGTACACATACAGTTGAAGTCAAAGGTTTACATGCACCTTGCAAAATCTGCAAAATGTTAATTATTTTAACAAAATAAGATACGTTATTTCACATAAAGGAAGTTTACATTTAGTCCACAAGAGAAAATAATAGTTAAATCTATAAAAATGACCCCGTTCAAAAGTTTACACACATGATTCTTAATACTGTGTTGTTACCTGAATGATCCACATCTGTGTTTTTTGTTTAGTGATAGTTCATGAGTCCCTTGTTTGTTCTGAACAGGGCCCACAAATTCTTTTTTTGTGTGTGTATTTGGACCCATTTCAACAAAGACTATGAGTTTGAGATCCACATTTTCACACTGAGGACAACTATCAGAGAAGGTTCAAACACTCACTGATACTTCAGAAAGAAACACATTAAGGGGTGTAAACTTTTGAACAAAATGAAGATGTGTACATTTTTCTTATTTTGCCTTAATTTTTTCATTTAGTACTGCCCTTCAGAAGCTACAGTATACTTACAAGTTTCCCAGAAGACAAAATAAATTAATCCTTATGCATCATGTTGCATGAGTCCCTCAGTTGTCCTCAGTGTGAAAAGATGGATCTTAAAATCATACAATCTTTGTTGGAAAGGGTTCAAATACACACAAGACTTTGTGGGACCTGACAGATTTTTCTGAAGAACAGCAGGCAGTTTAACTGTTCAGGACAAACAAGAGACTACTAAATAAAAAAAAATAACATGCATTTTGAATGATCCGGCTTGCTTTGCTAAAATAATTACCACTTTGCAGATTCTGCATGGTTTATGTAAACTTTCAACTTCAACTGTATACAGTTTAGTGCTTTTTTCTTCCTTTTTTTTCAAATTCATTTGTACTGCCAGAAGGTGTCTCAAGTTATCTACCTCTTCATACACTACAAACAATAGTCAAAGAATATCAGATGTCTGGTTTTCTTTTTGCTTCTTTTTATGCTAGAACTCCGCCCTAGGTTTGAGAACTATAAAACCCTGACAATTAAAACCTCTCAGACGTTTTGCTCAACCCCAGAGTTACCAGTGTCCAGCAACAATGGCATCTCAAGGCATACAGATCCTGGGCATCATGCTTGCTATGATAGGCTGGTTGGGGACCATCATCATCTGCGGCATGCCAATGTGGAGGGTCACGGCCTTTGTTGGAGCGAACATAGTCACGGCACAAATCATCTGGGAGGGTCTGTGGATGAGCTGTGTGGTTCAGAGCACCGGACAGATGCAGTGTAAAGTATATGACTCCATGTTGGCTCTATCGCAAGACCTGCAAGCTTCCAGAGCCATGGTTATCATCTCCATCATGGTGGGCGTCTTTGGATTCCTGATGGCTGTGATTGGAGGAAAGTGCACCAACTGCTTGGAGGACGAAGCGGCCAAAGCTAGAGCGTGCATCGTATCAGGGGTGGTTTTAATTATTGCTGGTTTTCTCATCTTGATACCCGTTTGCTGGTCTGCACACACTCTTATCAGGGACTTCTACAACCCTTTAGTAACAGCAGCCCAGCGGAGGGAGCTGGGAGCCTGTCTGTACATAGGCTGGGGATCTGGAGGCCTTTTGTTGCTGGGTGGTGGACTTCTTTGTTGGAACTGTCCGTCCAATGACTATAGACCCTACGTGGCAGCCAAATACGGCCCTGCCAGATCTGTGATCCCAGCAATGGATTATGTGTGAGAATAACCTTTAGATATGCGGCAAGTACTGTGCAAAATGACTGAAAAAGACTATCACGCAACTTATCATGACTTTGTCATTGGTTAATTGAAAATGACTAAATGAAAGCTGATTAAAGCTCACAACTGTTTGTTTACAATAAAAATGTGATCTAAATAAAATCATGTTTGTGATTGTGTGTGTGATTGATCATGAGCATTTCCAAATACAGATGTTAGCACTGGAAACTGTTTTTTTCACACACACACTTAACACTGAGTGAACACTCCTCTGTTGACCATTCCACAGCTGCTGTTTTGTGCCGCTGCTTTTGTACATGCATACAAAGGATAAGTTATTATCGTCGCCAAGGAGAAACTCTTTGCATTCCAACTACTGTGCAAAATCAAACAAGCACAAACATTAATTACAAGGCTTTGCTGCATCTGTTTTAAACAGGAATGTGCATTCTGAACAGGAAAAACAAAAGTAGAAATGTGACAAATGAGTGTTTTTAAAATTTTATTATAAAAAGGAGAATTTTTAAAAATCTTTTTAAAATATGGCGCTGTGGTGGTGGTAATTGGTATGTTTATCTTGGCTACATAAATGTTTTAAATGATTATTTAATGTCAGAATATTGACAAGAAAGCATTTTCAAAAATTTTCCCAGGGAAAAAAAAATTATTACACACACACACACACACACACACACACACACACACACACACACACACACACACACACACACACACACACACACACACGTTATGTTTGTATATTAAATATAATATTTCTATATAATATATATTATATGAACATTAATATATACATGTAAATACTTTTCAATATATACTGTATGCGTGTGTTCATATAGCCTATATATATATATATATATATATATATATATATATATATATATATATATATACATACATATACAGTACACACACATTTATTAAATAATCAAAAACTTTGATAATTCATATTCATTTGATAAATTTGCATTCTTCCTTGCTGTGCCACATAACTTTAAAATAGTTTTTAAACAATTAAAATTTTCTATATTGCTATAATGTTTAATTATTATTTTTTTTAAATAAAACTTAATGCCAAATTACCACAATTGTTTTTACCCCGTAAATTTCAAACTTTTCATATTCCGTGCACCACTAAGATGAACAAAATAGAAGAAACTGAAAACTTGTTAGTTATTGAAAAGATGGTATGTCATTTTTGTTTTATTAATACTGCATTTGTGATATAAATACTGCATTCTAACAACAACAGACAAAAAAAAAAAAAAAAAAAAAGCGTGACATGACCATTATTTAAATGTAGTGATTATTTAATCACTTATTTTTATTAGCAGGAAAACGGTTCGATATTAAATGTGTCTAAACGTACATTCATGTAGGTTATATTTAAACCACTGGATTAATAGTTCATATAGTCAAAATGTTATATTTTATGTTCAATATAGAAAACTTAGAAAAAAAAATGTAAAAGTTCTGATGTACTTTTAAATGTTCTTCATACATATTCTTTTTCCGATGCGTTTGATTTCGGTGCCGGGTATTTGGGGGCGAATGCTCGTTCGTCTTTCTGCGGGCACTGGCAGCACAGTATCGCGCCCCCGATGAACAGCAGCCCCGCGGCGCCCCAGCCAGTGTACAGCGACGCCCCGAGCTCCCGTCTCTGCGAGTCCGGCAAAAGCGGGTTGTAGAAATCACGGATAATGGTGTGCGCCGACCAGCAGACGGGCGAGAGACACAGCAGTCCACTAATGATGAAAAACACCCCTGCAGATATGACAACTTTTGCCTTGGAGGTTTTGTTATCGATGCAGGTGGTGCATTTCCCTCCTACGACCGCCAGGAGAATGCCGAAGACTGAGAGCACGATGGAGAGGACGAGCAAAGCGCGGGCGGCTTGCAGGTCCGGGGACAGTGCGAGTAATGAATCGTACACTTTGCACTGCATGTGCCCCGTGCTCTGAACCACACAGACCATCCACAGTCCCTCCCAAATGATCTGCGCTGTCACGATGTTGTTGCCGATGAAAGCTGTAACCCTCCACATAGGGAGGACACAGGTTATGATACACCCCAGCATCCCAATAAAGGACAGGGCAACTCCTAAAATCTGCAGCCCCATAGATGCCATGGTTCTTCTCGTCCCTTCACCCCGTTTAAATTTTTTTATTGTCTGAGAGGGAGTTTATATGCGGACCCCCCAACTTGTTGGGGTGGGATTTGGGGATTTGCACAAACCAACTGGACTTGAGAAGCAAAAAAGGGATGTGGTCTTGAACATGGTTCATCTGCCTGGCTTGTTTAAGTTTTTTTTTCTTCTGTATTTGGGTCTCTTTTAGTCAGCTCTCCTAAAACACCTTACAACCTTTAAATATTTACGCATGGCATGATACAAACTTTTATGTCTGCATGTTTTTTCCTGTTTTTGTTTTAATTTTTGTAAGCTTGTAAGTTTTTAAACTTATGTTTGTTTCTGTTATAGTAGCCTACTTAATGTATATTGTTACAAATTATGTTTCAATGTTTTTGTAATCCCACTAAAGTGTTAACATTAACTTTAACATTTCACATTCTAACTAGTTCACTAAATTTGTCTAACAAAGTTTACAGCAGGCCTAAAACACACAAAAGATGGTTTTATTCTTATTTTATTAGTCACAAACATGTTAATATTATGTATTTTGTTTGATTACATTCTTTTTGGAAAATGTAAGTAAATATATTTTTTTTAAATGTCAAACTTGTTTGTTTTGATAAGGCTAATTTCACAATAAGCATGTATTCTAAATGCACAAAGCTAAATTATATTTTCACACATTTTGCATTATCTGACAAAAGTAGCTTGGTTGAAAATGATGCACAATAAAAAAAAAAAGAAATAAATATCTTGATATGATTACCTTGACTTTTTCTGTGTTGTCTTCACACAGTTGATGTCTCATCTGACACCGTTGATGCTGTGGTAAACAAGCCAACACTTGGAAAAGATAAATAACCTTATTAGGGCAAAAAATGCTGACTGTAGTTCATGGGGGTGGTAATAAAAAAGTTTCTGCCGTTTTGTGCAAGCATAACAAAATAAATAAAAAGCAAAAATCTGTTACTGTTCTGCTTTTTCACTCCAAAGGCAGACATATTATGATAAAAAAACATTTGTGGTAATAATACATTTTCTTTGATAATACAATTTCACTTTAATTATCAAGATATATCAACTATAAGAATTTGTTTGGACCACAGCCAAACCATGGACACTGAGAAAAATCTCGCAATAATGAGAATGCAATATCCTTGAAGCCTTTTAGTAAATTCACTTACAATATTTTGACTAATTAATGTTAATAGGTAGTAAAGATACGTGTGGCCAGTGTTAATTAAGATATTAACCTAATATTTCATCTCTCTGACCAGAAATTATAAGAACAAACACAAATGTTGTCAAGATTCTTGCCTTGGAAATCCAGGTTCAGTTTGGTCAACCAAACGCATTTTGTTCCTCAGACAGTTTTTGCACTCTTCTCCTTAATTTGTTATAACTTTTGGCAGTCTATAGCTTTCCAATTGTTTTTTTCTGGTCTGACTGATTAGTACAGCCCAAATCATGAAATAATTAACAATTTTTAGCAGCAATAATCAGCAAAATACAGTGCCTTGCGAAAGTATTTATACCCCTTATTTTTCACGTTTTATGTTGCTGCCTTATATTAATCTGTTTTAAATTACTTTTTTTCCACAGCAATCTACACTCCATGCATCATAATGATAAAGCAAAAACAGAATTGCCACAACTTCATGAATTTATTAAAAATAAATTTCACTTAGAAAATGATTCATAAAACTCAACTAACCTGTCACTTTGACTTAAGTGTGTTTTATGTTGTGGTTTGTTAAAATGCATTCATTTATAAAAATTTTATATATATATTTTATATTTGCAAATATTTATTGTAAACCCTAATTTGTGAGTGTATAGCAAGCCCCTGGTGTTCTGGCCTGTGCAAATGTATTAAATGTTTTATGTGATTAAATTAAATAACAAATAATCTGTAACTTGAAATGCATTTTCACTGCGCCTTTTAATGGCTTTCAAAAAGTGATTGGGACAACATTACGAAACAATTAATGTGGACGTGGTTATTTTGTCTGAAATTAATTAGGAGCATGAAATCCTGACCACCTGCATCAAATCACATTAATTACAAACCACACCTCTAAAAGCCACTATAAATAATTGTATCGGACATTGTTACGATAGAGTCTACTACTTTGCACGCTAACGAAAACACAATGGCATCTGCTGGGCTTCAGATTTTGGCTACTGTCCTGGCGGTCATCGGCTGGTTGGGTGAGATTATTATCTGCGCGCTCCCCATGTGGAAAGTGACGGCCTTCATTGGCACCAACATCGTGACCGCACAGATCTTCTGGGAAGGCCTCTGGATGAACTGCGTGCAGCAGAGCACGGGACAGATGCAGTGCAAGGTCTACGACTCCATGCTGGGACTACCACAAGACCTCCAGGCCGCTCGAGCTCTGGTTATCATCTCCATCCTCGTGACCTTCCTCGGTGTTCTTCTGGCCGTCGCTGGAGGCAAGTGCACCAACTGCATTGACGACCGGGACGCGAAGGCTAAAGTGGGAGTCGCGGCTGGCGTGTTCTTCCTGGTGGGTGGCGTTCTGTGCCTGATCCCGGTCTGCTGGTGCGCACACACCGTCATCAGAGATTTCTACAACCCCATTCTGTCCGAGGCTCAGAAGCGGGAGCTGGGAGCATCGCTTTTCATCGGCTGGGGCGCGTCTGGTCTGCTGATCATCGGGGGCGCGCTTCTCTGTTGCCAGTGCCCAAAGAGTGACGGTCGCGGGTATTCCGTGAAGTACTCCGCTCCGAGGTCTGCCCCAGGAGCCTATGTGTGAGACTCCGACTTTCTGGACTGAAATGAATTCTCCTGTTTGTGAAGGAAGAGATTTACTTTTTACTTTTCTGGTCTTGCATGACTATTTTTAACTTAATAAATTCATGTTTGTTTTTTACTTTTGTCTAAGTGACTCCTTTTTCTGTAGCTTCAGATTTTATCCATGCTTTCTTTCTGTAAGAGTAGGTGCAGCCAATTGTAGTTTTTATGGGTCTGGCTTCCTGTCTCATTGGCGTCATGCTATTTTTAGTTGTAAAATTTCATTTTCTTTTAAGCACAAGTTTGTAGTGCAAACAGTTTTACCACTGAACTTCTGGTTGTGTGGTCTGGTTCCATACAGTGGACAACTGTTAGTGGGCTGGAACTTATTTTTAAAGTTGGAGCTTAACTCTCCAGGAAAGTAGACCATAAGAGACATGAAATGAGAAGCTCCGCTTTAGATAACATTTGCAAAATCTTATCAGATATGGCTCTTATGCAGGGGCCAGTTGTGCAAAACTAGCCAATATGTTAACATGTCAGTTAGCAAAGGGGTAATATTTCTTTTTAGGTTCAAATTGGATGAGTCTACCTTTTTGTAACAAGTTATCTGTCCTAAAGAAATTTAGTAGTCAAAAGTTTTACATCTTGCAGATTTTATTTTTTACAAAAATAAGAGGATCATACAAAATGCATGTTTTTTTTTTATTTAGTACCAAACTGAATAAGATATTTCACACAAAGTTTACATCTAGTCCACAAGAGAAAATGATAGTCATTTATGAAAATGACCCCTTTCAAAAGTTTGCATACACTTGATTATTAATACTATGTTGTTAACTGAATGATCCACAGCTTTTTTTTAAGTGGTAGTTGTTCATGAGTCCCTTGTTTGTCCTGAAAAGTTGAACTGCCTGCTGTTCTTCAGAAAAATCCTTCAGGTCCCACAAATTCTTTGGTTTTTCAGCATTTTTGTCTATCTGAACCTTTTTGAGATCCATCTTGAGGACAACTGAGGGACTCATATGCAACTATTACAAAAGGTTCAAACACTCACTGATGCTTCAGAAGGACACACAATGCATTAAGAGCCGGGGGAAAAAAGAGGTGAGAACTTTTGGAATTTGGTGATCAGGGTACAGTTTTGGAACGACAACGGTAAATAAAGACAGAATTTTCAGTTTTGAGTGAACTACCGCTTTTTATCGTTTTTTATTCTATGACATTTATACCCCCTTGTGTGTGTGTGTGAGTGTTAAGCTTACAAGTCTTGAAAAAGGCAGTTGCTAACTAGTGGTTAAATGAGAGTATAGAGTTTGTTGTTTGCAAACTATTCTAACTCAAACCTTCAGGCAAAACATTAGTTTAAATCAAGAAAGAGTTGGTGGAGGCTTAATAGTGGTGATATTGACCATTGTGAGGTTTGTTTATGGTGATTGCATTTAGGCTACAAAATTCATAAAAGTTTACAATTTAGGTTACCTTTTGCTTAAAGGCATTGAAGTGTGTAGTTTTTCCATGAATCCATCCTACTGAGTAGAAGAATCAAGTCGAGCAGGAAACTCTATCCAGGTCACCTCCCCTTGCTTTGCTTTCTCTTTGTTCAAATACCAATACCTGAGGCACAACAAGGAAGAGCATTCACTCTGTCAATAGTCATTCGCTCTTACAACTACAACGTTTATCCTTCCTTTTATTTCAGATGAATCGCTTTTGTTCTGTAAACGATGAGGAGACGACAAATCTTGGCTGTATGTCTGGCTCTGTTGGGCCTATGTGGTATTATCCTGGTGTGTGCATTGCCTATGTGGAAAGTGACAGCCTTCGTGGGATCAAACATCATAACAGCACAGGTTTTCTGGGAGGGCTTGTGGATGAACTGCGTCCTGCAGAGCACCGGTCACATGCAGTGCAAAGCGTATGACTCCATCTTGGCTCTGACTCAAGGTCTCCAAGCAGCTCGAGGTTTGATCTGTGCCTCTATCGGTGTCGGTGTGGTCGCCATTGGACTGTATGTTGTTGGAGCCGAGTGCACCAACTTTTACAGAGAAGAGCGGCTTAAAAAGGCCAACACTGGAATAGCAGGTGGTGCAGTTTTTATAGTTGCAGGTGTAATGTGCCTCATTGCTGTCAGCTGGTCAGCATATGTTATCATCGTGGACTTCTATAATCCTCAAGCAATAGCGGGAAGAAAAGGAGAGCTGGGAGCCTCCGTCTATGTCGGATGGGTAGCTGGTGTTCTGCTGATTGCAGGTGGTGGACTGCTCATCAGCACATACTCCAACCGATGTTGACATGTGCTTGGTTAAGACTCAAGTGACTCTCAAGTGACGTGCCTGGATTATTCAGGACTGTTTTATGTTCAAAATACATTAACCTTCAGTTATGTCAACCAGTTAGTGTTCAATCATTTGTTCAGATAGAGCTGTGTTATATATGTTTATAAAATTAGTTTTGTCATTATAAATCTTTTTAGATTTAAGTTTCATTAGATTTATCACAAGTAAAGTTTTGATTTTTGATCTTTATTCATATGAATGTGACCAAAATGGGAAAATGTCAAATAAATACTATATAATTCTTTATCTCTTTTTACGTGAATGTTTCAATTTGTGTACTACTTTTTCCAATGTAGAGACCACAAAAGAGCATGAGAGTGAATGCAAAAAACACACTAGCTGTTATATAGAGTGCCTTGCGAAAGTATTCATACCCCTTTCTTTTTTTTTTCACATTTTGTTATGTTGCTGTCTTATGTTAAACTGTTTTAAATGACTTTTTTCCTCCACATCAATCAACACTACATACACCATAATGTCAAAGCAAAAAACAGATTTTTAAAAAAATTTTACAAATAAAAAAACGAAAAAAATTTCTGGGGCAGTTGAAATTTAGCTCAGGACTCAGGAGCATTCATATTTCTTGTATATGTTACTACACTTCAAGTTGGGTTTAACCTGTGGCAAATTTAATTGAATGGGTATGATTTGGAAAGGCACACACATCTTAATAAAACATCTAAAAGTTGAAAATGCATATTAGAACAAAAACCAGGCCCTGTGGTAAAAAAACAAACAAACAAAAAAACTGCCTTTAGAGCTCAGAGGGAAGAGTGCATCAAGCCACACATCTAGGTAAGAGTTCAGAAAAAAAAAAATCTGCTGCATTGCAGGTTTACAGCAGCATGTAGTCTCTGTTACCCATAATGGAAGAAGTTTAAAACAACCACCTTTCTAGAGCTGTCCTCCTGGCTAAACTGAGCAATTGATGGAGAAGGGCCTTGCCTAGAGTGGTGACCAAGACCCTTATGGACACTCTAGTTGAGCTCCATGATCATATGTGCGGATGGGAGAAATGTACAGAAGGACAAACATCACTGCAACACTCCAACGATCTGGGCTTTATGGTGGTGTGGCAAGACTCAATCCTCTTCTCAGTGAAGACGCATGAACCCACCAAACACAGAGACGTCCAAAAGACGTAATTTTGACGTCTTTGCCATACGTTCAGAAGACGTCCACTGAGAAGCCAGAATGAAAGTTTTTGCGACGTCTGTTTTAGACGTCTTTTAAGTGTGCAATAATGACGTCCAAGTGACATAAATATAGAACGTTCAGAAGACGTCCACTGAGAAGCCAGAATGAAAGTCATTGCGACGTCTGTTTTAGACGTCTTTTAAGTGTGCAGGAATGACGTCCAAGTGACATGAATATTGAACATTCAGAAGACGTCCACTGAGAAGCCAGAATGAAAGTTTTTGCGACGTCTGTTTTAGACGTCTTTTAAGTGTGTAGGAATGACGTCCAAGTGACATGAATATTGAACGTTCAGAAGACGTCCACTGAGAAGCCAGAATGAAAGTTTTTGCGACGTCTGTTTTAGACGTCTTTTAAGTGTGCAGGAATGACGTCCAAGTGACATAAATATAGAACGTTCAGAAGATGTCCACTGAGAAGCCAGAATGAAAGTTTTTGCGACGTCTGTTTAAGACGTCTTTTAAGTGTGCAGGAATGACGTCCAAGTGACATGAATATTGAACGTTCAGAAGACGTCCACTGAGAAGCCAGAATGAAAGTTTTTGCGACGTCTGTTTTAAACGTCTTTTAAGTGTGCAGGAATGACGTCCAAGTGACATGAATATTGAACGTTCAGAAGACGTCCACTGAGAAGCCAGAATGAAAGTTTTTGCGACGTCTGTTTTAAACGTCTTTTAAGTGTGCAGGAATGACGTCCAAGTGACATGAATATTGAACGTTCAGAAGACGTCCACTGAGAAGCCAGAATGAAAGTTTTTGCGACGTCTGTTTTAGACGTCTTTTAAGTGTGTAGGAATGACGTCCAAGTGACATGAATATTGAACGTTCAGAAGACGTCCACTGAGAAGCCAGAATGAAAGTTTTTGCGACGTCTGTTTTAGACATCTTTTAAGTGTGCAGGAATGACGTCCAAGTGACATGAATATTGAACATTCAGAAGACGTCCACTGAGAAGCCAGAATGAAAGTTTTTGCGACGTCTGTTTTAGACATCTTTTAAGTGTGCAGGAATGACGTCCAAGTGACATGAATATTGAACGTTCAGAAGACGTCCATGAGAAGCCAGAATGAAAGTTTTTGCGACGTCTGTTTTAGACGTCTTTTAAGTGTGCAGGAATGACGTCCAAGTGACATAAATATAGAACGTTCAGAAGATGTCCACTGAGAAGCCAGAATGAAAGTTTTTGTGACGTCTGTTTTAGACGTCTTTTAAGTGTGCAGGAATGACGTCCAAGTGACATGAATATTGAACGTTCAGAAGATGTCCACTGAGAAGCCAGAATGAAAGTTTTTGTGACGTCTGTTTTAGACGTCTTTTAAGTGTGCAGGAATGACGTCCAAGTGACATGAATATTGAACGTTCAGAAGACGTCCATGAGAAGCCAGAATGAAAGTTTTTGCGACGTCTGTTTTAGACGTCTTTTAAGTGTGCAGGAATGACGTCCAAGTGACATAAATATAGAACGTTCAGAAGATGTCCACTGAGAAGCCAGAATGAAAGTTTTTGTGACGTCTGTTTTAGACGTCTTTTAAGTGTGCAATAATGACGTCCAAAAAACATAAAAAGTGAACATTCATAAGATGTCTTTTTAAACATGTTTTTATTGCTGACCAAGCCACATCATTAGTTTAAAATGACAAGAGAGTACTTAATGTCTAATGAGTTTTTCAGCAAAATATTAACATATTTACAAGCTGATATAAATACATTATAATAGCTAAACTCAAAGTCCACTACACTGGAAATAAACAAAAATGCCTTACAGTACTCATACAAAAGTCCTCAGTTATTTTCCATCAAATCTAATTAAAGAAACACAGAAATAAACAAATGACATGAGATTACTTAAGACAAGAGGAAACTTAAGTTCTTCAGAAAAAACAAAAAACAAACAAAAAAAAAACACACAAGCTGAGAGAACTAAATTATAATATTAAATTAAACTAATAGTTCATTTAAAAAAATTGGTCTGACATGGGGGGGAGGGGAGGGACTGTAAAGTCATGCAACAGTCCTTAGATAGTGTCCACCCCTGTGTGCCATCCATCTCCATTCCTCCCCGGGGCATGTTTGAGATGTTCTGAGGCATGATGCTTTATTGTCGCCTCTGTAACTTCTTTGTTCCATGTCATGACTGCAGCTGCAAGAGTAGAACGAAAACAAAAATTACAAACGTAAAGAAAACCAGTGTACATTACACTGCAGTATGAATGTTCAGTTAGTATTTTTATGTGAAAACATTAAGATCTGTTAAAATCTCTCCCGTCAAGAAATCAAATAAAAAGGAAGCACTATGCAGAATGCAAATACTGCAAAATAGCAATAGAAGGAGGCTGGCACAACATCCAATTTCTCTCAATAACTCACAGATTTTTAGACTTGTCTCTAATGTTCCATTTTTTTCGCTGACCAAAGTTAATCATTCTATATAACAGACCTGTACAGACCTTTATATGTAACTTTACTCACAGAAAAATCACAGGAAAATCTTATATGAGTGAGTTGGTGTTAAAATGACATGGATAAGTTTTAGTCGTCTCCAGAGGAAGATTCTGCTTCTTTCCCTTCCCCTTCATATTGAATTTTGCCATCAACTGGTTGGTAAAGAGCCTAAAAAACAAATGCACCATTTAAATTAACATTAAATGGATAGTTCACCCAAAAATTATACGATTCTCATAGTTTTTCGTCTTAAATAGTTTGAAATGAGTTTATTTCTTCTTCTGAACATGACGGTTATTTTGAAGAATGTAGGTAATCAAACAGTTGCTGGTCCTTAGTGATTTCCTTAGTTTTTTTTTTTTGTTTTTTTTTTCCAAAATTTTTTTTTTGTCAATGTGGACCAGCAACTGTTTGGTTACCCACACTTAAAGTATAAATATATTTTATTTCTTCACCACAAAAAATGGCAAACTGTGAGAAGAAATGTAACAGGATTGTCAAGTTCTGTGTGTTGGGATACTGTTGCAAATACCTGTCAAGAACTTTGTGGACACAATCCCTCACTTCTTTCCCTCCAATTCTTGCAAGTTGCAACACCTTTAAAGAGAGGGGTTAATATTCCTGTCATGTTAGAAAACATTAGACTCTAACTGGCTTCACTGATATATGTGACCCTGGACCACAAAACCAGTCTTAAGTCGCTGGGGTATATTTGTAGCAATATCCAAAAATACATAGTATGGGTCAAAATTATTGATTTTTCTTTTATGCCAAAATTCATTAGGAAATTAAGTAAAGATCATGTTCCATTAAGATTTTTTGTAAAATTCCTACTGTAAATATATCAAAATGTAATTTTTGATTAGTAATATGCATAGTTAAGAACATAATTTGGACAACTTTAAAGGTGATTTTCTCAGCATTTTGATTTTTTGCACCCTCAGATTCCAGATTTTCAAATAGATGTATCTCGGCCAAATATTGTCCTATCCTAACAAACCATACATCAATAGAAAGCTTATTTATTAAGCTTTCATATGTTGTATACATCTCAGTTTTGTAAAATTTAACCTTATGACTGGTTTTGTGGTCCAGGGTCACATATGACAGAGGAATATTGATAAATAAAACAGATCTTAAGATTAGACCACTTCCAGAGTGTGTCTTGTAAATCATACCAGGGTCATTTGGCCTACTGTAACACGTTTGTTCGTTCCCCTGTTTGTTTGCCCTGTTTTCCCTCTGGACTTTTAATTGAACTTCATCTCCCACGATCCTTTGTATGGCTTCCCACCATCTTTGATTTGCCCCACACCTGTTTGCAATCCCCAGTTCATTTGTCCCGCACCTGATCTCTATTATCCTCCACTATTTAAGTCTGTCTGTTTGTTCAGTTATTGGTCGGTTAGAGTTGTGAATCTTGTTGTCATTTTTATGTGGTTTTTCTGTTGATGTATATTGTTTGATTAACCTGTTTTGTTCCATTGGACTTATTAAATCATCTTTACACTCTTTCTACTTGTAACACCGTCCCTCTGTTATCGTATGCTACATCTACATCTTGCAGCATAACACTTCTGCTTGGTTCATGTCTTCTATAATCCGGGTCTTACATAAATAATTGCATAGGATTGCACAATTTTGGGAATAATCAGGTGGGAATTAATAAAGGGTGTTGACATTTAGGCTAGTAACAGAAGTAAACTGCCAGGTATGTTTACACATATGATGAATATGTTTTGGTGACAGATGCTTCCACAAACAGAATGAAAGTGACAAGATGTGATACAGATAATAAAAAAAAATATAAAAATAAGTGCATTAAAATATATACAAAAATATTTAAAGCAAAATAGAAAAAAAAAACAGAATAATACACAATATATTAAGTACAAAAGCATGGAAAATGTAAATAATGTGTCATATACACTGTAATAAAGTGTTGTCTATACTGTTCAAGAGATTTATTGCCTGAAGGAAAAAAATGTTCCTGTGCTCGGCCGTTCTGGTGCTCAGAGCCCAGCAACAGTTTGAATAGGGAGTGTGCTGGGTGCGAGGGGTCCAGAGTGATTTTGCCACCCCTTTTACTCACTCTGGATTAGTATAGTTCTTGGAGAGTGGGAGGGTCGTACCTGTGATTTGCTCAGCAGTCCGGACTGCACTGCAATCTCCTAAGGTCTGATTTGGTAGCTGAGGTAGTTATGAGTGCACATTCGGTGACTGCAGCGTAGATCAGTGGGGCAGGTTGAGCTTCCTCAGCTGGCGAAGGAAGTACAACCTTAGCTGGGCCATTTTCACAATGGAGGTAATGTGAATGTCCCACTTCATGGTGGTGCCCAGGAATCTGTTAGACGTTAAGATACTGAACCAGATGTGCATGTCCACAGATGTACAAAAAATGTCCCCGTTAGACGTCAGATACTGAACCAGATTTGCACGTCCACAGACCTACAAAAAAAGTCCCAGTTAGACGTCAGATACTGAATCAGATTTGCACGTCCACAGACATACAAAAAAAGTCCCAGTTAGACGTCAGATACTGAACCAGATTTGCACGTCCACAGACGTACAAAAAATGTCCCCGTTAGACGTCAGATACTGAATCAGATTTGCACGTCCACAGACGTACAAAAAATGTCCCCGTTAGACGTCTGATACTGAACCAGATTTGCACGTCTACAGACGTACAAAAAAAGTCCCAGTTAGACGTCAGATACTGAACCAGATTTGCACGTCCACAGACCTACAAAAAAAGTCCCAGTTAGACGTCAGCTACTGAACCAGATTTGCACGGCCACAGACATACAAAAAAAGTCCCAGTTAGACGTCAGATACTGAACCAGATTTGCACGTCCACAGACCTACAAAAAAAGTCCCAGTTAGACATCAGATACTGAATCAGATTTGCACGTCCACAGACGTACAAAAAATGTCTCCATTTAGACGTCAGATTTTGAACCAGATTTGCACGTCCACAGACGTACAAAAAATGTCCCCGTTAGACGTCAGATACTGAACCAGATTTGCACGTCTACAGACGTACAAAAAAAGTCCCAGTTAGACGTCAGATACTGAACCAGATTTGCACGTTCACAGACCTACAAAAAAAGTCCCAGTTAGACGTCAGCTACTGAACCAGATTTGCATGTCCACAGACGTACAAAAAAAGTCCCAGTTAGACGTCAGATACTGAACCAGATTTGCACGTCCACAGACCTACAAAAAATGTCTCCATTTAGACGTCAGATTTTGAACCAGATTTGCACGTCTACAGACGTACAAAAAATGTCCCCGTTAGACGTCAGATACTGAATCAGATTTGCACGTCCACAGACGTACAAAAAATGTCCCCGTTAGACGTCAGATACTGAACCAGATTTGCACGTCCACAGACCTACAAAAAAAGTCCCAGTTAGACGTCAGATACTGAACCAGATTTGCACGTCCACAGACCTACAAAAAAAGTCCCAGTTAGACGTCAGATTATGAACCAGATTTGCACGTCTACAGACGTACAAAAAATGTCCCCGTTAAACTTTTAGACACTGAACCAGATTTGCATGTCCAGTAGACTTCTAAAAGTGGTTCTGCACCGACAGACGCTATACAGACATTATTTGAACGTCTCTCTGACGTCACGTGTTTGCTGGGAATGCACTTAGAATTGTCAAAAAAGCCCTAAAGGACCCTCAGACTGTGAGAAACAAGATTCTCTGGTTTGGTGAACCTCAGTCCCTTGAATTCCAAGAATCATGTTTGAAGGAAACCAGGCACTGCTCATTACTTGCAGAGTTCCATCCCAAAAGTGTGCTGTTTAGCAGCCTCATGATGTGTGGCTGTTTTTCAGTGTCAGGGACTGAGGGACTCGTCACAGTAATAGAAAAGCTCAGTGCACCAAAATATAGAGATAGCCTTAATGAAACACACTCCAGAGCATTCAGAACTTCAGACTTCCAACAGGGCAATGACCCTAAGCACACAGCAAGAGTGGCTTATAGACAACTCTGTTAATGTCTTTGAGTGGCCCAGCAAGAGCCTGGGCTTATGGCGTTATTTTAATGACAAATGTCGAGAGCGCATTATTGTAGCGCGAAAGCATATTATCATATGCGAGCACGAATCTCTCTGCTCTCACGCGGATTTCCTTTGGTCTCGCACAAAACCGGACGCGTGCTCACAGATATTCGCAGCTCTCGCTTAGAGAGAGTGCACGCACTTAAAACGTGTCTGTCCCCTTGAGCAAAGTGTGTGTCTGTGCGCGCTCAAACATTGTTCTGCACACTGGCAAATCTCTCTGTGCTCATGCAGTATATATATATGAAGTATTTTCCGTCCTGGATTAAACATTGTCAAAATCTATTAACCAATCAGATTTCCTCTGATGAAAGTGCTACGTGAAATATTATGTATAAATACTAATGTATTTCTCATAACATATACGTGAATTATGTTATTAGAAATGCATTTGCAGACAATGCAATTATCTGTAACTGTCATATAAATGTAACTCACTGTTTTAGAGGAGAGTGCAATTGAATTTTTTGGTAATATGAAGTGTTTTCGTTAAAAAAATAAATAAAAAAATTCAGAAATAAAAGCAAACACTAAAAAAAAAAAAAAAAAAATCTAAATAAATGTCCAAACAGCAGCGATACTAGCAGAGCATTTGTTATATCTTGTAACAGTTAGTAATTTAATGTTAATTTGATATGAATTGTTACTTTTAAACATTTATTGCAATGAAAATTCAGTTGAAGTATCTGAATTAATGACACAACACTAACCTTTTATATGAAGTCTTTGCTTGACTATACAACTGGACAGAGGTTAATGATATGTACAAATCATCCAAGCAGCCAATTCCTAGCATAGGCCTATAGGCTACATTTGATTAACACTGCTAAATATGATTAAACTGAAAAAATTAAAAATAAAGATCCATCTTTGATTATCAAAATAATTCCAGGTGCAGTTCACTCTCAGCCAATTAGATTTAGAGTGTAGGCTCTAATTTCAGTTTCATTGGTCAGTCATGGAAGTCTGATTAGTTAAATCTTTATTTATAGCACCTTTTAAAACAGTGTTTAGAAAGTACATTACAGAGAGATGCATGTATGCATTCACAGAAAATACAACAATAAAATAGGAAATACAACAATAAATACAACTATAAAGTCAAGGAAAGGCTCCAGTAAACAGTTTTGTTTTGAGATACTTTTTAATGCATAATGATACATTTTTGACAATGTTTAATCCAGGAGCGACAATCCTTCATATATATAGCGCATGAGCACAGAGAGATTTGCGAGTATAAAAAATAAAAAATTGCGAAAATAAAAAATTGTTCTCCTCTCTTCTTGATCCTCCCTTTCTAGCCTGTTCTCCTCTCTTTCTTGATCTTCCCCTTCTAGCCTGCACTCTTCTAACAACGCCTGATATATGGTATTTTTGAGCACTTCCTATGTTGATCTGCCTCCTTAGGATGAATCACTTGTTGTATTCCCAATTGTAAGTCGCTTTGGATAAAAGCGTCGGCTAAATGAATAAATGTAAATGTAATGTACATGAATAATTTCACAAGGCACCGTATCAACCAATAAACATTTACATCGCCATATATGGTAATCTATGCTATTAGAAGTTGTCTACTACTTTTTTTCTCTTTTCAAAAAAATAGTTCTAAACCTTATGGAAATGTGGTATGTTTTACTAGCGTCAGCAAACCGAGCTGAATATATCTTTTGAGGTAAGACACAAACCACTAAAGTAACCAACGTTGCTTGCTTACACATCAGCACTACCAGCATGAACACTATCAGCATGAACACAGGACAGGAAAGAGAGAAACATGATAATGTCAAATAGTTCATCATACCTCATATACACCAAATGTAGCATTTTTAAAAACTTTCAAGATTTAAACATTAGTACTTTGAGTGATGATAACAGTACACATACCGTCAGATGTGTTTGACTGTTTGACCCTGAACCCTGCTGAAAAAAACAGCTAAAACCAGCCTAGGCTGGTTGGCTGGTTTTAGCTGGTCATAGCTGGGAGGCAGGCTGGTTTTAGAGGGGTTTTGGCCATTTTTCCAGCCTGGCCAGGCTGGTCTTAGCTGGTCAGGCTGGGAAACCACCAGCTAAAACCAGCCTGACCAGCCTGGGAGACCAGCTTAAACCAGCTACTTCCAGCTTAAACCAGCTAAGACCAGCCAACCAGCCTAAGCTGGTTTTAGCTGTTTTTTTCAGCAGGGAAGGTGGATATACAGAACCAATATTCATTTTGCAAACTACATAGTGTTAAAACAAATGGCATACATTTTGGTTTGAGGTGCTACTGTATAAAAATGCTTACTTATGCTTATCCCTTTTCACAGTTCTGCTTTTAAAATCTGGTCTCTTTCATTTGTATGTTAACTGCCTCAACATACATTTTTGCTTCATATTGTATGTAATATTTTAAAAGATGCCTACACCATTTGCAGTATTTATTTTTAAATATAGCTGCAAGCAGCGATTACTGCGGTTCAAGCACTTTAAGGCATTACATATGAACCTCTGTTAACCTTGTCTAATAGGCCCTCAAACTTCATCGGCCAATGGCAGCCGTGTTTCTTAAGATATGCAAATGTCCTTATAGACAAGACTGTGCGATCCAGTTTCCATGTGGATAAAACAATCAGTTGCGTAGTTATAACCGTTTTTACGTTTCTCTTATAGCGCTACAAAGTGGCCAATCTCTGCAACATTTTTCATGTCACCTCAGATTGAGTTCTTACATAATTGTTCTGAGTTTGGCGAATATATTTCATTCCGTTTAAAAGTTTTAGTCATTTAAGTAAAATCTGCCCTGCCCCTTTCGAACATTTTGGTGCCTTTTAGGTAGAGTCTGAACTTTTTTTTGATAATAATTTATATTCACTCTCTGGAGAATTTTCCTGTTTGGTTCTGTTTGGGCGAAAAACGTAGGACTAGTTAGCAAAAGTCAGAAATTTCAGCAGGCGATCGAATTCGAGGCATCCTTTTTGTCCAGCCTGAGCCAGGGACTCCAACAATTTGAGAGACACTTGAGCCTGCAACGAAATGGTTTAGGACAGTGGTTCTCAACTCCAGTCTTTGGGGCCCACTGCTCTGCACATTTTGTATGTTTCTGAATCTGACACACTCAGTTCAGTTCATGGATCTTTCTCCTAATGTGCTGATAATCTGAGGGAGACATACAAAATGTGCAGAATTCAAAAATGTGCAAAATGTCCCAGCCAGGCTGGGAGACCAGCTAAAACCAGCTACTTTCATCTTAGCTAAGGCCAGCCAACAAGCTTAGTACTTAGCACCTACGTTAAAATACTGTGTAAAATAATAAAATTACGGTGCTCTTTTCATTTTGTGGACAAACCTGCTGGTCATAGCCAGCAGCAGGCTGGTGTTAGAGGGATTTTAGCCACTTCTTTAGCTGGTCAGGCTGAGAGGCCGGCTGGAAAAACTAGTTAAAACCAGCTTGACCAGCCTAGCTAGGCTAGGAGACCAGCTTAGTTTAGCCAACCAGCTTAGACTGGTTTTAGCTGGTTTGTTTTTCAATTTGGTATTTTAACTTAGGCACTGCAAGCCATGCTTGTTTTTTCCTTGTTAGCGTTTTCCTGCTGAAAAAAAAAAACTACTAAAACCAGTCCAAGCTGGTTGATTGGTCTTAGCTGGTTTAAGCTGGAAGTAGCTAGATTTTAGCTGGTCTCCCAGCCTGACAAGCTGAGGAAGTGGCCAAAACCCCTCTAAAATCAGCCTGCTCATCAGTTATGACCAGCTTAAACAAGTAAACCAGCTTAGGCTGGTTTTAGCTGTTTTTTTTTTTGGCAGAGACTGTGTGAAATAATAAAATGATGTATGTTCTTATCATTTCATGGACAAACCTGCTAAGACCTGCTAAAACAACAGGCTGGTCATCCAGCCTGGTTGTAGCTGGTCAGCAGGCTGGGTTTAGATGAGTTTTGTCACTTCTTTAGCTAGTCAGGCTGGTCTTAGCTGGTTAAGCTGGGAGACCAGCAGGCCAACCAGCTAAAACCAGCTTGGCCAGGCTGGGATTCCAGCTTGAACAGCTTAGCCAGGCTGGAAGACCAGCTAAAATCATCTACTACCATCTTAAACTAGCTAAGACCAGCCATCAAGCTTAGGCTATTTTTAGATTTTTTTTTTCAGCAGGGAAATTCTTCTTCTGGTCTCCCAGTCTGACCAGCTAAGAACAGCCTGACCAGCTAATGAAGTGGCCAAAACCCTAAAACCCTTTTTGTAAAACACTTCTTTAGTTGGCCAGGCTGGTCTTAGCTGGTCAAAACCTAAAAAAGTCTGCTACTTCCATTTTAAACCAGCTAAGACCAGCCAACAAGCTTAGGCTGGTTTTAGCCGTTTTTTTGTCAGTAGGGAATCCCCCGAACTTTGCCTCGATCTGGAGCTATATGTTGGATATGTGCGCTTGCTTGTTTTCAAAGTCAGATCGGAAAATACGTTGACTAGAAACACCAGAGACTGAAATTGTAAAGCATCATTCCAGTCAGGTGAGACTTCCGCATTCAGGAAAAAGGTGTATAAAACATTCTAACATTTTTATAAGCATGTGACGCCTTGTGTTCGAAAATGTAAAACTGTGTGGTGCAGGGGCCCTGCAGAGTTGAGTTCCAACCCTGCTCCAACACACAAACCATGTTATTTTCAAAAAAGCCTGAAAGACTTGATTAGCTGGATCAGGTGTGTTTAATTATGGTTGATACTAAACTCTAGGAACTAAGATTGACACCCGTGGTGTGGTGTGGCGTAATCTAAGTTCTAGCTTGGAGACGCAAAGAGATAATAGACATACAAAATTAATATACTGAAAAGATTTTCTTTTTACAAACACGTACTTGTCTAGACGTTCAAAAATGTTTTGAAACCAAACACTCCTAGCTTCCGATGCAGGTCCATTTAAACAAAAACTAGTTTAGCAGCTTTGGCTAAACATTCGCCATGACCAGCAGTTAGGAGGAAACAAGTCTAGCTGGAAAGTCCTTAAAACTAAATTTCCCTCCCCCATTTTTTGTATACAGCCATACCTACAAATGAGTGTTACATCTAACAATCCACAGACATAGCTAACAGCTGTTGGGGACAGCATCGTCTTCCTGTATTCATTCCTCCAAAGCAACAAGCTAAGAAACATGCCGTCTACGGGATGTCAAATCTTGGGCATCTGCCTGGCTGGAATCGGCTTCTTAGGGAGCATCGTCGTCTGTGGCTTGCCCAACTGGAAGGTGTCGGCATTCATTGGAGCCAACATTGTAACCTCGCAGATCATTTGGGAAGGTTTATGGATGAACTGTGTGGTTCAGAGCACAGGACAGATGCAGTGTAAAGTCTACGACTCTCTGCTGGCTCTTCCTCAAGATCTGCAGGGCGCCAGAGCCTTGGTGATCGTCGCCATCATCGCTGGAGTATTTGGACTCATTCTGAGCATTGTAGGAGGAAAGTGCACCAACTTTGTGGAAGATGAAGCCTCTAAAGCAAAGGTCGCCATCGCTAGTGGTGTCATCTTCATCATTGCTGGACTTCTCGTCCTTGTTCCCGTCTGCTGGACTGCGAATACCATAATCAGGGACTTCTACAACCCTTTGTTGGTGGACGGCCAAAGGAGGGAGCTTGGGGAATCGCTTTACGTTGGCTGGGCTTCTGCAGGTTTGCTTCTTCTGGGTGGAGGTCTTCTCTGCAGCTCGTGCCCACCGCGTGAGGATAATCGCCCTAATGTCATGTATTCAAAAGCCAAGTCTGTGGACAGCAGCAAAGCTTACGTATAAAAAGAAGGAATGATTAAATAACAGATAGAAGATGAAGAACTGATTTACACACCAGTAGAAAATTAAGATAAAAAACATTTCTTCAAATGAGTATTGCCACAAAATAGAAATTCATTATACATGTTTAAAACATTTTCATGGTGTATTAATTGAAGAAACATGCAAAGCAAAGTATGTGTTTTGAAAGGGCTGCTGAAATGTTCATAATTAGAGGATATTTTGTCACTTCCATCACTGTTGTGTCCTTGAGAATCTCATACCCCCAGGAGATTTGTCTCAGAACAAAAGATAATGTTGAATTTGACACTTGTTGAATTTATCTTTCACTCACTGAAATTGCTTACATAATATAAACCACTGTTCAAAAGTTTGAGGTTGGTAAGTTTTTTTAATGTTTATTTTTTAAAGAATGATCTTATGTTCACAAAGACTGCATTTATTTTAATCAAAATTCTGTGCAACTGTAACACTGTGAATATTGTAATAACTGTTTTCTATTTTAGTAATGTTTTAGCAATGTAGAAAATAAAATTCATGATACTTTGATGAAAAGTCATTTTAAAAGAGATATAAAACACTTTTGTAACATTATAAATGTCTTTGATTTAATGCAGTATTCCTGAATAAAATATTAACATCTTTTAAAAAAAATCTTACTAACCCATTTTTTTTTTCATTTCATTGTTTTATATTTAAAATTTAGGTCAATCATTAATGGCAGACTTTAGTTGCTAGTTTGAAAATTCTTGTCTAGTCGTTAAACTACAATATGTGATTATTTTCATACTTTAATCACTTATTTGCTATTATTCAGATGACATGTAGCAATGTGTACTTAATAAAAAATATTCTTGCACTTAAACATTGTGACTAAGTGTGTATTTTCACATGCTTCAGATACTGCTGCTTTTTTCATCGGGAAGAGACTGACCTTATTTTTATCAGTAGGTATTTTCCACACTATGACTAACTCACAACTAGTGTTTCAACAGTTAGGTGTGATGACAACAAAATGTAAATGTAATGATTTTGGGATTCTCTTCACTGTTTTAAGACCTCTAGGAAAATATTTTAGATGAATGCTCTGTGACTCATCACATCTAGTCATTCGAAACTATAGTAAGCAAACAGGTGAGCCGCAAGGCAAGATATGTGAACATAGTCACAACAATCCTGTTTAGCACTCAAATCATTCATTTAAAACTTTAACCTTTACAATTTATAAACCTACTGTACTTGTTAGTCCTTTAAATTAGTGAGCACAATTATTCTTAAAGGACAGCTCAGCCAAAAATAGTCGTTCCAAACCTGTATGACTCTTTCTTATAACAGATAATGATATTTTGAGAGACCTGAATTAAGTCAAGCTCTTTGGCTACCAACATTCTTCACAAGATTTTCTATTATGTTCTATTATGTCAAACAGGTTTAAAACGACACTAGGGTGAGTAAACGATGATAGAATCTCTTTTTAACATAAAAATGATTATAGCATCAATGAAAATGAATGGGATATAGAGGCTGCCTTGTGGTCAGATCTTCAAACAAATCTCTAAAACCTCCAACAGAAAAACAAAGCGTGAGATCGAAACTGCATCGGGATACCTGAATGCAAGTGACGCACAAAAACCCAAGCTCTTTTCAAAAGTCTAATTCGAATTCCCAACTAAACAGTAGCCCATCTACCTCTTTTTACATGGCCTGCCCATATCGTCCATGGCTAGAAGATGGAATCTTGTTCGACTAGTAGCATGCGGACTAATGGAGGCATGGTCTGTGCAAAAGCACACGCCTCCTTAGTCATACTCTCTCTTTTTAGCATATAAACACCTCATCACTGTCGCCAGAGTGAAAGCTGAGCTGCAAGCAGGAATGAGTGAAGAAGGAAGCACCACAAGGCCTTCAAAAAGCCTTTAATCGGTGAGTGTAGCTGTGGACGTGAATATCTGAACCTTAACAAGATGGTTTCTCTAGGCATGCACATGCTTGCGAGCGCCTTGGCGCTACTGGGATGGGTGGGAGCACTCCTATCCTGCATCATGCCAATGTGGCGTGTGACAGCCTTCATTGGAACCACCATTGTAACTTCGGAGATCATGTGGGAGGGCATTTGGATGAGCTGCGTGATCCAAAGCACGGGGCAAATGCAGTGCAAACCGTACGAGTCCACGCTCGCGCTGGGCAACGATCTGCAGGCCGCTCGGGCCCTCATGGTGATGGCGATCCTTTTAGGAGGCGTAGGCCTTGTTTTAGCCTTCATCGGAGGAAAGTGCACTGTCTTCATGGACCGATCCAAAAGATCCAAAGCTAGAGTCGCCACAGCAGCCGGCGTAACGTTGATTGTCGCCGGAGTCCTCTGCCTGATCCCCACCTCCTGGTCGGCTGGCATCGTGGTGAGAGCATTTTACAACCCGCAGATGGTCGATTCGCAGCGGAGGGAGATTGGCGGTGCCATTTATGTTGGTTGGGGTGCGTCCATCGTTCTCATCTTGGGTGGAGGAATGCTCTGTACCACTATCTGCAAAGACAAATCAGAAGACGACAGCAGTCGTTCGGTGAAGTACCTAATCGTGCGCTCTTCGCAGGCAGGGTCCAGCAGGGCGGGCTCTCAGAGGATGCGGCCCATCTCTGTGAGGTCCATGCAGAGTGGTGCTCCATCCGTGAGGTCCCAATGGAGTCAGAAACCTCCTTTCAATCAGGGCAGACCTCCTTCTGTAGGCTCTTACCAGAGCAGGCCATCAACTACAAAGTCCCAGCTTGCCAAAGCAGAATCGATGCCAGAGTCTGAGCAGGATGAGGGGGCGTTAAACTAAGTCCCAGCTGATTGATGATGGTTTGGATCAGACACTGGATGCTTCTGAACCTAGTGATCCCAAGACATACATTTGATTAAGGAGACACTGAAAATGCAGGATTTGGGTTGACTGAAGGACATGCACTTGGGCAGATATATATATATATATATCTGCCTTAGCACTGTGATAAAAGAAGGAATTTGTGTTAAAATGAAGAATATGTTAGTGGCTGAACCTTACTGTTACGTAAAACTCATTGTTTGTTTCGTTTAGTTTGACTTTTTTTTAGAGAATTAGAGGCACTTTAGGAAGTGCAGCTGATCAAAATGAAGATTTGCACTGTACACTCATTTTGATATCTTCCATTCATTTTATGTCTTAAATGTGTGAATATTCATGATTGTATGTGGTAAAAAAGTACTTAGCACAGTTTGTTTTCTTTTGCAGCTGACGCCTCTTCAACAAACATATGGAAATTTGTCAGTTTCATTCAAATATTAGGTTGTTTTCCCTTCTAGGAGACTAGAATGAACATTTTACTAGTTGAAACACTCATATAAAAGCACTGCTATGATCTTGGCCACACAGGTGGTCTTTTAGAGATGGACAATGGTTCGGTTCAAATGTTACAGGGGAGGGAAAAGAACACTCTCTTCATTGTTAGCCTTTCATGTATGTCAGCTCAAGCGCTGAATGAAACAGCCGATCCAGGCCAAACCGGTTTAACAGAAAGTATCACCTCATGAAAGCGCTTTGCATTTTGTCGGGGGAAAGAGGGTTTAAACACTTAAAGAGTTCAACAGAATGTGTTGTAGTGAAGCTTAAGCTGTAGAAATAAAACTAAAACTATTTTGCTTATAAGCTGTTACAAGTTAAGAATTATAAAGTCAACACTTCCTGAATGTCTTTGCATATGCTCTTGAAATATCTGTTTAGTCGGATCACTGTGAATCCACCAGTTCTGAATGTTTAAGGAAATTCAAACTAATAAAATGTGTACACTGTGTTATTTTGGAATGTGTTAAAATCTCTCTTAGACTTAAAATATTGTCTCATTGACATAAGTTCAAATGTATTCTGTTAGGTATTGATGTTTATTTAAGCAAATATCAAAACACTAATAAAAATCATGACACTGGATTTCAACAACAGCCTTTTAAACCGGAAATTTCCTGGTAAAATATTCTTATTCAAAATACGCACTCTCTGTGTGCTTTATTTTTGTCACATGACACTGGTGGAAATTCAGTTTCAAATGTTTAGCGGTCGGAGTATCGAGGAGTGGCAAACCGAAAGGTTAGATGTAACTGGGGAATGGCAGATCTGTAACCACACACCTTAGATATTTTCTTACAAAATCCTTTAGGTTTGTGGACTTTATCTGCACAAAAACCTTAAAGCTTTTAAACCACTGAACTGTGTACCAGTGCCAGGTGAAATAATGTGGTGCCAAAACAAACAGAGAGATCATGTTTTCAACTTTTCTCTTGTCAGAAGCTTCTCTAGGGACTAAAAGTGTTTTCAAAACAAGCAATACTATCATTTCTGAAAAAATACCACCACCTGCTGGTTGAATAAGATTAGCTGCATGGATTATTGAGAATATTTGGTCACTGGGTTGCTCTTGTGCAGTCCTAAAATCATTTTCTTTCACTTTTCTGATACAAATAAATGGCGCCTGGAATGTACCCGCTGTCCTGTTCTGAAACAGCCTTCTCCCACTCCTCCACCTCAACTACAGTCACACGGCTCCATTTCTGCTCTTCTTCGAGTGCTCTGATCATTTGCTCCAGCTCAGCCTTGTACTCCCGGTTATCAGCGTTCCCTCTTGTAGTCATGCACACATAGCCGCCTGTTACAGAGAATGATGAAGTTTAGAAAGAATCTTGACATACAGTTGAAGCCAAAAGTTTACACACTCCTTGCAGAATCTGCAAAATGTTGCAAAATGGTGGTGGAACACTTTTTTAAATTTGAATATCAGGGTAAATTTAACTTATTTGCCTTCTGGAAAACATGTAAGTATCTTCTGTAGCTTCTGAAGGGCACCACAAAGTGAAAAAAATATGATATTTAGGCGAAATAAGAAAAATTGACACATTTTCATTCTGTCCAAAAGTTTTCACCCTCGGCTCTTAATGCACTGTGTTTCCTTCTGAAGCATCAGTGAGCGTTTGAACCTTCTGTAATAGTACCATATGAATCCCTCAGTTGTCCTCAGTGTGAAAGGATGGATCTCAGAATCATACAGTCATTGTTGGAAAGGGTTCAAATACACAAAAATGCTGAAAAGCCAAAGAATTTGTGAAATCTAAAGAATTTTTCTGAAGAACAGCGGGAAGTTTAACTGTTCAGGACAAACAAGAAACTCAAACAAAGCTGTGGATCATTCAGGTTACAACACAGCATTAGGAATCAAGTGTATGTAAACTA
This sequence comes from Garra rufa, assembly GCF_049309525.1. Classification (NCBI taxonomy): domain Eukaryota; kingdom Metazoa; phylum Chordata; class Actinopteri; order Cypriniformes; family Cyprinidae; genus Garra; species Garra rufa. The sequence goes on along the minus strand of NC_133379.1, from coordinate 20,679,876 downwards.
ATTTCAGACGGGCTTCTGAATCAGCATAATCATTTAATGTTGTAAAAAGGCAGAGCTTTGGTGATAACTAAGGGAATATTTATTTAACACTACTAATTTGTGACATTATCATTGGATGTGGATGTTCCTTCTTGTCTTCCTATCTCTTATCTCTTTTTTATCTTTCTGATGCAGCCGTGAAATAACATGTTACCTGGTTTTGTAACATCCCAGAGCTCTCTGATGACTGTCAAAGGTACCTGTCCAACGCTCAGAGCTCCAACGATTATAACAATATCATATGTTTCTGAAACGAAGAAAAAAAAGGCATGTTTTACGATTCAGGTTATTATTTATAACACCTAAATCATGGGTGAATCAAAATGTGGATTCTTTATGTGCAGAATGTCCTATAGACTGAACCTGCAAATTCTTTTCTACAAAAGTATGGTTTTACTAACCCAAAAAGATAAGTGGTTATCTTTATTACAACAGTCATGTATTGCAACATGACATCCAAACAGGCATCTCTGATAAGAAAATGCAGATTACATTTTGAAAGCAAAAGTCCACAGCATGGTTACCAGCTTCAACAGGAATTTCATCTTGACCGAAGAGGCATTGCGTAAGCTGCTGATAAAGTCCAGTTTTCTTTGCCAAGTCCAGCATCTTCAAGCTTCCATCTATTCCAACAAAGTGATGAAATCCCATTTTCTTCAGCTTTCCTCAAACAAATGGGATTGATAAATAAATCACATCACTCTTTGCTTTAGCAGGTGTATCACGTTCTCTTGTGCCCACTAGAATTCCAATAAGGCAATGCTTACATGTGCAGAGACCAGGCCTGTTCCACAGGCCACATCCAGGACAGCGGCCTTCTTTCTGTCACCTCTGAAAAATGAACTCACACACTCAGCTGCTAACAAGGGGGCACGGTAATCCAGCAGTGCTACATCCTGAGAAAGCAAATTACAGAAATCGTTTTACTGAAAAGGTGCTGGGAAAAGTACTGGTGGCTAAAGTTTACCTCCTCATAGTTCTCAGCCCAGGTATCATAGAAGCCGACCTTATCCTGGGCCCCTGTGTTTTTATGAGCAGACAGGATCACGTTTCTCACATCAGAAAAGGTCCGACTGCTGTTTGCCATTCCTTTAGAAAAAAAATACACAGATTCTGAATATTTTTATGACCTCTTTACAAGACCATACAGTCCCTTGTTTGAAATCCGCTGTTCTTCAGAAATATCCTTCAGGTCCCACAAGTTCTTCGGCTTTTCAGCATTTTTGTGTATTTAAACCCTTTCCAACAATGACTGCATGAATTTGAGATCCATCTTTTCACACTGAGGACGACTGAGAGACTCATATGCAACTATTACAGAGGTTTCAAATGCCCAGTGATGCTCCAGAAGGGAAGAAAAATAATGCATTAAGAGCCAAGGGTGTAAACTTTTGAACACAATGAAGATGTGTACATTTTTCTTATTTTGCTTAAATATCATATATGTTTTATGTAGTGCTGCCCTTCAGAAGCTACACAAATACTTGCTTGTTTCCCAGAAGACAAAATAAGTTACATTTCCGCTATCTTCCAATTCAAAAAGTGTTCACCCCTGGCTCTTAATGCATTGTGCTTCCTTCTGGAGCATCAGTGAGTGTTTGAAACTTCTGTAATAGTCCCTCAGTTGTCCTCAATGTGAAAATATGGATCTCAAAATCATATGGTCATTGCTGGAAAAGGCTCAAATACAGAAAAACACAAAAATGAAGATTCTGCTAATCTGTAAACTTTTGACTTCAACTGTACCTCTACATGCAAATATATGAACCTTATGTCACATATGTACATAAAACGTCCAATAAACATGACACATTAAACCAACTTAATAAACTACATTTAAAATATAATAACAGTTTACTTAAACATCAGTACCTCATTCAAGTGTTTAACTGAGAGCACATAAATCAGTGTAGTATTAAATTGTTATTCTTCGTCCTCTCAGTAGAGGGCGGCAAAGAAAATCAACAACAAAGTATTCCAAACTCCCTGTCCAACATTCAACTCAGGATAACATCAGATTTATATTCCACAACCGCCCAACTTATGGTTTAATAAGAAAAATGGACGCGTTTGAAGAGTTTTAAATCCTTTTCGACTTCTTTAAAGTGATTTCCATGTAGGGGAACACACCGAATCCGGTTTGCATTGTTGTGGTTTAGCGGAGAGACTGGAAACTCCTCGCCGTGGATCGGGCCTGTTTCAGCACATAACCTATTCAAGGTAACTGATTGATATTTAGCTGGTTTCATTGCTAAATCTTTCACAAAATATTCGAAGATATTTTCTTTACTGTTTAATGTGACATTTCGCTGCTAAAAACGGAGAAAATACACTAGCGTAGTGGTTTATGTTAGGTTTTAAGAGAGAAATCCAAGCTTTGTTAAGTCGTATACTTCTTGCTCGATTGTTATAAAATGGCAGACTGTGTCTAACTTAAAAAGGGGTGAAAACTGATAATGTTTTCTGTGAAAAATGTACAGTATTGAATGTAAATAATCATTAGCGTGTATGCTACTTACCTGTGTTCGTCTGACTCCATGCATCTGCCATGTGAAATGTGAAAGTAGCATGTGTAGATACACTTATGATAATGCATAGTGGGTTAAGTATTTAATTATTATTTGACATACTTAAATATATTTAGATATTTTATAAACACTTTTATAACTTAATAATTGCTCTCTCTTTATTTTTATTTTTATGCTAAGACATTTGTCTGTATATTTTCACCATCTGTTGTTTTAAAGTCTGCTTTATGAATACGTTTTAACTTGCTAAATGTGTAAAATGTACTTGACTTTCACACTAATTCTGTTTTCAGGTGCTTAAAAAGTCACAATGTCAATTTTGGGTCTGAAAAAGAAGCTACCAAAGACTTTTAAAGTCAAAGTCAGCACCATGGATGCTGAAATGGAATTTAGTTGTGAGGTAAACATGTATGAACATACAAAACTGTGTTTTTTGGTTTCTGTGGCCTGTGCTATCATGTTTTTTAATGTTTATATCTTTTAGGTCAAGTGGAAAGGGAAAGATTTGTTTGACCTGGTGTGCCGGACTATTGGTTTGAGGGAAACGTGGTTCTTTGGTCTTCGATACACAGTGAAAGACACTTATGCCTGGCTAAAGCCTGATAAACGGGTGAGATTTGATGGTGGTACAATGTGAACAGGTACTCAGAGTAATATAAAGTAATACAGACGTACTTAGACAAGTTTGTTCACAAATCCATCTAGGTTTTGGATCAAGAAGTTCCAAAGGACTCTCCGATAACATTTCATTTTCTTGCCAAATTCTTCCCTGAGAAAGTTGAAGACGAGTTGGTTCAGGAAATTACTCAGCACCTCTTCTTCTTACAAGTATGTGGGAGTTGTTCTTGTGAATCTGGCATGATTTCTGCCCATGGTGGTCTTTTCCGCTCTGCAGAAATGCTTTTTTTGGATTTTGCAATGTTTTATCTTGTTTTCTTTGAGCAAAGGTCTTCTAGAGTTGAAAAGAAGACTCTTTCTGTTTCTTTACCAAGGTCAAAAAGCAGATACTAGATGAGGAGATATTTTGCTCTCCAGAAGCCTCTGTTCTTTTGGCGTCGTATGCTGTTCAAGCCAAGGTAGGGCTCCATATCAGTGTTAATCGATGGATGCATCTAATTATATAGTGTCTGTAAAATATTTCCCATTTGTCTTCTTTTCTGCAGTATGGGGATTATGATCCAAACTTTCACAAGCCAGGCTTCTTAGCTCAAGATGAACTCTTGCCCAAAAGAGTGAGTAATGGCTGTATCGGTTGAGAATGGGTTCATTTATCAATCTCCAGAATTTGCATTCATTAACATGAATTGGGTGTTTGATTTCTGTGCTTTATTGTCCAGGTGCTGATGCAGTATCAAATGACACCAGACATGTGGGAAGAGAAGATAACAGCTTGGTATGCCGAACACAGGAGCATCACAAGGTAAGACATATGCATGTGCATATCCTTTTGCATCAATATAAATCACCTGGACACTTAAGACACATTATGTTTGTTTTGTGTTTATAGGGATGAGGCTGAAATGGAGTATTTAAAAATAGCACAGGACCTAGAGATGTATGGAGTTAGTTACTTTTCTATTACAGTAAGTCTCTATTTTTATTTATTAAATTAGAAAAATGCTAAATAAGACTTTTGGATCCCACTGTGTTTATTGCTTTTCAAAACTGAGATCACTTGGAAGGATCTCCTTCCATTTCTGTTGGTATATCTTTATGTACACTACCATTCAAAAGTTTTTGAACAGTAAGCTTTTTGTTTTTAATTTTTTCTTAATGTCTTCTGTTCACCAAGCCTGCATTTATTTGATCCAAAGTACAGCAATAACAGTAAAATTTGGAAATATTTTAACCTTTAATAATATATATATATATATATATATATATATATATATATATATATATATATATATATTTAAAAATTTAATTTATTCTTGTGATTTTAAAGCTAAATTTTTAGCATCATTACTTCAGTCACATGATCCTTCAGAAATCATTCTAATATTCTGATTTGCTGCTTAAAAAAACATTTATTATAATTATGTTGAAAAAAAAAAGCTGAGTAAAATTGTTTCAGGTTAAAATAACTGTTTTCTATTTAAAATGTAATTTATTCCTGTGATGAAAAGCTTCATTGCTCCAGTCTTCAGTGTCACATGATCCTTCAGAAATCATTCTAATATGCTGATTTACTGTTCAAGAAACATTTTATTAGTCATTATTATTATTATTATTATTATCAATATTTAAAACAGTTGAGTACATTTTTTCAGGATTCTTTGATTAATAGAAAGATCCCAAGATCAGCATTTATCTGAAATTAAAAGCTTTTGTAACATTATACACTATACCGGGGGTCCCCAAACTAAGGCCCCCACATTTGGACCGGCCCTCTGAACAATCCCAGAGACATATTTTGAAAATGAAAAAAATAAATATATGTTTTACTTATATCATATCAGTATTTGATAATAAAGGTTGGCTTTCAAACTGAAATTTCCCTTAGTTATTAACATAGCCTAATTATTTGTTAAATTCACCAACAGAAGGGTACATTCAACATAATGTGTCATCGCAATCGAACAGGAGATGCGTGAGCCAGTTAGAAAATTCAGAGCGATGACAAAGTGACTCAATAGCATTTGAGGTGAAACTAGCACTGCTTGTGGGACAGGTGCAAAAGCAAGACTTCACTCATCTCCCAGTTACCCAAAGTTTTTCAGCTGAGAAACCAGTGGCCCCATTCCCAGTTGAAAAGTCTGTGGAAGCGCTGAAAATGATGAAGGCAGAGTTTGACGTGTGATTAAAAAAATACAGTGGATTCTTGAATCGATTTTGCTTGACAAGCCTCTCAAGGCTGCAGTTCTCTCAGCTGGTTGTGCATCTTTTTCTTCTACTCTTTTTCCTTCCATTCAACTTTCTGTTAACATGCTTGGATACAGCACTCAGCCAGCTTCTTTGGCAATGAATGTTTGTGGCTTACCCTCCATGTGAAGGGTGTCAATGCTTGTCTTCTGGACAACTGTCAGATCAGCAGTCTTCCCCATTATTGTGTAGCCTAGTGAACCAAACTGAGAGACCATTTTGAAGGCTCAGGAAACCTTTGCAGGCATTTTGAGTTGATAATCTGATTGGCATGTCACCATATTCTAATTTGTTGAGATAGTGAATTGGTGTTTTTTTTTGTTAAATGTAAGCCAAATCATCACAATTAACAGAACCAAAGACTTAAACTACTTCAGTCTGTGTGCATTAAATTTATTTAATACACAGGTTTCACAATTTGAGTTGAATAACTGAAATATATGAACTTTCTGATTTATTGAGATGCACCTGTATATCTTTTGAAAAGAAATGATAATTTGTCTGTGCTGAATAACAAAATAAACTATTCTAGCATTAAAAGGTAAAATAAATACAGGTAAAATCATAATAAAATAATAATAATAATACTAGTAGTCAGTCTGGCCCATGGTATTTTTTTTTTTTTTATAAACCGACCCGGCCCCCCATTAAAGAAAAGAAAATTATGTGGCCCTCTCAGAAAAAAGTTTGGGGAAAAAGCTTTTTTTTTTTTTTTTGGAAAGAAATGATAGACATTAATACTTTTATTTAGCAAGGATGCTTTAAATTGGTCAAAAGTGATGATAAAAACATTTATAATTTTAAAAAAGGTTTCTGTTTTAGAAAATGCTTTTCTTCTGAACTTTCTATTCATCAAAGAAACCTGAAACAATTCTACTCAGCTTTTTTCAACATAATAATAATAAAAAAATGTTTTTTGTGCAGCAAATTAGAATGATTTCTGGAGGATCATGTGACTGAAGTAATGATGCTAAAAATGTAGCTTTGAAATCACAAGAATAAATTACATTTTAAATATATTCAAATAGAAATCAGTTATTTTAAAAGTAAAAATGTTTTAAAATTTTACTGTTTTTGCTGTACTTTGGATCAAATAAATGCAGGCTTTGTGAGCAGAAGAGACATCTTTATTAAAAATCTTGGTGTTCACAAACTTTTGACTGGTAGTGCATAATGCATGTAGTTATCACCAAATTATAGATGCTCTCTATTAAATCTCAACAGCAAAATAAGAGGGACACAGAGTTGCTACTTGGAGTCGATGCTCAGGGTCTTCACATCTACAGCCCCAACAACAAACTCAGCCCCAACAAATCCTTCCCCTGGAGTGGAATTCGAAACATCTCGTACAGCGAGAAAGAGGTTGGGAGAAGAGAAATTCCTGACCAAAATATAAACGATAATACAAAATTGCTCAAACATACCATATGTGTCTCTTCTCAGTTTACCATCAAACCATTGGACAAGAAAAAGGAAGTTTTTAAATTCTACTCCTCTCAGCTCAGAGTTAACAAACTGGTGAGTTACTTTTACAAGTAGTTTCTGTAATAAAGCATTTCAAAATGGTTGCTAATGTTATTTGTATAAAATAGATCTTACAGCTGTGTATTGGGAACCACGATCTGTTCATGAGAAGAAGGAAGGTGGATTCCATAGAGGTCCAACAGATGAAGGCGCAGGCTAAAGAAGAGAAGGCCAGGAAAAAGGTCTTCATTTGTTTAATGTTTATTGTCATTGGCCTTGTTTATTTATGATAAAACTTTGTGGTGTTACATTTCTAATCATTTGTTCTCTTCAGCACTCTTGAGTTATTCATTTAATGTTTATTATGCTTATTGAGCATTCTTTAAATGGAATAAATAACACACCTATAAAGATTAAAGGGATAGTTTGCCCTAAAAATAAAAATTCATGTCATTTAATTATTGAGCCTCATGTTGTTTCAAACCCATAAGACCTTCGTTCATCTTCAGAACACAGATTAAGATATTTTTGATGAAATGCGAGAGCTTTCTGACCCTGCATAGACAGCGACACAACTAACATATTCAAGGCCTGGAAAGATAGTAAAGGCATCATTAAAATAGTCCATGTGACGTCAGTGGTTCAACCGTAATGTTATAAAGCTACAAGAAAACTCTATAATGAATTGGCGTACTGATTTGATTTTTTAAAAATGTGTTTAGTTTGTGTCATCTTGTGCACGGTTTCTCCCATTGTCTTATGTGTGTGCGTGTTTGTGTTTAGATTGAGCGTCAGATTCTTGCACGGGAGAAGCAGATGAGAGAGGATGCGGAGCGAGCGAAAGAAGAGATGGAGCGCCGCCTGTTCCAGATTCAGGACGAGGCTCGAATGGCAAATGAAGCTCTGGTGAGGGTTTGGCCAAGCTTGAAATTGAGTGATGCCAAATAGTTTACTTTCTGTTCCCCGCCAGCTTGTAATATATGTCCTCATAGCCCCGGCGGTATAAAAGTATGTGGTCCAGACATAAATTTGAGATGAACTGCAGAGCTATTAAGGTCCAAACCATTGTCCTGGACTCCAATTAGAATTCCATCCATGCTCTGAGGCTCCCTGAGCCTGATCCTGTAAGCCGTTCTTATCTGTCTTCCTTTCTTGCAGCTGCGCTCCGAGGAGACGGCCGACCTTCTGGCAGAGAAAGCCCAGATCGCAGAGGAGGAGGCCAAACTACTGGCCCACAAAGCAGCTGAAGCAGAACAGGAGAGGCAGAGGCTGGAGGTCACAGCCCTTAAAACCAAAGAGGAAAAGAGACTGATGGAGCAGAAGATGAGAGAAGCAGAACAACTGGCCGTTAAGCTTGTCGAGCAGTCAGAGAGGAGGTGGGTCAGTAGGGTTGTCGCTCATTCATACCAGGATTGCTAGGAATGCATTATCGGTCAAAATGGCATTTTAGTTTTTTTTTTGACTGAAAAAGAAAAATGACAGAAAATATATGCCACGCAGTGTTCTGCGCACAGGTTTCACTTTTTCTCTAGCCGTCATCACTGCACGATGTGACACTGCACTCAACATTGAATATGTGTTCTGTTGAGTTGCTTACAGCCCATGTGATCATTTCACTTGTTTAACACTCATGCTCACTGGAAAAGCGAAGTCAAATAATGCGCCAACAGTAAATTTAATTTTATTAAAAATAATATTTATATTTACTATTAATATATTTTCTGTCCAATTTTATTGTTATTTTCTTTGAAAGTGTGGTTATTTATTGCCTTGTATTTTAAATTCGGTATCATTAAATTAAAAAGATTTTAAAGATGATTTTATATCATACACTACCAGTCAAAATATATATTTTTAAATAAGTCTCTTCTGCTCACCAAGCCTGCATTTATTTGATTCAAATTACAGCAAAAAGAGTAAAATTTTGAAATATTTCTACTATTTAAAATAACTGTTTTCTATTTGAATATATTTTAAAATGTAATTTATTCCTGAGATTTCAAAGATACATTTTTAGCATCATTACTCTAGTCACATGATCTTTCAGAAATCATTCTAATATTCTGATTTGCTGCTCAAAAAACCTGTTTTATTATTATTATGTTAAAAAAACAACTGAGTAGAATTTTTTTCCGGTTTCTTTGATGAATAGAAAGTTCAAAAGAACAGCATTTATCTGAAATAGAAATCTTTTGTAACATTATAAATGTCTTTTATTATCACTTTAGATCAATTTTAAAGCATCCTTGATAAATTGAAGAATGAATTTTTTCAGATAAATGTTGCTCTTTGGATCTTTCTATTTATCAAAAAAAAAAAACCTGAAAAAATTTACTTAACTGTTTTAAAAATTGATAATAATGATAATAATAATATTAATAATAAATGTTTCTTGAACAGCAAATCAGCATATTAGAATGATTTCTGAAGGATCATGTGACACTGAAGACTGAAGTAATGATGCTGAAAATTTAGCTTTGATCACAGGAATAAATCATATTTTAAAATATATTCAAATAGAAAACAGTTATTTTAAATAGTAGAAATATTTCAACATTTTCAAAGGTTTTTAATGTACTTTGGATCAAATAAATGCAGGCTTAGCAGAAGGGACTTCTTTAAAAATCATTAAAAAACTTTTGACTGGTAGTGTATAATAAAATAAAAATTATTAAGAAGTATTTTCGGTTTTTCATTTTCACAGAATTTTTATTTTGGTGCATCCCTAATTTATACCAATACATATTCTAGATACAAATTTCACAGAATTTTTTTCATTATTATGCTGATGAACATGCTTCTTAGTTAAAAAAAACTGAATGTTAAAATACACTGGCCAAAAGTTGTAATATTAAGATTTTTTTTTTTTTATGTTTTTGGGAAAAAAATCTCTTGTGCTTTCCAAGTAGGGGTGTCAAAATTAATCGTTTTTACGATGCATCGCGATGCAGACAAGGACGGTTCGGTATCGGTTCAGTAATAGACCATAACCGATAATAACGGACTCAGTCCCGGTGCCAGAACACGCGACCCGGGGCGCTTGTATGATTTTCCGGGAGGGGGGGTTGGGCTAAGGAGGGGAGTACTCTATATGAATAAAATAAGTCTTCAGATTTTAACTGAAAGGTTTATTGCCACTTTCTTTACACACTGGTGCATTTAACGAACTAACAAACATCAGTGTGTATTTAACAAATGTCTTTTTTTTTTTTTAGTAATTCATTTAAAAGACTGAAACATTATTTTTATTTGGTTGAAAAGACTGGCTAAAAGCACTGAGCGCGTCTATCTGGCTCAGCACCGTTTTCTTTTTTTTCTATTTTACGCAAATATAACGTTTTGTTGATATTGTGAGTGCACATAAATAATGTCGTGTTGATTTGAGAAGGCTATATTTATCAAACATGCTCAACTCATTGCCATTGGCTGCTTGGTCGTTAGGTCATTACTTTAAAAAAACAAAAGCTTGAATTTAACAAACATAAAATCTTCCAAACATATTTCTAAATTAACTTAAAAAGGAAACAAAACGAAATCTAGCCACTTTGCCATTAGAATCCAAAACTGAACTATTTTAATGGCTGCAACACGAACTCTGTTCTGATAAGTTGTCGGACAAGGACGGGGCTCTGGTCTGAGAGTCTCGGGCTGGGCTCGTGCAGGACTTTATTCGTTACCTCATTTCAATTAAATCAGATCTGAGTGGTACCTCTCGGTTGAAATCGTATTCGGTTTAGTTTTTCGTGTTTAAAATGACTATAACCAGGGTTTCCGCGGGGTCTTAAAAAGTCTAAAATTTAAAAATCAAAATTTTAGGCCTTAAAAAGTCTTAAATTCGCTGTTCTAGGTCTTAAATAATTTTACACCGGTCTTATTTTTCCGATGTCCATGTAACGCTACCTCTAATGCTCATTTAAATTCTCTTTCTGTTATTTCCGTGGTGTTGTAGTTCTTTATTTCACTATTCCAAATATAATTTGCTGAATTTAAACTACAAATGAGACCAGCATGCAATAGCCAATCAGCTTTCTGTTATTGGCGCGAGTCTCTCTCGGATTGTACCGCAGAAGTCAAATGGATTTAACTTTTTAGCTATGAGGAAGTGCAAGTTTAGCGAAACTGGGCTTGGAAAAACTGAATATAGGGCTTGGCTAAGGCCAGTTGCTAACAACTGTAGATTTTTTTCTCCCTCTGTGGAAGTTTCTGCGTCTTCAGACAGAATCACAGTATTTATATAACATTTATAATATATATATTTATAAATCAATAAATGTATTTAAAACATTAATCTCACTTTTAATTTTGCAGTGTAAATTATGTAATCTCACTGCTAACAGCCATTTAGAATTTATTGATAAATTCATAAAATAAATTTCAAAGGTACGCATACATTTCAAAAGTAAAAAAAAAAAATCGCTTCAGAATTTTTTTTTTTAAATCAGATATTTCTAGTGGTACTTTTATGGGGATATTTTGTGTGGAATAGTATCTGCTGATATGGAAAGTTCACTGTATATCGTAGTAATAAATTTAATTTATGACAGCCATGAAATTTTGTTTACTTTTTACATTAAACATAATGGTGATAATAATTTGGTGCTCAAAACCTTCTTTTTTTTTTTTTTTCAAAAACATTGAAATTAGTTTTGCTGCTTAATATGTTTTTGGAAACCATAATACACTACCGTTCAAACTTTTGAGGCATGTACAAAAAGAAAATGAATACTTGTATGTATTAAATTTATCAAAAGTGACAGTAAAGATGTTTATATCAGATAAATGTTGTTCAGTTAACTTTCTATTCATCAAGGATTCCTAAAAAAGGTATGATGGTTTCCACACAAAAATATTAAGCACTAAAAATTGTTTTCAACATTGATAGTAAAAGCCATTAATAATTGGACATTTTTCAATTAGGTATTTAATAAACAGAAATTAGGAACAGTGAGTGTTTTTTTTTTTCTTTTTAAAATAGTTTTTAATATTAATTTACACTCAGTATTTCTTCATTAAAACGTTTTACACAAAGAAATAAATATTACCTTTGAAAAATGCTGTTATTATACTAAATACTTGACACTCAGTGCTGTGATTGTCCAACCCGAATCAGGTATTACAGACAGACATTTAATTTGAGAAGTTCAATTCTGTCTTGTATTTTGTGGTTTTCAGACTAAAGGAGGCAGACCACCTGAAACAGGATCTGAGCGAGGCTAAAGATGCAGAACGGAGGGCAAAGCAGAAACTCCTGGAAATCACTAAAACAACATATCCCGTAATGTTGCTATGACGTGTAACACAGGTATTCTGCTGTTTATTGTCCTTTATAATTCTTTAAAAACATGTAATTTGTGTCATGCACTCAGTTAATAGCAGCATACTCCAGTCCTCCTCCACCCACTGGGCCAGAGAGTCCAGAAATGACTGTAGACATGGGCAACGCCGTCAGAATGGACTTCAAGGACTCGGATATGAAAAGACTTTCAATGGAGATAGAGAGAGAACGGTACGCACTTGATCGCATTCTGTCTAAACTAAGAACTATTGACAAACAAAGCTGAATATGTGCTGCTGTCTCTTTGTGTCTCAGGCTAGAGTACATGGAGAAGAGCAAACATCTTCAAGACCAGCTGAAGGAGCTCAAATCAGAGATTGAATCCTTGAAGTTGGAAGAGCAGCACCAGGCTGGACACTACAGTCTCAGGGGTTACGCTGAACCTCCTTATGTTCCCCACAGCAATGTAAGAAACACTCAGACATACTAAGGGCCCTATGATTTCCGTTATGTGGAAAACATGGATGCAATCGTGGAATCCAGTCATAAAAATTTAATTTACTGTATAACGTCACAGAATTTGCCAAATTTTGGATGAATAAATCAAAAATAGGTCAGTATAATTAAATCAAAATACGATATGGACTATTGTCTGTGAATATTAAGCTGCAAAAATACTATTTAACTATGATTCCTGCATGTACTGCGTGTGTCTGTGTGAATGAATGGCGCATAAACACAAAAAAACTCTAGAGCTGCTCTGAGAGTCACTTCATGAGCATTTTACCATTTCTTTTTAGAAAAACTATCATCATATCATATACAAAATTTAAAGGTCTTCACAGCAAGACGTCAAAATAAAAGTTTGGTTTAACTGGAAGACATGGTCACAGAAATATATACTACCAGTCAAATGCTTTTGGAAAGTACGATTTTTTTAATGTTTTTT
>NC_133379.1:20564323-20666259 GCF_049309525.1 Garra rufa | reverse complement strand
TATAACCCGCTCGACAAGCGAGTCGGCTGTAACTACTCTATCATATTCAGGAACTGAGGTAGATTGATGGCCTCTCTGTTTATAAATGTGCTGTACTCATCCATTTTGGCTGAAGTCTCAGAGTGTTTTTTGAATCCGTGACAGTTTTTGATATAGTGACACACAGGCAGATTTATCGGTTTATCTGCCGTTTTCTATTCCTAAATCAATGCTTGGACTTAGTGTTATGGTTATGAGCCATGTTGGCATTTCAGCACATTTACGTCTGAGTAACATTTCAGATTTAGTTTTTCCCCCCTTCCAAAGTAGTTTTTAGTTTTATTGGAGGATGTCAGAATGTCCTTTGTTTCAAAATGCAAAATGTATCCAATGTGTTCATTTTTTTTTTTGAATGTTTTGAATGCTTTTGGGTATAAAGACAGTGCTGGAATGTTGATGTGAAAACGTGTGTGCTCATATATAAAGGGATGAGTTAATGATGTTGGAGGAGTTTTAAAGTTACAGTGGATTGTATATTTAACTGCATTAATGGATTTTGCCGCAATATGTTTTGTAAATACACTACATGCATTGCTAAGTCTTAGTTTAAGTAGTGCGAAACATTCCTGTTATCCTCAGCATGACTGTGCACATTAGTTTGAGATGTCTTAGGCAATTGTTCATGTTTTAATGAATGCCACAACCAAGTTTGTGTTTGTCTTTATCCACATACAGAACCTTGTTTTTGCATGAATTTCATAACGTCTGTTTGATTGAAACACCTATCTAAGCACAAGCTGCCTTTAATATGTGTGCCATGGATTCAGACACAGATTGTCCATATGAGTGTGGACATACAGCAATATCATGTGCAGTGAATTGTAAACTGATATACAAATAAACTGCAAAGATGCATTTGAGTTTTTGTGCTGTTTGTCTTCTGAAATATGTACTGTGAAAAGCAACATAAACATAACATAAAAATCCAATTTGTACGTCAAGCCATTTATCTCACACTTGTTTGTGTTTATCTACAGAACATCCAGTGCTAAAGGGTTTATCTCTTGAGGTTAAAGTACGATGTAAAAAGAGTTTGTGTTTCACAATATGAAAAATAAGTTCGGGTGGCTGCCAAAAGAGGGCGATATAAACCACTTTATACAGCTAAATATCTCTCAGAATGTTTTCTTCAGGTAATTTCGCACTTTCTTGAGCTTTAGAAAGAAAATTGGGTTCTTTCTTTTAAAAATTCGATTAGTGATGTTCAAATTACATTTTTGAAGAGTCTTTAAAGTGTTCTCTTTGTTTTTCGTAGATCTACATGTCCTGCTATCCTCAGTTACCTCATGGATGTGAAACTGGTTGGCGAGACTTCCGGTAAACAACGTGCGGTAAACTGATAACTACAAAACCGTTCATAATTAAGATAATACATTAAAATAACATGATAAGACACACCAAAACAAGCTGTTTTGTACAGCTAAGAATAGTTTGATGCAGACGAGACCAGAAACCAGGCCCATAAAATTGACAAATGTCCGTGCATACTCTTGTGGAAAAAAAATAAGGTGGATACTGAGGATTAATGCTGCATTCCAGGCAGGTTTTTGAGCCTTCAAACGGCTTCAAACCACTACTCACGATTTTGTAGCGTTCCAGGCAAGTCATGCCAAACTGCCTGAGCGCATTTATTATTATATTATTATTAATTTGATTGCAACGTTATAGTGTCATAAAGTCTATTTTTCACCGTGTACCACTTGCATAAACACCACATCCGTAGGGGCTGCCATTGTTGTTTCGAAGGCTATGTGGCGTCAGAGCGCAGAACTGGGAGTACGTTGATCTAGTACAAGTTCACGGGTGGGAAGTCACGGGTTTGACTGCCTTTCCAGTGCACTTTCACGGGTAGAAGGTTGGAAAAACATGGGTAACGGGTTGCCTGGAAGGCGGCATAAAAGTCCCATCTTGGGTTTGTTTGATGGTGGTCCAGTGGAAGCATGTTGGGTCCATAACCCAAACGGTGATAGGCCATCTTTTTTTAAGACCTGCTGTTGTCTTCTGTACCAGAGAAACTGTCAGCAGGGCTCTACACTTATTACTTTTATTTTTTTCACTTAAATTTAGGAGCATTTACAGGGAACATTTGTTTTTAACACTTGTAATGACATTTTTCTAACTTTATTAAAAGTATCCATGGTGAAAAAAACAGCTAAAACCAGCCTAGGCTGGTTGGCTGGTTTTAGCTGGTCAACCAGCCTGGTTTTAGCTGGTCATAGCTGGAAGGCCGGCTGGTTTTTAGAGGGGTTTTGGCCACTTTTCCAGCCTGGCCAGGCTGGTCAGGCTGGTCTTAGCTGGTCAGGCTGGGAAACCACCAGCTAAAACCAGCCTGACCAGCCTGGCCAGGCTGGGAGACCAGCTTAAACCAGCTACTTCCAGCTTAAACCAGCTAAGACCAGCCAACCAGCCTAGGCTGGTATTAGCTGTTTTTTTCAGCAGGGATGTCATCTCTTATTAGAAATTTCTAATTAAAACAACACAATAAGAACAAGTAGAGTAAGTTACCAATTAAGTATTAAAGGAACACTCCACTTTTTTTGGAAATTCATAACTCTCCCCGAGTTAATAAGTTGAGTTTTACCCTTTTGTAATCCATTCAGCCGTTCTCCTGTTCTGGCGACATCACTTTTAGCATAGCTTAGCATAGATCATTGAATCCTATGAGACCAATAGCATTGCATTTAAAAATGACCAACGAGTTTTGCTATTTGTCCTATTTAAAACTTGACTCTTCTGTAGTTATATCGTGTACTGATACCAGCGGAAAATGTAAAGCTGCGATTTTTTAGGCTGATAAGATTAGGAACTACACTCCCATTCCGGCGTAAAAGTCAAGGAAGTTTGCTGCCGTTAATATGGCCGAAGCAGGCGCAGTAATACCACGCTGCACATGTGCAAATGCTAACCTAGCTGGGAACTAATTTCAGGCGCTGCGTGATATTACTCAGCCTGCTTCGTCCATATTAGGGCAGCAAACTTCCTTGACTATTACGCCGAAATGGGAGTGTAGTTCCTAATCTTATCGGCCTAGAAAATCTCAGTTTTACAGTTTCCGCCGGTATCAGTACACGATATAACTACAGAAGGGTCAAGTTTTAAATAAGAAAAATATCGAAACTCGTTGGTCATTTTTGAACATGATGCTATTGGTCTAATAGGATTCAATGATCTATGCTAAGCTATGCTAAAAGTGATATCGCCAGAACAGGAGAACGGCTGAATGGATTTCAAAGCGGTAAAACTCAACTTATTAACTCGGGGGGAGTTGGAGAATGAGCCTATTTCCAAAAAAAGTGGAGTGTGTTCCCTTAACAAAATTATTTTGTACTACAGAGGTGGCACAGATCAAAGAACACAAAAGTGGCTTGTAGGTGTATTTTCATATGTTTAATGAGGCTCAGATGGTTTTAAATATAACATTTTGAATACGGAAATATTAAAAGATTAAAAGGAGTAGTTCACTTTCAGAACAAAAATGTACAGATAATGTACTCATCCCCTTGTCATCCAAGAGGTTCATGTCTATCTTTCTTCAGTCGTAAAGAAATGGTGTTTTTTGAGGAAAACATTTCAGGATCTCTCTCCATATAATGGAGTTCTATGGTGCCCCAGAGTTTGAACTTCCAAAATGCAGCTTAAATGCAGCTTCAAAAGGCTCTAAACAATCCCAGCCAAGGAAGAAGGGTCTTATCTAGCGAAATAATCGGTTATTTTCTAAAAACATTTACAACTTCTATACTTTTTAATCTCAAACGCTCATCTTGCCGAGCTAGACAAGACGAGCATTTGAGGTTAAAAAGTATAGTATATATATATTTTTTATAAAATAACCCAACGTTTTGCTAGATAAGGCCCGTCTTTTCTTGGCTGTGATCGTTTAGAGCCCTTTGAAGCTGCATTTTGGAAGTTCAAACTCGGGGGCACCATAGAAGTCCATTATATGGAGAGAAAACTACTCAGAAAACATTTCCTTATGAAATGAAAAACCATATTCCTTTAAAAATGCATGTTCATTCATAAACGAAACACCGTTTTTGAATGACCATTTTTGATGCCGAAATAAATCAAAATTAGGCAATAGTGTTAAGTCAGACAATGTAAGTCCCTTAATATTAACTTCTGGTTTATTGAACTGTTGTATTAAATCAATATCTCATTTACAGACTCCCTTAAAAATCATTAAAAGCTGTCCCTCATCTTAGTTCATCTCGAACTAACAAAGTTCCATTATAATCAATGCAAATGCGACTGAAATGGTCGCACTGTAGAGCCCTGCGTCTTGTAGGAAAACATCTGCTGGAAAAAGGTTAGTAGTTGTTAAACAGATATGAAGAGCGGATATGAAGCTCAGGAAGTGTTTAATTTTTCATTCTTACACAAGTTGTAAACAGCAAACAACCTCACTAATGGTTGTTCATTGAATATTTATAACACTTGTTAAAGTTATGGTAAGGTAACAATCGAATACATTTCACAGACAACATCCTACTTTTATTAGTTTTAAAATATAACGTAACTAGCACATTTCAATCCACAGACGTATTTTGCCGCATTTGTATATTTTGTTATTTAGCATATTTTATTTCCGCGGGTGCTCTAGTGTTTTGTGATAAAGGAAATAGTTTTTCTTTAATACTGAAGTTATGGGTAGTTATAAGAGATTTGTAATGATGCATCTGAGGCCTGTTATATTTTTCTGGTGGCTACAACAACAATCAGATCCACCCACAAATATTTAATGTACAGTGAAATATGGATGTGTCCAAAGCTGTATATTTTATCATGTATTATCATACATTACGCATTCAAGGCCATCTGGCAAGTAGTTGAAAGAAGGTGGAAATCTTGTGGAAAATCCAACTTGGTGGTGAGGATTAGAACTAATTATATTACTTTCTGAAATTCCATTAGATGCGAGTTAGAGATGCAAATTGCTTTGAAGGACAGTTTTGAAACAACGCCCAGAATATCTTTTGAGTAGGCCTATGTGCATAAAGTGATCCAGATATTGTTTTATGTACTTTATGTAGTGAAATATACACTCATTGTTAACATATATATATATATATATATATATATAGTTTATATAATAATCAATTTAAATATAGTTTATATATAATAGTTATATATAATAATATATTTCATTTAAAAATATACATTTATATAAGTATTTATATATGTATTAATTGAATTTGCATTAGAAAAAAGTTTTATAAGTATATAAGTATTATAAGTATTTAATATAATATATAATATTAATATATAAATTCTGAATATATATTTCATTTTTTATTTCTTTAATTTTATATTAGTAACTATTATTTTTTATATATTTTATATATATATATATATATATATATATATATATATATACACACACACATTTTACATTATACATTATTTATTTATATAATAGTTACATATAGTTTATGTAATATGTTTAATTATATTTCAGTATATTCATTTAAATATATTTATATGTATTAATTAAATTTGCATTATAATTAAATATTCATTTTAGTTATATACAACAATATATGTAAATATATTAATTTATTATTGTTTATTATTAATTTTATTATTTATATATTTACATATTATTTACACTTTATTTCTAATTTTGTATTTTTAATTTATAATTTTATTTTATATGTGTAACCATTAGTTTGTATATATTTTATTAACATAAGTAAGAAACATCTCATGGATGCACTGGGACGCATCCTCAGTGATGTATCCTGGGATCATTGGATGTTTCGGGTCTCGCAACATCATACACCCTCTCCCAGGCGACCCAGCCGGGGTTGATCAAGCCCCGACTTGCGTCCCAGTAGCAGTCCACGGATCAGCCCTCTTTATCCAAAGCCACCTTGTGGCCTTCTCTGCTGCTTCACTTGCGGATCGAATGGCCCTTTTCTTTGCCACCCCTGTAACGCCCAACCGACTGAGGGCTTTGCACAATGAACGTCCTGCAAAGCCTCTACAGCCAACTTCTATGGGCTCATAGATGGTTCTCCAGCCTCTCTCCCTGCACTTCTCCACCAGTTCCTGGTACTTAGCACGTTTCCTCTCATTGGCTTCCTCAATACGCTCTTCCCAGGGCACCGTAAGTTCCAGCATGATTAGCTATTTTGAAACCTCAGAGGTAATTATCATGTCTGGGCGGAGACTTGTTGTTACAATGTGCTGAGGGAACCTCAGTTGCTTTCCCAGGTCGACCAGCAGCTGCCAGTCCGAGGCTTTGTGGAGGAGGCCTGTTGTTAATTGTGGGCGTGCCCGGGTTTCTCTCCAGCTTTAACGAAGGGGACTGCCTATTTTGGAGCATGGTGGTGCTTGCTGGTGCTGATGGCTGAGGCTAAGCTCTCAGCAATTGCCTTAAGCACCTGGTCATGGCGCCAACGATAACGACCATCAGCCAGAGCCTTTGGGCAGCTGCTGAGGAGATGTTCTAAGGAGCCCCTTCCAGAGCAAAGAAGGCAGGAAGGTGTCTCACTCTTTCCCCAGACATGGAGGTTCGCTGGGCTTGGCAGGACATCGTAGACAGCTTGTACCAGGAAACGGACCCGATGAAAATCTGCCTGCAAGATGTTTGCCCAGGTAATCCTGCGCTGCAGTGTACTCTCCCACCTAGTCCAAGCTCCCTGCTGCCGGAGTCCCACCACCCTGCTCACTCGCTCTTCCTCCACGCCTGCTCGAACCTCTTCCTGGAGTAGATGGTGTCTTTCCTTGCCACAGGCCTGGCTAACCAAGGTCTTTGGGAAATAGCCCAAGCCCGCTCTGCCTGTCGCCACAGTGCCCACTAGAGCCTTTTGTCTCAGGCGTGACTCTGCCAACTCCACTGCTTTCCCAGCATTCCATTTCCTTCCTGTCCTCACCTCAATGCTGGCTGATGACACCTTGCAGTCCCTGGAGTCCCTGTATTGTAGGGCTTCTCTGGTGCGTACCACCATGAATTCTTCTGTAAGGCCACTGAATGGCAGCTGCAAGATGTTACTCGTCCCATATAATGCAGCGCTGGTGAGACTGCGTGGAAGTCCCAGCCACTTCCGAAGAAATTCATTATATTAATATTACATATTCATTATATTAAGAATAATATATATATATATATATCTTTATATAATGGTTATATACAGTTTATTAAATAATTTATTAAAATATATTTTAATATATATTAATTTAAATATATTTATATATATATTAATTGAATTTGCATTAGAAATATTTTAGATAAATTCTGAATTAAAATTAAATATTTGTTATAACAATAATATATAAAAGTATATGTAAATATTAATTAAAATGTGTATATATATATAGTTATTAAAATCTGTATTAATTAATATATATTTATGTATTATTTACATTTAACTAAAATGAATTAAATTACATTTAATTTTTTATTTCTTTAATTTTATATTTGTAAGCATTAGTACTTATATATTTTATTAATATATATATATATATATATATATATATATATATATATAGATATAGATATAGATATAGACTACTTGCATAGTTTATATATAATTAACATATTTAATTATATTAATTTACATTACATTTAGTTATTTAGCAGATGCTTTTTTATATATATTTAAATATATATTTATATATGTATTAATTGAATTTGGATTAGAAAAAAGTTATTTTATAATATTGTATATAAAAATTCTGAATTATAATTAAACAATTAAATAATATAACAATTTATGTAAATATATTTAAATATATTTAAATATAAAAAAATATATATAAATTAAATATATAATTATTTATAAAGAAATAGACCAAACATGTACAACAATAGCATTGGCTGTTTTCCTGAGTATAAATGTGCTTAATAAATGTTTTGAATCATGTAATTAATTTCACCAAAGTGGTAGCTGTTATTTATTCATTAAGTCTTGCAACATTTGTCACTTTTTTATAGATTTTTTTTTAAACCTGATTTACACAAATCATTAGAGTGTTGCATTATTGTTCACTGGACAGGCACTGAGTGTTTCTTTAGACACAAGCCAAGCATCAAACTGTGAAGGTCACATTTTTGTGCGTTTGCGATGGGGGTTGGGTCCCTCTCTCTCGTCTGGTCTTTTATTCCAGTATACTTCAGTGTTTAAGCGATGAGTCACCGAGTGTTTTGTACCTCGTACTGCAGGCACAGGGACATTGTTTCCCATCCAGCGCCTTCATGACTTGCCAGCTTAAAAATGCATGCGGATTTTTTACGGTCCCATCTCCAGCACTAATGTGTTTCACATCCCGTGTTGCCCCTGGCAGCACTCTGCTCAAAAAGTTAGAAAATATGTTTTAAATAGACTTTGCCATCGCAGGTAGTTTTGAGTATTTGTTTGTTTGCAATGGTAGACATCATTGCCGGCACATCGCTTTCGCTCGAGGCAGAGCGGGAAATATTTTACATTCACGACGCTGTGTCATAGCAAATATCGTTCAGATTGAACACATTTATTTCCCCAAATGCTCCTTTATTTGATTCATTAGCCTAACCATTTCAAGTTAGAAAGCTGATGGTTTGCATTTTGAATATGTGCACTTCTCTCACTCAACAGAGCCAAATGACTGGATGCCTTTTCCCACAGCTCATTTCAACTAACTGTTATTTGCTCATCAGTGCTTCCCCCTCTTTTTTGGTGCCTAGAACAAGACCTAAATCGCTGTGCGAAAAAGCGAGACCTTGCGTCTTCCGGCACGTCCCACGTAACAACATTTCCTCTGTTTTGGTTACTAATTAAGACAGACCAAAAAAATCATTAATGAAGCTGTACACAATTTTCAAACCAGGGAGATTCTTGGCGTCCACCCCGAATGTATAAATCCAATAAACAAGTACATCAACTGAGTGACTATTTAGTTTCTGTAGGAACTTTCTTTCATTTTGTCCTGCTTGCTGCAAACCCAAGAGTTTTCCTCTTAGGAATTATTAACATGCTAGCTCTGCACTTACATTTCTCTTAATGGTGTATTTGGAAGCACGATTGTTGATTTAGTGTACTTGCGCAAATAAATAAGACATTATCTTGTAATCTTCAGCTGTGCACTGTCACTATTTTTCCTCAGGAGTGAAACATAATCATTATTGGCTAATCGTTTCATCCACTCAGTGAGACATCGTTGGGCTCAAAAATTAAGGTAGGTGATCACTCCAAGGTATGAAAATCTGTGTGTTAATGAAAAAGAAATGCAGTGTGAAATATATTAATGCCACGCTTGAAACTCTCTGTTTTTATTGCCCATTATCCAGAATTGATGTATCTCTGGAGATCCCCTGCAAGGCAACCCAGCTGAAGGTCAGATTCTCACTCTTATCTTATTTTGTTTTAAAAATCTTTGTAAAGTGCGGTCCAGTTTGTAGGATTTATTAATATTTTAGCAATTGTTGGATTTTTTACACTAGCTCCAGCAGCACTTGTATGGATCTTGTTTTTTCTAAAAAATTATGTTTTGGAGTAATATCAAATTGATACGAAATTCATATGAAATCACCACATTGTAAAACAGTTGTTTCTTATAAGTTCTGGTTGGATGAAGCATAAAACTGCAAAATAGTTGCAAATAATGTTAGTAATTATGTGAGTTTACACCAGCGGTGTTTCTTTACACCAGTGACAAGGGAGGCAGTGTCCCTTCAAAAAATTAGATGAGAAAAAAAAAAATCATAATACAAATGAGTAAAGTTTGCAGTTGGCTTTGAAGTTGGCTTGAGAAAGCTTGAAATAGCTTTCAAGAGCTTAAAGTTTGAATTGTTCTAGCATGATTAGCAAGCTACTAACATGTTGTTAACGTGTTTCTAGCATGATTAGCACGCTATTACCATGTTGTTAGCATGATTAACAAGTTACTGGCATGATTTTACTATGATTAGCAAGTTACTAGCATGTTGTTAGCATGTTTTAGCATGAGTAACATGTTACTAACATGCTGCTAGCATGATTTAACCATGTTGCTAGCATTATTTAGTATGAACTAGCATGTTGATAGCATGATTTAATGTGAAATAACATGTTGTTAGCACAATTTAGTATTAGCATGTTAGCATGTTTTAATATGAATTGGCATGTTGCTAGCATGATTTAGCATAATTCTAGCATGATTAGCAAGTTACCAGCATGTTGTTAGCATGTTTTAGCATGAGTAACATATTACTGACATGTTGGTAGCATAATCCTAGCATTACTAGCATGTTGCTAATATGTTTTAGACTATTTACATGTTGTTACCATGATTGACAAGTTATTAGCATGTTGTTAACATGTTTCTAGCATAGTTACTACCATGATTCTAGGATGATTAGCACGTTACTAACTTATTGTTACCCTGTTTCTAGCATGATTAGCATGTCATTAGCATGTTGTTGGCATTATCAAGTTACTAACATGTTGTTAGCATGTTTCTAGCATTAATAACATGTTATTCACATGTTGTTAGCAGGGTTAACAAGTTACTAGCATGATTAGCAAGTTATGAGCATGTTGGTAGCATGTTTTAGCATGAGTAACATGTTACTAACATGCTGCTAGCATTACTTAGCCATGTTGCTAGCATTATTTAGTATGAATTAACATGTTTATAACATGTTTTAACATGAATTAACATGTCGTTAGCACAATTTAATATGAATTAGCATGTTGTTAGCACAATTTAATATGAATTAACATGTTGCTAGCATGAATAAGCATAATTCTAGCATGACTAGCAAGTGACTAGCATGTTGTTAGCATGTTTTAGCATGAGTAACATGTTACTAACATGTTGCTAGCATGATCTTAACATTATTAGCATGTTGCTAACATGTTTCTAGCATGATTACCATGTTACTGGCATGATTCTAGCATGATTAGCAAGTTACTAGCATGTTGTTATCATGTTTTAACATGTTTGACTTTTTTGTCCTGCACCTGAGCCCTGTCTGGGTTTGTGGTATGTGCGTTAACATGTTGTTAACATGATTGACAAGTTATTAGCATGTTGTTCACATGTTTCTAGCATAATTAGCATGTTGTTAACATGCGTAACAAGTTACTACCATGATTCTAGGATGATTAGCACACTACTAACATGTTGTTACTCTGTTTCTAGCATGATTAGCATGTCATTAGCATGTTGTTAACATTATTAGCGAGTTACTAGCATGACTGTAGCATGTTTCTCGCTTAATTAGCATGTTGTTAGCATTATTCTAGTATTATTAACAAGTTGCTGACATGTTAACATGTTTTTAGCATGCTTTGTATGTTATTGGCATGTTGTTAGCATGATTAGCAAGTTACTAGCCTGTTGTTAATGGGTTTCTAGCATGATTAACATGTTACTAGCACGTTGGTGGCATGATTAACAAGTTACTAGCACATTGTTAATGTGTTTCTAGCCTGAGTAGCATGTTATTAGCATGCTTTGCAAGTCACTAGCATGATTAGCATGTTATCAGCATGTTGTTAACATGATTTGTGAGTTACTAGCATGTTGCTAGCATGTTTCTAGCATTGTTAGCATGTTATTAACATGTTTATGGCATGATTAGCAAGTTACTAGCATGATTATAATGTTTCTAACATTATTAGTATGTTACTAGCTTTAGTATGTAACTAGCTAATAATGCTAGTAACATATTAATAATGTTAGAAACATTATAATCATGTTGTTAGTATGTTTCTAGCGTGATTAGCATGTTATTACCATGTTGTTAGCATGATTAGCAAATTACTAGCATGATTCTAGTATGTTACTAGCATGATTAACATGTTACTAGAATGTTGTTAACATGTTTCTAGCATAATTAGCAAGTTACTAGCATGTTGTTTCTATGCTATTCCAGTCAAACCAGCTAAAACCAGTTAAAATCAGATTCAGTTAATAAAACAGCTAAAACCAGCTTAGGCTAGTCTTCCCTGGTTTAAGCTGAAAATAGCTGGTTTAACCTTGGTTGTCTTTTAACAGGTCTCCCAGCTTGACCAGCTAAGACTAGCCTGACCCGCTAAAAAGTGGACAAAACCACTTTAAAACCAGTCTGGAAGACCAGCCAAAACAACCAATCAGCTTAGGCTGGTTTAAGCTGTTTTTTCAGTATATACATAAGTGTCATTGTTCAAAAGTTTTGACCCCCTCAATGAAAGTCTATGGGATTTTTCGTTGGCTTTCTCAAACCAATTTAATAAAACAATGCCAATTTTACAAAATATAACATCAAAAACTGAATAAATCACTTGAAGCAGTGGTCTCAAACTCAATTTCTGAAGGGCCACAGCTCTGCACAGGGAGCTGGTTGAAGCTAAACTCTGCTGAGCTGTGGCCCTTCAGGAATTGAGTTTGAGACCACTGCCCTTAAGCATGCGGTGGGTTTGTTGGGGGGTAATTGAGAATGAATGGGGGAAAGTCATGTGAGATGACGCAATGCTGATTTCACAGATCAGTCTGAATGAACAATGTAATAGCCTTAATGGGATAACTAATAAAAAAGTAAGTAAACAACTCAGTCACACACTTAGAAATAACCACATTGTCAAGTCAAAAACAATCTTCAAATGACCCGAAATCATGATCTGTGGGTTTTTTGTGCTACAAGCTTCCAGCTTCTTTTAGTCTACCACCATACACGTGTTATAGTAGCCAGAACTATGCAGTTTACTGGGAAATACTTTATGACAGTTTTAAAATATGAATCATTATTACAGATTTACCATAGAGGTGTCTGATGAACTTAGCTCGGTAATGAAATTATTTGTATAGTAGTGTAGTGTAGCTTTAATTAATGAATGTCACTAGGCCATAAGAAGTCAATTCAAACTTCTAATAGAATGTCGCACATTGAACTCTTCTTTTAAGTGCAACAAGAAATTAGGTAATAAAAGGCTTAAAACCTAATTAACAGCAGCTGAGTTATTCATAGTAATTTGCATAACATCTGTCTTATCCAAATGATCTCAATCTGCTAATTACCGCTCATTTATTGTGTCTGCCTCGGAAATGTGCCCAGGGACAGAGTGACGTGAACGTGACTTCAGGGTGCTCAGGTACTCTCGTGCAACTGCAGAGCTTTCAGCTGACTGCCTTTAGTCTGCGTTTCAGACTCATGATTAAACAAAGGGGTTCTTGTTTGCATTATATTGAAAGAACAAGACAGGTTTTAGAGCAGATTGTTGTGCAACCCCAAAGCAAAGCTCTCAGGAGCTTCCAAACAAGAACATAATTGCACTCTTAACAGATAAAATGCTTCGCCAGCATTTTCCACAAATGTGATGAGGAAAAAAGCAGTCACCATCAAGGGTCCACAAAGATACATGAGTAACATCGGAGATAGAATGCAAATTGTTCATCAGACACACAAGGATGGTTTAGTCTGAAGGTGATGGACAGTTCCTGATAATTTGCTCACTCCCATGTCATCCAAGATGTTTATTCTTTCTTGCTTTAGTCGAAAAAAAAAAAAAAAGAAAGTTTTTGAGGATAATATTCCAGGATTTTTCTCAATATAGTGGACTTCAATGATGGCCAATGGGTCCAAATGGCACTTTCAATGCAGCTTTAAAGGGCTCTACAAGAACCCAGCCGTGGAATAAGGGTCTCATCTAGTGAAACGATCAGTCAAAAAATAAAATTTATATACTTTTTAGCCAAAAATGCTTGTCTTGCACTAGCTCGACCTCACACATTACATAATCATGCACATGTGATGTAGGCGGAAGTACCAACCCAGTGTTTACGAAGCAAGTCAAACGCCCTTTCCAAAAAAAAGGTAAAACAGTAATGTTGGACGATTTTGAAGTTGGAGGAGAAAAGTAGATTAAGTTTTTCCCTTAGTTTTTCCAAGGAGCCATCGCCTAGAGCAGGGGTTTTCAAACCTGTCCTGGAGCCTCCCCTGCCCTGCACATTTTGCTTGTCTCTCTCATCTAATACACCTGATTCAAATCATCAGCTCATTAGTAGAGACTGCAAGACCTGAATTGGGTGTGCCTAATAAGGGAGACATACAAAATGTGCAGGGCAGGGGAGGCTCCAGGACAGGTTTGAAAACCCCTGGCCTAGAGGATTGACAGAGCTGAGGATCACCCCAGAGCCAGAGCCTCATTAGTCGTCTGACCAGGTGCGAGAGCTGGTATCAGTGCACACGACGGTGGATGAGACAGAGGAGGGCGAGGGTGTGGAGGAAAGACCTGCCCACTGTTCTACTGTTGGGGATGAGCTGAGGCAGTACTCTTAAATAAGGACTTTTATTCTGAGATACTTCTTCCATCATTGTCTGAACTCTCTGTCTGTCCTGTTATGGCCAAGGAGGCCGTATATTAACTCCCTGTCTGTCCTGAAACAACCATGGAGGTCTGTTTTGAACTGTTTGTCTGCTTGGAATGGTCTGTTTGTCCCGTCACGACCATTGAGATCTGTTTTGATCTGTCTGCCAGAACTGTCTGCCTGCCTTGGAATATTGTCTGTCTGTCCTGTCACAGCCATGGATGTCATTCCCCTGTCCATGGCACTCCTTGTCATGGGAGTCACGAATTGATGTGTGTGGGCAGCATCCCTGAAACCCCTGACTGTCATGAACTCTCACCCAGTCTCCCTCTCTCATCTCCTCTCATCAGTCCTCTGCCATCCTCAGTCCAACTGCCTGCCATCCTGCCAGTCCCTTATCTCCTCCTAAGCTCTCTATCTGTGGAGCAGATTCGCTTTGGGCCTGTCAGTCTCAAGCTCCATCAAGTGTCTGAGGATTACTGGCTTCTGCATCCAACCTCTAAGACCCGGACTCTGTTTCGGCCTATCAACCCATCGGCTCCACCATGACTCATAGCTCCCTTGTCTTCACCATGGCCCATCTGTCAACCAGCTCCACCGGGCTCCCTTGTCCCTCTGGCTCTGCCTTGGTCATTCATCAGTCTGTCTTCGTCTCAGGACTACTCTCCTCCAGCTACACCTTGTCCCTCTGTCCCTCTGACTCTGTTGGGCTCCTTCCTCCTTCTGGCTTCACCTTGGTCATCTGTTGCTCCAGCTCCACCGCGGCCTTCCAGATCCCGCCTGCGCCTCAGTCGCCTGAGCCATCTGCTCTGCCTTGGCCCTCTGGATCCTCCCCATCACCCTGGCTCTGCAGCTTTCCTTCTCCTCTCCCACCTGTTTAAAAAGGTAAAACAACGTTGTTGGACGATTTTGACTTTGGAGGAGAAAATGAGATGGGCCTCCTTACTCACTGTTTGGGCTTCGCTTTCACAGTTTTTACTGTTTAATTAGTTGTCCTAGTCACTGATTTAAGTTATGTTTATGTTTTGGAATTAGTAACGAGGGCATTGGATGAACTGCGTAAGAAATGAATCCTACTCACAATAGAGTTTTAAGGACAAAAACCCGACAAATGTCTTGGAATATATCATCTGATCGATGTCTTGAGTTGTGGTAAACGTAGTATAAGCGGAATAATTTACTTCGGTCCGTTGAATTCTACATGCAGGTCGTGCCCTTGTCCGTGGCACTCCCTGTCATGAGAGTCGTGATTTGGTGTGTTTGTGGGCAGCATACACCATCCCTGAAACCCCTGTCTATCATGAACTTCCACCTAGCCTCCCTCTCCTACCTCCTCTCGAGTCCTCTGCCATCCTCTGTCCCGCTGCCATTACATCCTGCCAGTACCTCAGCTCATCCTCAGCTCAGATCTGTGGAGCGAAATAGCTTTGGGCCTGTAAGTCTCCAGCTCTATGGAGGTCGAAAGATCCCTGCTCTCCGTGTCCAACCTCCGAGACCTGGACTCTGCCTCGGCCCGTTAACCCATCGGTTCCACCATTGCTCACAGCTCCTGCGTCTCCACCATGGCCGGTCAGTCCATCTCCACCAGGCTCCCTTGTCCCTCCGACTCTGCCTTGATCAGTCATTAACCTCTCTTTGCCTCCTTGTCCCTCTGGCTCCATTGGGCTCCTCCCTCCCTCTTGCTCCACCTTGGTCCTCTGCTGCTGTGGTTCCACCCCGCCTTTTCGGATCTCCATCGGCTCTGTCTTGGCCCTCTGGATCCCCTGTCACCCTGGCTCTGCGGCTCCGTCTCCGCCCTAGGCTCCTCTCCCACCTGCTCTGCCTCTGTCAGTCAGCCCCCAGGAGCTCATAGCTCCTCCCTCCATAAGCTCCACCTCTAGAACCTCCTTCTGCCTGTCTGTTCTAGCCCTGACCCTTCCTTCTCTGCGACATGTGGTCACACCTTCTGGGAGGGGTGTGACCTGTCACACCTTGTCACTGTTTGCATTTTTTTTTCACCATTTTCACTGTTTAATTAGTTGTCTTGGTCACTGATTTGAGTTTGTCATGTTCAGCTGTGTCTTATTAATTATCCTCATTTGGTCTATGCATGTAAGTTCCGCTCTTTTAAACTAGTACCACTACTACTACTACTAAAGCGTGACACGTACCTTTTTGAACTGAAATACACAGATAAAGAACTAACCGTGTGCGACTTTTCCAACATGATTATGCAATGCATGAAAACACGCATGCGCATCGCCAAACTAATGCAGAACGAGCAATTGTGGTTAAAAAGAATATACATTTTTATTTATTTATTTATTTTTTAGAAAATGACAGACCGTTTCACTAGATAAGACCCTTATTTGGCTGGGAACGTAGAGCCCTTTGAACCTGCATTGAAACTGCAATTGGGAATTGAAGTCTGCTATATGGAGAAAAATCCTGAAATGTTTTTCTCAAAAACCTTAATTTCTTTTAAACTGAAGAAAGAAAGACATAAACATCAGGAAATTTTTATTCTGGAAGTGAACTAGTCCTTTATCAGCAAAGGCATATTATTTTCCAAAACAAAGCTTGTCTATTCTTAAACAATAAATGTTAGGAGGGCAAATCCATTGTTTTGACCCTGCAAAAGCTATCGTGAGCAGGTTAAAAAATAGAAGAAAATGGGAAAGAAATTTTGAGCTACTAATAATAGCTAATAGTTGTTTCCGGCAAGGTGTCTTTGACATTGCTTGGGATTGTATCCTTTTTAGAAGGAAAACGACCAATTTAAAAGCCAATATTTCCCACTGGAAGGCTCTCTGGGACGCAGCTGAGGATTTCAACATTTAGATGATTCATCATGGCAAATTCAGGGATCTCATAAAGCCTGTGTCAATTTATAGGATTCACACCTAGGTGACTGCAAACTAATCTCCATTTCAGGATCTGGTTGGAGAAACTGTGGCATCAAAAAAAATAAAATATAAAATACCATCCAGTTCAGAAGTGGTTACAACTCCCAGGCGGTACCCCCAAGAAGCAGTAATAACACTGAATGACCCTCATGCTCAGGCTTTATTATACTTTTCCAGGACATGATTATTATCGCTATCATTGTGCACTATGTTGTGATGTGAATTGCCATACTATCTGCAGGTTGAAGGTTGGGTCTGAGGGGGGTTTATTTTTAAAATTACACTTTATTTATTACACGTTGCACTTGTTCGTAACATTTATGAATCCTTTCTGTTTGAATTGCAGTTTTAGGGATGCAACAATAGTATAAGACTGGCTGATAAATAAATCATTTTTATAACTGATAATGTTCAGTACATCAGTAATCAAATAATTTAGTTTTGTCTAAATTTAAAATCAATCAGTAGAATAAAAAAAGTTTTAATGGATGCTGGGCATCACAGTATTACAAATTATTGTCTGAAAAATTAATATTCACTTTGAGATTTGCCAATGTTAATGAATAATTTAATTGAGCATTGGATGATAGCTAATCATGAAAATAGGGGAAATTGGCATTCGCAATTAAATTGAGCTACTCTAAATAATTAAACTCCTGAGATGAATGGGTTAGGCTTTGTTTTATCTTGTCTGAATTGTCAATTCCGGTGAACAGATCAGAGAATGCTGTGTAGAAAGTGGCAAAAAGGAGACCAGATCCATCAAGCGATTGGAAGAGCGGATGCTCTTTGATGAGACTGTGATAGTAAGCGTTGAGCTGCTGAATCACTCTAACAAACACCCACACAGCTGATCCCGTCACTGACTCATTCACAAAACAAGCTCTCCCAGTAGCAATTAATGTCGAATCCCACCTGATCCCATGTTTACTTAGAGCAGTTGCTGAATCAGAACAGATGATCAGCACAAAGATGATCCGTGCACAAACTCTTAACAAGCAAACTGCACCAATATGCAGTTAAGGTGTTAGAATTGGTGTTAGAATTATGAGTACGGAAAACGTTCCCGACATAAAAGAAAAACATGCTTTGGTAAATTATAATTTCGACATATAAAGTCATAATTATGACATAAAAAGTTAAAATATGAGATATTTAGTCATTATGACATAAAATCATGAAAATAATAGATATAATGACAATATGGTGTAATATGAGATATTTATTACATAAAAAGCCATACTTTTATTAAATTAAGTTATAATTATGAGATAAAGAAACACTGACAAAATTTTGAAATTATGACAAAGTAATAATTACGACATTATGAGGTTTACATTATTTTCAATAAGATAATTATGTCTTTTTATGTATATATTCCGCTCTGGGAGTCTATAGGAGCCCATAGAACCGTTTGTAGGAAAGTTATGAAATTTGGCACAGGGATATAGTATGGTCTTAATATTAACCACAGCAAATTTGGAGTCTCTAACGCAAACTCTCTAGCGCCACCAACAGGCCAAATTTGCACTAATGTTTCTGCTATAACTTTTGAACCTGTGAGGTCTAAAAGCAAAATTCTTTTTTATTCTTATTCCTTGGCTCATACTGAGGTGAATGCATATCAATAATTACATTTCTATGGTCAAGATTTTTCGCAATTTAGAATTTTCTGAAAAAATTTTGAACTATTTTTTGAACTTGTCCTAGACGTTTTGTCCAGTTTTAAAGGTGCCATAGAATGGAAAACTGAATTTACCTTGGCATAGTTAAATAATAACAGTTCAGTATATGGACATGACATACCATGAGTCTCAAACACCATCGTTTCCTCCTTATATAAATCTAGTATTTGCAAAAGACCACCGAAAAATAGGTCAATTCCAACATAACACCGACTGTTACGCAACAGTCCCGGGATCATTAATAGTTACGCCCCCAACATTTGCATCGCCCAATCATCACTAACGTCAGCACATCAGTTAAACAAGGCAATCCATTGAAGGGACACGGTTAGCTTAATGCTAGCGCTAGCCTGTTACATTGCAATACATAGGATTTCACTTACCACATAAACAGAGAGATGACTGCGCTGATGATGGTGAATGATGGAGAAATAACTGCGTTGATGATGGCGAATGATTTACAGATCTGGAGAATCACTGACGAGCAGCTCAACTTCTGTGGTAACTAAAATGTCGGCGATTCAAAACGGCAGATTCAACAAACCGCATATTAAAAGCGGCTAGAGCTCCTAATTAAAAATATATTTTTATCCATGTGCCAGCTATTGAGCTCTGTGAAACAGCCAATCAGAGCGGAGCTCATTAATATTCATGAAGCTTCCAAATAACAGAGTATTTCATTCTAGGGGCAAATCCTAGGGTTGTAAATGGACCTGTAAAACCATTTCTGGAGATTTTTTGCCCTTTCCTATGCCATATACCTTCTATGTAGATATCAGAGAACAATTTAAAATATTCTCTCAATGCATTCTGTGGCACCTTTAACCAAAATTGACTTAAATCATCTTCAGAGCATTCTAGCAAAAGTTATTAAAAGCTTTTTGATATACCAAACAGTTTTACTAAAATGCATTAACAAATTTCACAAATAAAATAATCAGAACAAAAGATCTCCATAATGATGATCAGTTCACAAACTGATAACAAGCAAATGCACCATTAAGCAGTATAGTGTTTCAATGGAGCAAGGACTTTGGCATTAGAATTATGAGATTTGCCATTAAAGTACGGAAAACCTTTCCTGACATATAAAAAAAAAACATGCTTTGGTTAATCATAATTTTGTCATAAATGATCAGTCATAAATTATGAGATAAAATCATGAAAATATGAGATATTATGACAATATGATGTAAAATGAGATATTTACTACTTTATTACTAGTACTACTTCCGCACAAGGAGTCTATGGCAGCCCATAGAACCACTTGCGGGAAAGTTATGAAATGTGGCACACGGATCGAGGACAATCTCATCATTAACCACAGCAAATTTGGAGCCTCTAACTCAAACTCTCTAGCGCCACCAACAGGCCAAATTTGCACTCATGTTTCTGCTATAACTTTTGAACTTTAAGGTCTAAAAGCAAAATTATTTTTTCCTCTGATTCCGTAGCTCATACTGAGGAGAATGCTTACATCCAAAAATACATGTCTATGGTCAAGATTTTTTACAATTTAGAAATTTCCAAAAAAGTCAACTTTTTCAAACTCTCATAGATGGTTTGTTTAATTTTCACCAAAATTGGCTCAGATCATTCCAGCAAAAGTTATCAAAAGCTTTTCAATATACCAAACTGTTTTACTAAAGTGCATTAATACATTTTACAAAGTTTGTGCAAATAAAATAATCACAACAGATCTCCACAATGATGGTCAGTTTACAAGCTGATCCATTAAGCAGTAAAGTTATAGTGTTATACTGTTTCAATGGAGCAAGGACTTTGGCGTTACAAGTATGAGATTTGTCATTAAAGTACGGAAAACCTTTCCCAACATTTAAGAAAATATAAAGTCATAATTATGACATGAAAATATGAGATATTTAGTCATAATTATGAGATAAAATCGTGAAAATATGAGATATTATGACTATGATGTAAAATTAAATGAGTTATTACATAGATCAAAATTATGAGATTAAGTTATAATTATGAGATAAATAGACACTGTCAAAATTTTGAAATTATGACAAAAGCCCTATTTGGACAGTAATTGTTTCTCATATGGACGTTTATAAAACTTAAATTTACATATCACCTGATATGTGATAAAACTCATGGATTCAGTTGGCGATTCACGTGGCCAGTCACATGATTGTCTGCTGTACATAAAATGAATTTTATTCACACAACCTTGGTGTTCCTTGGCTCATACCAAAAATTTAATCTCTACTGTAAAGATTTTTGGCAATTTTGAATTTTCCAAAAAATCTACCATTTCGAATTCCAATTTTTGTCCAGTTTTCACCAAAATTGTCTCTGATCATCTTCAGAGCATTCTGGCAAAAAGTTATCAAAAGCTTTTTGATATACCAAACCGTTTTCATAAAGCACGTTAATGAATTTGACAAAGTTTGTGCAAAAATGGACATGAGGCTATATCTCTGCAATGCTTTAGCGGATTGTGACCAAACTTGGTATGTGTTATAACTAGAATAACCTAGTTTCGGCACAGCATCACCTATTGGTCAAAAGATAAAAAAAAAATATTAACATTTCTTCTAAGAACATCTGACCCGTTTGGCCTCATTAGGCCAAACTAAATCAAATACCTACTTTTCAGTCTTTTTGGGCATCAGCCATTTTGAGTTTTGTAGTAAAATTTTATATCAACAAATGTTCTCCTGGAGAGCTACCATACTGCAGAGATCATCTTTAACCATAATCAAACACACCTGAACCACCTAATCTAGGTGTTCAGGGCTACTTAATTACAAAAGTGTGTGGAAGCAGGGTTGGAACTTAAGTCTGCGGAAGGTAGTTCTACAGGAGCAGGGTTGGAGAACCCTGGTCTTTACTGAGTAATTGAAGACAGCCCTTCATTTTACCTCTGTTGTATCTCATAGTCATAATTATGATATAAAAAGATTTTTTGGAATGACATGAGTGGAAAATTGAGTAAATCATTTTCCAGAGCATGATGAAATCTCCCAATGTCATCTCAATGTTGAAAACAGAGCCAGTGGATATGCTTGCTGAGCTGAAAGAATAGTATTACCCTACTGTTGTGAGCTGATAAGTCCTGCTGAACTTCCAGAGGCCCCTTTGGCTGCTTGCTGGAAACTCTATCAGCATGCTGCAGTGAGTCTTGAGCCAACGAAATTAGACAATGCTGTTCCTCAACTGTCATGCCTTTTATGTAGAGGCATAACACAAAGTGACTTTGCCTAATTTTTTTAACAACACCCATATTATTTGGTGTTGTTTGTACTTTGGCTGCATGTCGCTGGGCCAAGCAAAGCAACAGATCTGTCAATACAGAGGATGCAATTGCTTTGGATAATAAATGCTTGACAAATGCTGAGATGTTCCCGTAAGGCCTTATAAACAAGAAGCACTTTGGCAGCAACTTATCTGCCATTGTAATGCAAATTGAGATCGCTTTTAAAAGAGCTGGCTTGGAAAACCACTGTAAGAAGTGTAAGAACAGATTTCATCCAGTTGCACATCCATTTCCAAATGGTTTCTATGCATTTTGGTAGAAATTTATTTTTTGCAATCATTGCATAAACATGCGCATGGAATAATGCATTAGGAGATATAATTGTTGGCTGTAAAAGTCAAATCCAGTTATGGAATTGTGCAATTAAAACCTTACATTACCTAGCAATGCATTATTATAAATAGACTGAATTAGACTGGCTGGCACTTGACCCAACAAGCTCACTCTGGGTCCTAACAATTTAGACATGAATAATAAATGCTTTTTATTTTAGCCTGATAGGCACATATAAATGATTCATAGATCTTTAATATATTACAGTTAATAAGTGCATACATTTGCACAGTTTTAAAATAGTCTTTAGGGCTGTGTGGAATGATTTGAAAGGCATTTAATTGAAAACAACTGTCAAAAAATGAATTATGACATTGTTTTTTTACTATTTAGCCTAACATATCCTAATATTGCACTCCATTATTTTTAAAACAAGTATTTTTTTTACAGCGTCCATTGCCAACTCAAACTTTTATTGTATGCAGTAATAATTTTATTGCAAGACTATAAGATTGAAAAAGGCCAGGGATGTCTAGGTCAATTTGATCAGACAAGTTCAATTAAGGTCTTCCTTAAAAACTCTTTCCGCATTTAAGATTGTATTTTTACATTATTCATGCTTTTTATCTTTTATTTCATCAGACAGCTGCGTGACTATATCTACAGTCTAAAATGAGTCACGAATCCTGCTTTAGAAACATGTTCCCTCAGCATGACCTCGCTTCAAACTTTGTTGTCCTGTCACGCAACAATACAAGATTACAATGGCATGTCCTTCAAGAAAAATACTCTGAATTTTTTCTGGCACATGCTGCTACCTTATTCAATAATCATTGTCTTTCCTTGCAGAATGCTGTTCTTTCCTTTACGCTTTATAGTACATTTCATGACTGGGTGTGAAAAAATTGATGTGTACAAATGTTTCAGATACGCATTACTTATCTACAATTGTTTTTCATTGTCTAATAGCCTTCAAGTTTGTGCTGTCAGCTTTTAATTCAAATCCCAAAACTTCTAAGAACATTTATTCTTATCATTAACTTCCAGGTAAATGCATTGCATGATACTGTCAGCTTTGTCAGATTTATAGTCTATGCCTATTTGACTGTGGGCAGATATTGACATTATAAAGATGATAAAACACTTTGTTGCAACTAGAGTGCAAGGACATATAAAGCCTGTTTTTACTTGTTAGATGTGCATTAGGGGTGTGCAAAGCAGCCGGTATTTGTATCTGTATTTGTATTTGTTGAGGGGGGAAAAGTATTTGTATTTGTATTCGAGTAAAATTCAAAATAGGTGTAAAATCCTGGGGGTTTTTTTGTGCGTTACACTTATAATTTACGTTATAGTGTAAGTATTCTTTAATTATATCCATTATAATAATTATGTATATGCAATATTGGTTGATGTTTTTGAACATGTAACAAGGAATGCCATTGAAAAGAAAATAACATAACAGCCATTACCTCATCCATGGTTAAACCAACAACTAATAAAATACCATTGTGAACATTATGAACCCCACCACCACCCATCCTTGTTGGAGGACGCTGAACAGACAGAATAAAAACAAATAATACTTAAAAAAACTGTTCTTCTTCTGAATGAACTTCTTTCCCCTGGCGTCTGCCGTTGCTAAGCAACCATGACCTGATCTCTCAGTGAAGACTCGGAAGCTTCAGCAAAGCATAAATGGATTTCCAGCATTAAAAATCGCTTGCAGTAGCTCTGCTATTAAATTTATTTTAAAATGGTTATTCCTGTACAGATATGATAAGCTGTTCCTCCAACTTGGCTGTTTTTCAATGTTATTAAGGGAAAGGGTGAAGCTGATTGGTTGGTTCTGGTCACATGACCTGCGCTGCGCTTGTGGCAGTTGAGATGTATTTATCTGGATGCGGCGCGGACGCGCCTGGAAAAAACGAGCGCGTAGCACCGTGTCCACGTCGCTTCCATTATGAGCGCACATACCGCGCGTCTACATGTGAAACAACAAACTTGAGCGCGCATGTGAACGGCCCCTAATGGCAGGGGCGCCGCTCGCAATTTTGGGCCCTATGACAAAATATGAGGTTGGGCCCCTCCTACCATACCAAAGCAGATCTCTGGGGGCCCCTAAAGGGCATGGGCCCTTAGAATTGTCCTAACTTTCCCCCCCCTTAGCGGCGCCCCTGCCTAATGGAATAATCTCCCGATCAAACTCTGCTTCCCAAAAGCTATAAACTGCCTCCAGAACCCGGTTAAGGTACAAAAATCTATTCAACAAAAATGCAGTGAAGTCTTTTTTCACCCAGCCGAGTCTTCTCTGTTGCTGTGTGTAGCAGCCTGTGTCAGTCACCTCTTTTAACCCCACCCCCCGACTCCTGAATGTCACTCACTCACGCGGGCATGCGCTGACTGCGGTCTCATGAGGAAACACAGTTTTTTGATATAAAGTTTTTCTTGTTCCCAAATACAAATATTTTTTAAAGTATTTGTTCGAAATAAGTATTCGTAAAAAAACACACTATTTGTGCCTTTCCGAATACCGTATTCGGGTTCGGCTCCATCCCTAATGTGCATTACATCCAAACTGTTGGACACATTTTCTTATTCCAAAGGGCCAAAAGATTGAGTAAAATGTTCAAATAACAGCCTGGAATGTTAATTTCCCGTAATTGATCTTTGTTAAGTTTCACTTAACTACATCTATTCGTCTTGGAAATCCAGATTTAGAGTGCAACTGTCCTGGGGCCAGTAGGTCCCTCCCTACTCCTGATAGATATTAGCCTCCATCAGCAAGAGGACATCCATCATGCACAGGCCTCCTGTCACTAGAGATTCACCCATGGACCTCTAGTGTCCATCAGACTGGGCAGTGCGGCAGCTTCTTTATGCTCCTTACGCTGGGAGAGTCTACAGATACCTTGGTGTGTATCTTGGTATAGGAGCAGGGGTCTGACGGTGATGAATGTAACCTGCAGGAGTAGCGGTGTGCAAGGGTTTTGAGAGTCTTTAGATTGTCAGGGGATGGAGATTCTCCACCACAGAAATAAAGCCACCGGAAAGTGTGAACGACATCATAGGAAACAGAGATCTTGAAGGTGTAGATTATGCCAAAATGAAAATTTTGTTATCATTTACTCACCATGTGAGTTGTTCCAAACCTCTTTGACTTTCTTTCTTTAGTGTAACAACAAAGTAAAATCACTACACCCTTTTTAGTGTGGCATGAGTCCCAGTACCTCTGTGCCTCAGTAAAATATTACTAATAAATCATTGTCTGATGATGAAGATTACAGTATACAGACCTCACAATCATTTTCTGATATTTTAGCAATCATGTTGTGTTTTCTATGAGCTGTTTAGAATCAGAGCTGATTGGCGCCGACAAGGCTATTGGCGAGGACAACTTAAGATATTTTTGATGAAATCCAAAAGCTTGGCATTCAAACTCAGGACAGCTGTAGCGCAATGGCACTATATGTCGGCGCTGCTCACAAGGCTATCGCCACTGACAAATTCAGATATTTATGATGACATTCGAGAGCTCAGGATTCATACTCATCACCCCCATAGTGCAACGGCGCTATATGTCGACGCACTGCCCACAAGGCTATTGCCGCCGGCAGATTAAGATATTTTTAATGAAATCCAAGAGCTCGGGACTCGTACTCAGGACACCCATAGCAGAACAGCGCTATATGTTGGGTCACTGCCCCCAAGGTTATTGGTGTTGACAAATTAAGATATTTTTGATGAAATCCAATAGCTCAGGATTCAAACTCGGGACACCTGTAGCGCAACAGCACTATATGTTGGCGCGCTGTCCACAAATTGAGATATTTTTGATGACATCTGAGAGCTCGGGATTCAAACTCAGGACACCCATAGGCCAACAGTGCTAACTGTTGGCCCACTTACCCCAAGGCTATCAGCACTAACAAATGAAAATATTTTTGATGAAATCCAATAGCTCAGGATTCAAACTCAAGACACCCGTAGCACAACAGCGCTATATGTTGGTGCACTGACCCCAAGGCTATTGGTGTTGACAAATGAAGATATTTTTGATAATATCCAATAGCTCAGGATTCATACTCGAGACACCTGTAGCGCAACAGCGCTATATGTTGGCACTGTCCCCAAAATAAGATATTTTTGATGAAATCCGAGAGCTCGGGGGTTCAAACTCAGGACACCCATAGCACAACAGTGCTAATTGTTGGCCCACTTACCCCAAGGCTATCAGCACTAACAAATGAAAATATTTTTAATGAAATCCAATAGCTCAGAATTCAAACTCAAGACACCCATAGCACAACAGCGCTATATGTTGGCGCACTGACCCCAAGGCTATTGGTGCTGACAAATGAAGATATTTTTGATAATATCCAATAGCTCGGGATTCAAACTCAGGACACCCATAGCACAACAGCACTATATGTCCGTGTGCTGCCATCAAATTAATGTATTT
This sequence comes from Garra rufa, assembly GCF_049309525.1. Lineage (NCBI taxonomy): Eukaryota > Metazoa > Chordata > Actinopteri > Cypriniformes > Cyprinidae > Garra > Garra rufa. Next base: position 20,639,385 of record NC_133379.1, on the reverse strand, counting down.
TTGATGAAAACCAAGAGCTCGGGATTTAAACTCAGGACACTCTTAGTGCAACAGCTCTATATGTTGGCCCACTTACCCCAAGGCTATCAGCGCTGACAAATGAAAATATTTTTGATGAAATCCAATAGCTCAGGATTTAAACTCAAGACACCTGTAGCACAACAGCACTATATGTTGGCGCGCTGTCCCCAAATTAAGATATTTTTGATGAAATCCGAGAGACTCTTAGGGTGTCCTCACACTAGGCAGTTTGAACCGTGCCCGAGTGCGTTTGACCATCAAAGCGCGGTTCGTTTGACTAGTGTGAGTGCTCCGAACCGTGCCCGGGCTCGGATCGTTTAGCCGGCCCTGGCCCGCTTAGAAGAGGTGGGCCAGAGCACGGTTCAGTTGGACTCGGGCGCGGTTCGCATGCAGTGTGAGCGCTAACCATGCTGGAGCACGGAACAGGACGCGTGATGTCGCGTTTTTGTGAGGTAATCAGCGTTTTTATAGTCCATAATCAAAGCTGCAAAGTCCTTGCTGCACTTCAGCTGGTACCTTGCAAACCTCTTCATACAAGCAGCACGAGTGCGCGAAAATTTTCGTGCCACAAACGCGATATACATGTTTAACAATAGGCTGTGGACCACCACGGAACAAACGACTCAAAATTACTATCCACAAAGTGTAAAGAGCGATGGACTAAATTCAGCGAGAGCGCCGCTCTTCCTGTTTATCCCGAAACCGTCAAACCATAATGACGTAAGCGTTCTCCGGCATGAATGCTGAAACCTATGTGAGTGCAGGCCAGAGGGGGAGGGGGGACAATCGTACTCGGGCCCGGTTCATGGCAACCGTGCCTAGTGTGAGTACACCCTTAGTGCAACAGCTGGCGAACTGCCCCAAGGCCATAGGCGCTGACAAAATTACAATATTTTTGATTCAAACTCAGGACAGCCATAACACAACGCGTTATATGTCGGCGCTACTCTCAAGGCTATCGCCACCGACAAATTAAGATATTTTTAATGAAATCCAAGAGCTCAGGATCCAAACTCAGGACACCCATAGCACAACAGCACTATATGTTGGCATGCTGCCCCCAAGGCTATGGGCGCTGACAAAAGAAGGTATTTTTTTGATGAAATCCAAAAATTAGGGATTCAAACTCAGGACACCCGTAGCGCAACGGCGCTATATGATGGCACACTGCCCCCAAATTGAGATATTTTTGATGAAATCCAAGAGCTCAGGATTCAAACTCAGGACACCCACAGCGCATCAGCGCTATATGTCGGCACGCTGCCCACAAGGTTATTGGTGCCAACAAATTAAGATGGTTTTGATGAAATCCAAGAGCTTTTTCACCCTGCATAGACAGCAATGCAACTACCACATTTAAGGCACAGAAAGGTAGTAGGAACATTGTTCAAACAGTCCATGTGACATCTGTGGTTTTTAAAGAAGCTAAGAGAATACTACTAATAATTTTTTTTGTACATACTTTTTAATGACAGAATTAAAATTTTTGGGTAAAGTATCTCTTTAACAGGACACTTTTTAAAAAAGAAAAACCAAAATAGTCCTGGATGTGGTAAGATGTACCTACAATCTATATATTAAAAGAAAAGGTCTTCTATTGGTCATGTGTATCAAAATATAGCTACTCGCAAAAGGCTAGAAACACTCCTGCTACTAGTTCAAAAGAATCATAACAGTAGCATATATGACAAAATTACAAGTCTTAAATTAAAACTTCTAATTAAAAGTCTTAAAATTAAAGTCTTATTTTTCAAGCTAAAGTATTATAGCTGATAGGGAATACACAATAGCCTATACTGCACAAGTTATATAGCCTTTAAAGAAGTGGTCATTGTATTCTTCATCCATTCTCTTCGTGTTCCACTGAAGAAATAATGTCATTTGGGATTGGAAGCAAAGTTTTGTTTGACCTTTGTGTCTGCCTGAAAGAAAATAGGACTGAATTAAGTGAGAGGATGCCATTGTGGTGCCTCAGCACGGATTGTGACAGGAGTAATGTACTGTTGTAAGTGGAAGGTCAAATGAGAAGTGTCTGGTTTTGCCCTTGCTTCCCAGCACATCCAAATGGGTCCTCAGCTCAGAATACATTTCAGTCTGCCTAAACTACATGTATATGCATATTTGCACAACTGTAAGACCTTGAATCTGATTGGTCGAGTAGTCTGGATCTACCATCACTGTGACTCGGGTTACATCAGTACGCCAGAATTTGGCAACAAGTGACTTGTTTTTATGAGTGAGTCATTTAGTCACTCAACCGATTCGTTCAAAAACACTGATTCATTCCAGAATGATACACCACTGCTGTGTTACTCAGAGACATGCGGCAAATTCGGTTAAAATTATCCCGTTGGAGACACAAAAACAGACAAATCAACTGGTGTCTAATGTAAGTTATTGTTTAATGTAAGAACCCTGATGGTTTAAATTAAAAGTAAACAAACAAAACTTGTTTTCCATTAACTGTTTGTTCATAATTTACTCACACATTAGTTTCGTCTATAGCTCTGGATCGTTCTGCATGGGAACAACTTACCAAATGTTTCTTTTCTCCATCTGCTGGTGGAGGATCATCAGCATAGTGATCACTTAATGAACACTAGCCTGTGTGGGGCTTCAGAGACGTTCATAATGGCCACTCATTAGTTTCTCTACCTGAGAGAGTCTTGCTAAAGTCTTATTCAAGATGATTTCTGAATTCAAGCCAAGAAAAAAGTTGAATGCACATTCATTGGAGTAATTAGTCAACCAGAAACATTGACTTTAGTTTGAAATAAAACTAGTTTGCTATTTTGATTATGAAACATGGGAAACATTAAAAATATTTCTGAAGTGTGATGGGAAATTAAGCACTTGGATTTAGCTTTCTCTCTTATGTAAAATGCATAGCAGATTACAAACCAGGAGGAATCTTAATCACATATTTGGCATAAATAAGAGACCTAAGAAGGGCATGCATAATTTGCTGTCAGGTTGGATTTATGAATGATTTATGATGTAAATGACATCACTTTAGGCAAAGGTTAGATCCAGTGACTCAAAACATTTAAGTTTCTTTTAATGTGAAACAAATGTTTAACATTTACTCAAAATTGCAAACTGTTCAACAAAAGTAGTGTTCAAGGTCCAAGTGAAAAATACCTGAAAGTAGGATTTAAATACTTATTTTCAAAGCATTGCTCTGTTATGATTTATGAAACCTTAACCTTGTGTATATCCACAGATGAATTATTTTTTCAGTCTAATTTACTCACAACATATTCCAGGGCCTCAAACATGTATAATGTGTTGTTTCAGCCTTGAGAAATGTGAAACATTTCACTGAGAGACATTCATTGACTTGTAGTGATGAATGTTGTATCCCCTTTCAATTTCCCTCTCAAAGCTTGTTGCATGTCACAACCTTGATAAAGGGGCTGGTTTATTGAATTAAATATTGATCTTAATTGCCAGGTCATGGCCCTGTCACTGCTGGACTGGAGACCTTAGGTCTCTGATGACCAATTAACTTGAAGGTTTGTCTGATTTATGCAGTTATGAGTCCCTTAGGAATAAAATGACTAGTACCAAAAAGCTCTATACTGGGGATGTACAATTCAAGCTCACAAAGTCAGTGAATGGAATAAAAATAACTAAATAATACATTAAAAAAGAATCACATTTAGTTACATATAGTCCACAAGAGAAAATAATAGTTGAATTCTTCGGTTTTTCAGCATTTGTGTGTATTTGAACCCTTTCCAACAATGACTCATATGCCACTATTACAGAAGGTTCAAATGCTCACTGATGCTTCAGAAAGAAACACGATACATTTAGAGCCAGGGTTGTAAACTTTTGAATGCAATGAAGATGTGTACATTTATCTTATTTTGCCTAAATATCATATTTTTTTTCATTTAGTACTGCCCTTCAGAAGCTACAGAAGATATTTACATGTTTCCTAGAAGACAAAATAAGTTAAATTCACCCTGATCTTCAAATTTAAAAAGTTATGTATATGCATTGTGTTTCCTTCTGGAGCATCAGTGAGCATTTGAACCTTCTGTAATAGTTGCATATGAGTCCCTCAGTTGTCCTCAGTGTGAAAAGATGGATCTCAAAATCATACAGTCATTGTTGGAAAGGGTCCAAATACACAAAAATGCTGAAAAACCACAGAATTTGTGGAAACTGAAGCATTTTTCAGAAGAACAGCGGGCAATTGAACTGTTCAGGACAAACAAGGGACTCGTGAACAACGATCGTTAAACAAAAACATAAAAACACAGCTGTGGATCATTCAGGTATATAAGTGTATGTAAACTTTTGAACAGTGCATTTTTTATAAATTCAACTAATATTTTCTCTTTCGGACTATATGTATATTATGTTAAATGTGTTTTTCAGGTCAGTACTAAATTATGTATGATGTATGATCTCTCTTATTTTGGTAAAATAATTAACATTTTGCAGATTCTCCAAGGTGTATTTAAACTTTTGACCCCAACTGTATTTTTTTGTAGTTGTTAGTTTTATTATTATAAAGATGAGAAAATAAAGATAAAATAAAATGATTGTTTCCAAAAATGGAAAAGAATAAGCTTTTTTGCATGTTTTTTTTAAACATTTTGATCTTGAGGGACAAACATGCATAGATGAAAAAAATGCATGAATAGATGAAATTTTTATGCATGCTGTGATCCTGAACCTCTACGTCTGTGAAATCAGATGATGTGGAAACATTTGATCTTGACTTAATTTGATCATTCTGTTGGTTGAGGTCACCTCTGTCATACTGCTGTTTGGCTATTTTTCAAATTCATCAAAGAGACTCAGCATCTACAAATGACTACCAGATGGTTGAGTATATGCCTTCTCACTCTCCTTCTCACCATTTTTGGCCTCCCTCATTTCTCCTATTGCTCCTCCTATTCCACGCTTCAGTGTTTTAAGTATCTTTCAGTGCCATGCTGTCCTAGTATCACCTCATCTGTGGGAAACCACATCATGCTCATTGAACCTGTTAAAGAACACAGAGTCAGACTCTGTGCTCATTGCCCTTGGAGTTAAAATCAATCAGAGGTCATCTTGCATTGTCCACAAGGGTAGATTGGTAGAGACTCAGAACGTCCCAACAGAAACATATAAACTCTCAATGCAAATGTTATCAAAGGCCACCCTTTATAGTTTATAGTTACGCTCATACACTCACCATTTTTCACTCAGTTGCTGTATTTAGAGCTGAACCCTGAGGTGCCCTTTTCTACCCGTGGCCTATTTCCAGATGGACCATGTGGGCAGCGAATGCCAGTGTTTGATTAAATCTGGAGACCCACAGGTCCCTCAAAGCCCAGAGGCATCTCTCTGTTTCCTCTTTGCATTGAGTCTCCTTTCTCTTTAATTAGTGAACATAGCTGGGGGGCGTACGGAGGTGTACGTGTGCAGGTCTAGTCCACGTAGGGGGTAGGACGGGAAAGGTTTTGATGATTTGCATATTACAAACATCAGCATGTACTTGAGGAAACCAAAATAAACAAATGAAAAGGTAGCCAAGACGGAGAACTTTCAATCCATCATCCAAATTTAGCTAGTGTAGGTGTTGAAGTATATTAATGTGTGCTATTAACACCTGCTGCTACTGAATGTGTTTGTTGGTGAACAAACTTGCCATTCTTCTGTTTAGTGTCATGTAAAAGGCAGTCTCTCGTCCATATTAAGCACGTCCTTGATTTCACTCCTCCACTAATGCCGTAATGAATCAAATCCTGCCCTTAGCAACAGTATTAGTCTCTCTTTCTCTCTCTCTCTGTCTCATATGCTTTGTCTGTCTTTATCTCCCTCTTTTATAACCCATCATCCGGTTTGTCTGTCTCGCATTCTTCTTTTCTTTCTGATGACATGTACAGATACATTATCTATCCGTCATGTTTTTTCATCTGTTCTCTCCAATGTCTCAGAGTGCCACCTTCTCACTATAAGAACAATGAGATGTCTTTGTTTATTTTATAATACTTTCTCCTAAGGCTGGAATACACTACATGACATGTTTGATAACCTCTGACTGGATAGATTCATAGTCTGACGCTAAAAAAACTGTGACGAGTTTGTGACCGCTATACATTGCGTGATTTTATAAATCTGTCAACTCAAATCTGCAGACTGACTTTGATTTCGCCAACTATTGCTTTCTGAGTGATTGGTGAATTTACAGATGATTACATTGGTGTGTGTGTGTGTGTGTATATACATATAAAATACACATTATACACACATTTATTATGTAAACACAAACTTATTTTGAATGCAATTAACTGCGATTAATCAATTTGACAACACGTAAAGTAGTTTTTTTGAGTGATTGGTGAACTTACAGATGATTACATTTGTGTCCATTTGTATATACACAGTACATATATAAAGTAAACACAAACAGTTTTTTTCAGATGCGAAGAGTCATGAATAATTGATTTGACAGCACTAATTATAGTATATTTTTCTGAATGATTAGTGAAATCAATCCCGATTAATCGGTTTGACAGCACTCATTTGATAGTAGATGTGATTGGTAAAATACTGATAATTACATTGGTGTGTGTATTTATATATATAAATATACACAATACACACATATATTATGTAAGCAAAAACTTTTATTTTGGATTCGATTAATTGCGATTAATCAATTTGACAGCACTAATTATAGTAGATGTTTTCTGAGTGATTGGTGAAATTACAGATGATTACATTGGTGTGTGTATTTATATATACATATAAATATACACAATACACACACATTATGTAAAAACAAAGTTTTATTTCGGATGCGATTATTCTCAATTAATCGATTAGACAGCACTAACTATAGATGTTTTCTGAGTGATTGGAGAAATTACAGATGATTACATTGGTGTGTGTATTTATATATACATATAAATATACACAGTACACACACATATTATGTAAACACAAACTTTTATTTCGGATGCGATTATTCTCCATTAATCGATTTGACAGCACTTATTATAGATGTTTTCTGAGTGATTGGAGAAATTTACGATTACATCGGTATGTATATATATATATATATATACACACACACACATAAATACATACATATAAACATACACACATTTATTATGTAAACACATTATGTATTAGTTATTTATTTTGGCTGCCAACAATCATGAATAATCAATTTGACAGCACTAGTAGATGTTTTCTGAGTGATTGGTAAAATTAATGATGATTACATTAGTATGTGTATTCATATATATGTACATATAAATATACACAGTACACACATATTTTATTATGTAAACACAAATTTTTATTTTGGCTGTGATTAATTGCAATTAATCGATATAACATCTTTGACATTTTGAAAGTGGTGAAATTACAGATGATTACATCGGTGTGTATGTATATATACACACACACACACACACACACACACACACACACACACACACACACACACACACACACGATTAACTGATTTGAAATCAGAATTTCTGAGTGATTGATTATATTACAGATGATTACATTGGTGTGTGTATTTACACATATATGAATAAATATTCACAATGCACACATATATTTAGTAAACACAAACCTTTATTATGGATGCGATTAATCACGATTAATCAATTTGACAGCATTAATTATAGTAGTGTCACAAACGGGCTGGGTGGAGGAGTGATGAGTGATGAAGAGATCCGGAGTAGATAAAATATAAACGGTTTATTAAATGAAACACTGAATTACAAACAGATAAACAAAAACCAGGAGCATCAGAAGAATACATGTAACGTTAACGACGGACAGCTGGGGAGTGCTCAGACACAGACTTTATACACAGAAACATGGGCGTGGTCACAAACAAGATGACGAGGGGGAAATACAAATATGGGCATGGAATAAACCAAATGAACTAGAAACATGGGGGGGAAACACTTGGGAAACATAACAGAACAGGACAAAACACAGACATAATCCTGACATTACCCCCCCTCCCCCGAAGGCGCGTCTCGCGCCTAATAACATCCAAAGGGGAGGGAGGGTGGGCGCCCTGGAGATCGCTATGTAGGGACACAGGGGACACGGGATACAGGGGTGGTCTCCAGGGCGGATCAGGGATCTCAGGTGGCCATGGCGGGTCAGGAGGCTCAGGGAACCATGGCCAGGTTAACAGTCCAGGAGGCCATGGCGGATCTGGGGGCTCAGGAAACCATGGCCAGGTTAACAGTCCAGGAGGCCATGGCGGATCTGGGGGCTCAGGAAACCATGGCCAGGTTAACAGTCCAGGAGGCCATGGCGGATCTGGGGGCTCAGGAAACCATGGCCGGGTTAACAGTCCAGGTGGCTATGGCCGGGTAAACAGTCCAGGTGGCCATGGCCGAGTAAACAGTCCAGGTGGCCATGGCCGAGTAAACAGTCCAGGTGGCCATGGCCGAGTAAACAGTCCAGGTGGCCATGGCCGAGTAAACAGTCCAGGTGGCCATGGCCGAGTAAACAGTCCAGGTGGCCATGGCTGATCAGGGGAGTAGCCCCCCCCCCAAAATTTTCTTGGGGGAACCTAGGGTATAGTCCACACAGGAGAGCACGGAAGGGCGCGCAGGAGAGAGCTCCGGCTCAGGAGGGCGCGCAGGAGAGAGCTCCGGCTCTGGAGGGCGCGCAGGAGAGAGCTCCGGCTCTGGAGGGCGCGCTGGAGGAGGCGTCGGCTCTGGAGGGCGCGCTGAAGGAGGCATCGGCTCTGGACGGCGCGCTGGAGGCGTCGGCTCTGGACGGCGCTCTTGAGGAGCGGGCTCTGGACGGCGCTCTTGAGGAGCGGGCTCTGGACGGCGCTCTTGAGGAGCGGGCTCTGTCACAGGAGGGCGCTCTGGCGGCGCAGTCACTGGAGGGCGCTCTGGCGGCACAGTCACTGGAGGGAGCTCTGGCGTCGCAGTCACCGGAGGGCTGGGCGGAACCAGCGAAGACTCTGGGAGACTGGGCGGAACCAGCGGAGACTCTAGAAGGCTGGGCGGAACCAGCGGAGACTCTAGAAGGCTGGGCGGAACCAGCTGAGACTTTGACTTGGCGGTCGCCATCTTGGGTGCAGACTCAGGCTTGGTAGCCATCTTGACCGGGAACTCAGGTTTGGCGGCCATCTTGGCCGAGGGTTCATGAACGGCGGCCACCGGCCGGGAACTCTGGAACGGCGGCCATCTTGGCCGGGAACTCAGGTTTGGCGGCCATTTTGGCCGAGGGTTCAGGAACGGCAGTCATCTTGGCCGTGAACTCAGCAACGGCGGCCATCTTGGCCGGGAACTCAGCAACAGCGGCCATCTTGACCGGGAACTCAGCAACGGCGGCCATCTTGACCAGGAACTCAGCAACGGCGGCCATCTTGACCGGGAACTCAGCAACGGCGGCCATCTTGGCCGAGGATTCAGGAACGGCGGCCATCTTGGCCGGGAACTCAGGCTTGGCTGCCATCTTGGCCGGGAACTCAGCAACGGCGGCCATCTTGCTTGCAGAATCTGACGTGGCAGCCAACTTGCTTGCAGAATCTGGCGTGGCAGCCATCTTACTTGCAGAATCTGGCGTGGCAGCCATCTTGTGAACTGGCGTGGCGGCCATCTTGCTTGCCGACTCCTGCGTGGCAGCCATTTTGCGTGCAGACTCCTGCGTGGCAGCCATCTTGTGAGCTGGCGTGACAGCCGGCAGACTAGAGCGCTGGGCGGAGGCCGGTAGATGAGAGCGCGGGGAGGAGGCCGGCCGCATCGGGCTGAGGACAGCAGCGGAGCTTTGGAGGACGACTGGGGATAGGAGACTGGGCTGGCGGTCCGATCCGTTGGAGCGGTATGTGGAGGTTCTCGGCTTATGGCAGGCTGGCGCGATGTGCTGTGTCTGTGAGGGGACTGGAAGATGAGAACGACCAGAATTTGGAAATTCTTCGACTTCAAAATCAGATCCATTCAAATAGAGAATCAGGTTTATTAGCTTGATCAAGGGGAAATTACAAGAGGGAAGATCGCAGCGAATGGTCTCATCATCCAGCCCCAAAACAAACACAGCACCAAGAGCAGCCTCGTGCCAGCCTACCTGATGGGAGAGCTCGATGAAGTCCTCCACATATCGTTCCAACTCACGGCCACCTTGCCGCAGTCTCCTCAAAGCTGCCTCAGCCCGACTCATCTTCTGTTTTGGGTCCGTCGTTCTGTCACAAACGGGCTGGGTGGAGGAGTGATGAGTGATGAAGAGATCCGGAGTAGATAAAATATAAACGGTTTATTAAATGAAACACTGAATTACAAACAGATAAACAAAAACCAGGAGCATCAGAAGAATACATGTAACGTTAACGACGGACAGCTGGGGAGTGCTCAGACACAGACTTTATACACAGAAACATGGGCGTGGTCACAAACAAGATGACGAGGGGGAAATACAAATATGGGCATGGAATAAACCAAATGAACTAGAAACATGGGGGGGGGGACACTTGGGAAACATAACAGAACAGGACAAAACACAGACATAATCCTGACAAGTAGATGTTTTCTGATTAAATTACAGATGATTACATTGATGTGTGTATTTATATATACAGTATGTATAAATATACACAGTACACACACATATACAGGTATATTATGTAAACACAAACTTTTATTTGGGATGTGATTAATCGCTATTAATCGATTTAACAGCCCTAATATAGTAGGTGTTTTCTGAGTGATTGGTGAACTGGTGCAGATGATTACAGAAGATTAGGCATAGATTTAGATGTTTAGGGCGGGGCTTTTTGTTTTTCCAGCCAATGGTAGATGAAGGTAGTTTTCAGGAAACCTGTTTGAAACCAGTCATTATTATTTTTTGCAATTCTGTTTGTGCATAAATTATACACTTCGGCTGTATGTTATTTTTAGGTCATTTCGATCTATTTTTTTTTCTATTAAATTGCCTCTCCTTCTCTGTATCTTCCATTCCAGTCTTGGCTGATTAGATGACCACTTTCTCTTTGTCTTTTGTTTCTTTTCAAGGCCATTTCCTCTCCTCTCTCGCAGTACACAGGCTTTGATCTCACTCAGGGTGTACTCACACTAGGCAGTTTGAACCGTGCCCGAGTGCGTTTGACCACGAAAGCGCGGTTCGTTTGACTAGTGTGAGTGCTCCGAACCGTGCCCGGGCGCGGCTCGTTTAGCCGGCCCTGGCCCGCTTGGAAGAGGTGGGCCAGAGCACGGTTCAGTTGGACTCGGGCGCGGTTCGCATGCAGTGTGAGCGCTAACCGTGCTGGAGCACGGAACAGGACGCGTGATGTCGCGTTTTTGCGAGGTAATCAGCGTTTTTATAGTCCATAATCAAAGCTGCAAAGTCCTTGCTGTACTTCAACTGGTAATTAAAAACCTCCTCATACGAACAGCACGATTGCGTGAAAATTTTCGTGCCACAAAGGCGAAAGACCTGTTTAATAATAGGCTGTGAGAGGGCTGTGGACCCACGCGGACCAAACGATTTAAAATAATTATCCACAAAGTAAACTATTTCACGTTTAGCGAGAGCGTTGCTCTTCCTGAAACCATCGCAACATAATGACGTAAACGTGCTCCGGCACGAATGCTGAAACCCTATGTGAGTGCAGGCCAGAGGGGGAGTGGGGAGGGGGGACAATCGCACTCGAGCCCGGTTCACAGCAACCGTGCCTAATGTGAGTACACCCTCAGTCTTTGTTCGCAGCTCTGAATCAAAGCTACTAACCTGCTCTCTTTTCTCTCACTTTACAGTATGAAAAGAATAATGGACAGATGAAAGGAAGAGGTGAAACATGCACACTAACTACCTACATTAACGAGAGATTAATTTCAGTATCGCCATGGGCTCCACACAGATTCACCGCTCACTTCGTCAATACCATCCCCAGCCTGATTTATGCAATCCATAATAGATGTTCAACTGATAAGCTGCCATGATTCAAACTGATTGCCGCTGGCTCTCTGGCCTTCTAATTAGGGTGATGGAAAATCGAGGAGCCATGTTTTTTTTTCTTATTGAATTATATGTAAGGAGCAGTCTAGGGTGAAGATACTGCTAAAGACTTCAGTTCTCTAATAGTTTGTCCATTCATTGACTATCCAGTGTTACTATTGGAGTGTTAAATGTTGATGATTAAACAAACAGCTTTGTCAAAATATTGACTTTATTTCTCACAATTGTAATTTTTAATAATTCTGACTTTATTTTTCATAGCTGTGACTTTATTTTGTAATAATTGTGACATAATATCTAACAGTTACAACTTTTGTCATAATTGTGACTACATCTATCATTTGCTATTATTTAACATAACTGACTTTGTATTTAGCAATTACAGTACAACTTTACTTCTTACAGTTACAACTTTATCCCACAATAACACTTTATTTATTATAATTGCAACTTTATATCTCATAATTGTGACTTTATTTGTCAAAATTGCAACTTTGCATCTCACAATTGAGGTTTTGTCTCAGTTTCAACTTTATTTCTCAAAATTGCAATTTTGTCTCACAATTACAACTTTGTCAGAATTGCAATTTTACATCTCACAAGTCAGATTTTGTCTCAATTTCAACTTCTTTTCTCACAGTTGCAACATTGTCTCACAATTTCTCATAATTTAGTCTCAATTGTAACTTTTCTCACAATTAGAACTTTGTCTTACAATTACAACTGTATTTGTCATAATTGTGACATTACATCTCCCAGTTGAGGTTTTGTCTCAATTTCAACTTTATTTCTCACAACTGCAAATTTGTCTCATAATTACAACTTAATTTCTCACAATTGCAACTTTCTCTCACAATTACAACTTTATTTGTTATAATTGCAACGTCTAGGTTACGTAGGTAACCCTCGTTCCCTGAAGGAGGGAACAGAGACGTTACATTGGGATCTTGCTTGAGAGACCGATCATCTCTGAGCCTTATATTAAAAAGGCCAATTGCAAGTCAGGCTTTTGCTGAAGAGCCGGAGAGCCCGGCGTCAGCGCGACGCCAGGGGCGTGGCAGGGGAATGTAACGTCTCCGTTCCCTCCTTCAGGGAACGAGGGTTACCTACGTAACCTAGACGTTCCCCTTTCAGTCGAATCACTTCGACGTTACATTGGGAACTTAGACCCATGGAACAGGCCATGGCCCTGACGCCGCGTTACGCCCTACGCCACGTGCAGGCAGGTCTTCGGACGTGTCCGCAGGCGGGTACGGACGTAACCTTCCCAACGCCCTGGGGCCCAAATAAGGGGGCCCACAGGGGTGCCAGTTGTACTGAAGCAGGGTTGGGGGGGGGGGGGGGGCACATGAGACATTTTACATGTGGAAAGAGAATAATTCGATGTATCCATAGACACTAGGAATGGCGCAGCAAGCCGGCACCAGCCGGTCTCCCGTTGCCTGACTTTTGATGTTAAAACACGGGAGGACACGGCCTCTACGCGGAGGTTGTAAAACCTGGCGAAGGTATTAGGTGTCGCCCAACCCGCAGCTCTACAGATGTCTGTTAGAGAGGCGCCATGAGCCAACGCGTAGGACGAGGCAACACTCCTTGTGGAATGGGCTCGAAGTCCTAAGGGGCATGGCTCTCCCTGATACAAATAGGATAGAAAGATGGCTTCATCCACCCAGTGGGCCAACCTCTGTTTAGAGACAGCATTCCCTTTCTGCTGACCTCCAAAACAGACAAAGAGCTACTGGCTGCGTCTAAAGGGCTGAGTGCGGTCCACGTAAGTGCGTAGAGCGCGAACTGGGCACAGAAGCGCAGCGGTTGGGTCTGCCTCCTCCAGGGGCAGAGCTTGCAGGTTCACCACCTGATCGCGGAAAGGCGTGGTGGGAACCTTGGGCACATAACTGGGCCGGGGTCTCAGGATAACGTGAGAATTGCCGGGCCCGAACTCCAGGCACGCTTCGTCGACAGAGAAGGCTTGTAGGTCAATGCCGTCAGGAGCGCTGTCTTAAGTGACAGATATTTCAGCTCGACTGAGGCGAGGGGCTCAAATGGGCCACGAAGGGCGACGGAGAGGTCCCAAAAGGGTATGAGGTGCGGTCTGGGAGGGTTGAGCCTCCTGGCACCTCTGAGGAACCTCACGACCAGTGGGTGCTTACCTAGGGATGTTCCATCTACTGCATCGTGATGCGCCGCGATAGCTGCGACGTACACTTTGAGAGTCGAAGGGGACAGCCTGCGCTCCAACTTCTCCTGCAGGAAGGAAAGCACAACCTGTCTCTCCTTTCCGCCCTCTCCTTCACCTGCATGCTGGCATTCCAGGGGAAGAGGTTAACTCAGGTTTGTCCCATCAGTGCTTCAGTTAATGGATGTGTTGTGTGCTCTGTTACAGGAGGAGAGGGGGTGCTGGGATGCTCACATCAGTGATTCATTACAGGTGTTCCACCTCAACAGACAGCACATAGAGTATTGTGTTAGGGCTTGTGGTAGGTAATATGTATTTAAGTCACTGTATGTGTGTGTGCATGTGTTTGCATGAAGTGTTATCCATCTTGTTCCCATATGTGTGTTTTGTTGAGGCCCTGCTGTGCACTGCTCTGAATACTCTGTCTCATGAGACTGGTGCTTTGCCGTGGACAGTGTCCCAGTGACATAACGTGCTTATGTTTGATTGATTTAGTCGGGGTGAGGTTCAGAAGAATTGTATTTGTTTTCAGATTTTGTGGAAACTGCGTGAAGAGAATGTCCATAAAATCTAGCCAGTTGCTGGTATATACATGACAGTTTGCCGGATCAATCTCCAGCAGCCCTCCACCAACCTAACCGCCTGTTTCTATCAAAAAATATACAGTTGAAGTCATAAATTTACATATGTTACATTGTATGTAAATTTATGACCTCAACTGTACACCAAAAAAAGGGAACATACAAAATGCATGTAATTTTTATTCAATACTGACCTGAATAGGATATTTCACATGAAAGATGTTTACACATAGTCCACAAGAGAAAATAATAGTTGAATTTTAAAAAATGACCCCGTTCAAAAGTTTACATAAGTTTAAAAATTCTTTGGTTTTTCAGAATTTTTGTGTATTTGAACCCCATTCCAACAATGACTATATGATTTTGAGATCCATCTTTTCACACTGAGGGCAACTGAGGGACTCATATGAACATATTACAGAAGGATGCTCATGAATAAGTTCAAAAGGAAACAGAATGCTTTAAGAGCCAAGGTGCATTAAGAGGGGTGTAAACTTTTGAACAGAATCAAAATGTGTACATTTTTCTTATTTTGCCTAAATATCATATTTTTTCGAATTAAAACTGCCCTTCAGAAGCTACAGAAGATACTTATATGTTTCCCAGAAGACAAAAGAAGTTAAATTTACCCTAATCTTTAAATTACAAAAGTTTACACCGCTGGATCTCAATGCATTGTTTTTCCTTCTGGAGCATCAGTGAGCATTTAAACCTTCTGTAATAGTTGCATATGAGTCCCTCAGTTGTCCTCAGTGTGAAAAGATGGATCTCAAAATCATACAGTCATTGTTGGAAAAGGTTCAAATACACAAAATGCTTAAAAACCAAAGAATTTGTCAGACCTGAAGGATTTTTCAGGACAAACAATGGATGAACGAACAACTACCACTAAACAACAACAACAAAAAACAAACAAACAAAAAAAAACAGCTGTGGATAATTTAGGTAACAACACAGTATTAAAAATCATGAAAACTTTTGAACCTCATTTTTATAAATTCAAAGAAACCATTTTCTGTCATGGACTATATGTAAATATCTTTGGTAACACTTTACAATAAGGTTCATTAGTTAAACATTAGTTAATGTATTAACTAACATGAACTAACCATGAACAATACATTTATTACTGTATTTACTAATCTTTATTAACATTAGTTAACGGAAATACAGTTGTTCATTGTTTGTTCATGTTAGTTCACACTGCATTAACTAATGTTAACAAAATTTTAATAATGTATTAGTAAATGTTGAAGTTAACATTAACAACGATTAATAAATGCTGCATAAGTGCAGTTCATTATTAGTTCATGTTAACTAATGTGGTTAATTAATGTTAACTAATGAACCTTATTGTAAAGTGTTACCATATCTTTTTATGTGAAATATCTCATTCAGGTCAGTACTAAATAAAAAATAGCATGCATTTCGTATGATTATTATGATTATTATTCCTCTTATTATTTTTATTTAAAAAAAAAATAACATTTTGGAGATTCTGCAAGATGTATGTAAACTTTTTTTCCTCAACTGTATCCTGTAAATGTGAAGGTCAAGGTTGAGAATTTCTGCAGAAATGTGGAGCACTAGCCACATCACAACCTGTTTTTTTTAGCATATTGAAAGTTCTTTTCTAATAGAAATCCTTGTTACACAAAAGAGAGTTTCTAATAGTGTAACTGTTTATTTTTACTACCAACACAGACACAGCAAGATCTTCCAAATCCATTATATTTTCCTCTATACTGTAATTCTGCTATATTTGTCATTGGCTGTGGCAGAAAATTTATTTTTGATTTACAATCGACCAAGCAGTGCGTTTTATCTGCTTCTGCTTTGACATGGTGTGTGGAGCATATGTTTGTCATTGCATCCACCATAAATCAAACACAGATAGAGAGTGCCATAAGGACAGAAAGAGACATGGAGGCATCACTCCATGACTGAGATATTATAAGACAGGATTGAAAAATTTTTTTTTTAATGCTACGAACACTCCAAAATGGACCCTTATCATAAAATATGGTCAGGTGCATACTGTATGCATTGTGGTATTCTATTCTATACATGTGTCGAAAACTGACACAGAAGAGAGGAAATTGTTGAATAAAGTCATTATTTTAGCTTTTTTTGGCACTCAAAAACTTCTTGTAGTTTCATAACATTACGTTGATGTCACACCACTGATGTCGCATGGACTATTTTTACCTTTCTGGGCCTTGAACATGTCAGTTGTGTCACTGTCTATGCAAAGTTAAAAAATCTCTCGGATTTAATCAAAATTATCTTAATTTGTGTTCTGAAGATGAACAAAGGTCTTGCAGGTTTGTAACAACACAAGGGTGAGTAATTAATGACAGAATTGACATTTTTGGGTGTCGACAACAGTGCCTTTTGGTTTCTTGTTCTCTTTTTATGACATTTCTGTTAGCTTTTGCTTTTTCATTCTCATGTTTTCCTTTTCATTTCCTCCTCTATATTTGGCCTGTGTCTCCACTCTCATGCTCAATCTCAAAGAGAAGCACACTGGCGGGATGCCTCGATTGGAAAGATGAGCTGGTACACAGGATGCAGGAGAACATCGCCTCGCTGGCAGTCATATTTTTGTCTCCTCATAGCCTGTGCACACAATCCCTCTGCCTAGTCAACATTGATTTATCAGGAAACCTTTGTGGGTGATCATTATTCCGCGGGGTTCCTCCGGCAGCTGATAAGGACCATCAGGAGCATCAATCCCAGAGGCTCATACGCTTGTAGATTAGAGAACAATCACAAAGGTGGGTTTGGCCTCATTTTTGCAGCTTCGGCTGTGCAAGTGGAGCCTCATTCCTCATGGGACCACAGACATCTACTATGTACCGTGACCATACATAACTACTGCAGAAGCTATTGCTTTAACCGGCCAGATTGGTGCAAAATAAAACCTCTTGGTGGTCATTGGTGGGTTACCGTACAACTGACAGCAAGATGGTTTGCAAGGACACAAAAATTGTGGTTGTTTAAAGGAATATTCTGTATAAATTATCTCTTTCCTAGTTGGCTAAACGTTAGTTGATGAGCAGAGGCTTGGTCGACCAAAAGTCAAACAGTTCGTGACGGACAGATCGCTAACGTCTGGTCTGTGTGGTAATATAGCACATCGGGCAGTACATCCAAACGCTCGCCTATCATTCATAGCCCTCAAATATGGCTATTCATCTGAAAAATGCATGTAGTAGCAACTTTCCATGGCTGCTCAATCTAATGTTAACCTAGAAAAATGTGCGCTGTTGAAATCTCTGTGTAGAGTGTGGAAGCTGAACAGTAGCGCGTTACTGCATGACAGATGGTCATACATTTTTGGTCACACAGACAAAAGTAATACATCTTTCGAATCTGTAAAGACTCTGTTTATTTGTGTGCATTCACAATAACAACGATACATTACGCTTTTGTAAAATAAAGCAAATAGCATGCGCTTTCTGCCGTCTTGGTCTCTGTGAACTTGAGCACGAAACTTCGAAACTATGTCTATACTTGCCTTACAGGCATGAAAAATACATCTATAGAGAGCGAAATATCTACTTTCAAATGAACCAATCCTAATAGAAAACAAAAATTCTCAGATTATGTAATCCGTATGAAACAGCAGAGATGATGAGTCAGTGTTGCCGACTTCATCTCTTAAGCCGAAAACAAAGAATGTACTAGTTTATCAATAAATTAATAAAATGTTCATGCAGTCTCCTTGCTGTTTTTCCCAAACACATTCATAATTATTATATCTGCTGGTGCACTGTGGCAAGCTTTTTTGTGTGCGCTTGAGTGCTTTGTATTCTGTGTAGGCAATTAAAGGCTCATTGTTATGATTTATATGGTTTTAATAATAAATGTGTGACTAATAGTCGACTAATGCTTAAAATGAATGACTACTAGTCGACCTGAAATATTTTTAGTTGAGGGCAGCCCTACTTCATAGTACAGTGCCTTGCAAAAGTATTCATACCCCTTTTTTCACATTTTGTTTTGTTGCAGCATTATGTTAAACTGCTTTAAATTAGTTTTTACCCACACCAATTTACACTCCATACACCATAATAATGACAAAAAGCAAAAACCAGATTTGCAAATTTTACAAATTTGTTAAAAATAAAACACTGAAATAAGTACATTGCATAAGTATTCATACCCTTAACTCAGTACATAGTTGAAGCACCTTTACAGCCTCAAGTCTTTTTGGGTATGATGTGACAAGCTTTGCACATTTGCATTTGGCAATTATCTGCCATTCTTTGCCTCACCTTTTCACCTCTCAAGCTCTGTCAGCTTGGATGGGGGCTGGCAGACATTTTCTAGAGTCCTAGTTGTTCCAATCGTCTTCCATTATGAATAATGCTTCTGTGAACCTTCAATGCAGCAGATTTTTTTCTGAACTCTTCCCTAGATCATTGCCTTAACGCAAGTTTGTCACTGAGCTCTACAGGCAGTTATCTTGACCTCAGGACTTGGTTTTTGCTCTGATATGCATTTTCAGCTGTTAGACCTTTTCTGAGAGGTGTGTGCCTTTCTAAATCATACTCATTCAAATGAATTTGCCACAGTTTAACTCCACTCAAAGTGTAGTAACATCTAGAAGCAATATGAATGCTCCTGAGCAAAATTTCGAGTGTCCCAGAAAAGGGTATGAATACTTATGCAACAGGATCTTTTCAGTTTTTTATTTTTAATAAATTTGCACAAATGTTAAAAACCTATTTTTTGCTTTGCCATTATGGTATATGAGATGTAGATTGATGTGAAAAAAAAAGTAATTTATAGCAGTTTAACATAATGCTGCAACAAAACAAAATGTGAAAAAATGAAGAGGTATGAATAATTTTGCAAGGCACTGTATAACTTAATAACATTACAATTGAACCACTGATGTCACATGGACTATTTCAATGATGTCCTACTATCTTTCAGTGTCTTGAATGTGTCAGTTGCATCGCTGTCTATGCAGGGTCAGAAAGCTCTTGGATTTTATCAAAAATATCTTGTTTTGAAGATGTTTGGAAAGACATGAGGGTGAGTAATTATTGACAGACTTTTCATTTTTGGGAGAACTATCTGCTTTAACCGCTTTTTAAGCATAGACCTGAAAATAATTTTTTAAAAAACTTAAGTAAACCTTGAATGCTTTGGAGCACAGACTTAAGTCTCTTTTAAAGAAGACACTTGGCAGATTATTGCTGCAGTGAACAAAAGTTATGAAGTTTAAGTATATTATTGTGAAAAATGCACTTAAATTGGTTGCAATATGTTTTACTCTAAATCTGTGTGAAAATCTAAGCTAAATAAGTTGTGTTCAAAATCTGAGGTTAATATCTTAAAATTGGACATTCAGTCAGATTTTGTTAGGCACAGTACCAAACATTTTTATTTGATGAAATTAGCTTCCAGTTCATTTCCAATGCAGTCATTTCTAAACTGCAACAGTACAAATGAATGTTCAGGATCATTTAACCTGTCCATTATTTTTTTTTCATAGCAAGTGCCAAAAACTTTACCAAGTTTCATACCATCCCGATTAAGTAAAACATAAACATTAAATAATCCTTGAGTGAGACAGAGGTAAACATATTTGTCTTGTTGTCCATGATGGACAGCTCTAAATACCTCCCTTGATTTATAAAGATGATATAATTAAGCAAAGCAGTGTTGCTTTTATACAACAGTTTGATAAACAATATGAATATTAATATTTAGTAACCAAGACTGTACACAAAATATTGACAGATATCTGTTTCAAACTGAATTAACCAATTATCATTTCTGAACAACACACAGTAATGGTGTTTGATTCTTGAATGAATCAGTTTTTGATCAAATCAACAAATGATTGTTATTTTGGCACTTTTTCCCTTGATCAGATGGTCAGTCCCTAGATGATCCCTTACAATTATAAGCTCAACAAGACCACATGGTATTCAGTGCACTAATTTATTATCCTTCTCATTTCTGTAGAAGGAGGCGTGACACAGGACAGCTCGGAGGGGATTTCAAAATGTTTGCCTGACAAGCAAAGCCATTTTGTCATCAACGTTTGTCTTCATCTGCCACCTCAAAGTAAACAAACAGTAAGAGAGGGCCATTATTTATTCAGAAGGCTTGAGGTGTAAAACTAGCACGGGCTGTTTTATATTTAAAGGCATGCTGCTTAGATTTCTTGAAGCTGTAAGTCTTGTGTCTGCCACGACTGATGGCTCAGTGTGGGATTATAAAACAAATTTTACAACTATACAAAAGTCATTTTACGACTTGTTCCTGAGAGTATTCTTTTATGTAGTTTTGTTGCCCTAAACAGAGTTGAATGGTTTTGATGATTTATTCCTGTTTGTTGTGTCTATATTTTTCCCTCATTTTGTGGTCACAGATACAGTATGCAATCATAAAATGTATGTTATAGAAAAAATCATGAAACTGCTTTTCATGGTGTCGCTTTTTCAATTATCTCTCTGGATAATCACACTCAGCTTCTGTCTATCATTTAACATTTTAAACTCTTTATCTTACATGTTTAACCTTCCGTAATAATTCATTGCAAATGTAATCAAATAAGTATTAGTGAGCAAGTGTGATGAGGCATGTTTTTCCATGTGAGCAATGAAAAATGTTTTGAGGATAAGCAGGCTATGAGTATAAATGTGCAGTAGATAATTAATTCAGTTTTCCAATTAAAGTTCTCTGTGGGAGTTTTCCCCCTCAGGGATTTACAAGCTTTAAATGAAGTAGGTAGTGAAGTGTAACTACATCTGATAGAAAGGTTGAAGTATTTTACAAGCGAGAGCGCTGAAAAATATCTGATTACATTTTATTAGCAATAGCACAAGACTAAATAAGTCGTTCAAAACAATTTAAATGGAGGCAATCATTGTAAAGGATTTTTAAACATTTCTTAGAGGCTGTTCCTGTTGCGTCTGAAATGGTTATGATGCTGGTGATGGTTTGTGTTGTTGTAATTCTGTTTATTGCGTCTTCAATATTTCCAGTTTGAATCATTCCAAAAAAGCTCAGTTTTTCACTTCACTTGCAATGCATATCACTTTCTCCTCAGCCCCTGTAATGCATCGCATTTACATTCTGGAGGCCTAGAAAGAGTGACCCACTTTTCTAGTTCATGCAGCATCTTAATACTGACTCTCATGTGGTGTCTGGAATACTGTGTCACTTGTTGTTCGCAACATTAAGAACTGAAACCTTTTGTTTGTGAATTTTGTGGCTCATTCATTCTTTCAAACACAGTGTGGCCTATTTTGGATTTAATGAAGCAGATCATAACATGGTCTTTTAGATCCACTTTGATCTTTAATGCTTTAATGGAGACATCCGTGGCAGCACTATAATGGATTAGCCAAAAAAGCTCCTAGAATATTGATGCATTTTAGAGCTACAGTATGCATTGAGATCTTAAAGAGATAGTTGACACAAAAATAAAAAATTTTGACCTGTAAGTCTTCGGAACACAAAGTATTTTTGATTAAGAATTCTCGTAGCTTTAAAAAATTAAGGTTAAATCACTGATGTCACATGGACTATTTTAGCAATGTCTTTACTACCTTTCTGGACCTTGAACGTATCAGTTGCTTTGCTGTCTACGCAGGGCCAGAAAGCTCTCGGATTTCACCAAAAATATCATAATTTGTGTTCTGAAGGTGAACAAAGGTCTCACGGGTTTGGAACGACATGAGGGTGAGTAATCAATGACAGAATTTTCATTTTTTGGGTGAACTATCCTTTTGAAGGTTGTTTAAAGCAACACTAAGTAACTTTTCCCTCAATGCTCCCTCTACAGGTTAGAAGCGGAATTTTCCATTACCGCTGTCGTAAATAATTTAGCCTACCGTCGTGTCACATGCACGTTATTTGTTTGAAAGGCTATCCAGGACCGGCTTTGGAAATAACGATGTCCAGTGACAAGGTAGAGTATGTTGTATGACTTTATAAAAGTATGAAAACCTTTTGTGAAGCCTGCCGTGAAGCAAGTCGCATTTGTAGTATCACAAAACCGCGACCCGACGACCCAAACTTACATAGTGCTGTTATGGCTGACAGAGGGTCGCAAAGCGAATACGAAAGTGCCATTTCAACCTGTTATGAGTTGATGAACCACTGACATGAGTTCGGAAACATTATTTTAAGGTAAAAAAAAGTTACTTAGTGGGGCTTTAATTGAGTGCATATTTCAGATAATTGTTGAGTGAGATAGAGGTAAACATATTTGTCTTGTTGTCCATGATGGACAGCTCTAAATACCTTCCTTGATTTATATAGATGATATAATTAAGCAAAGCAGTGTTGTTTTTATACAACAGTTCAATAAACAATATGAATATTAATATTTACTTACCAAGATTGTACACATAATATTGACAGTTAATTTATCTATTTTTGCTCTGTCAACAAAAGTAGTTTGAAAAGAATCCACAACAGAATTAACCACTTATCATCTCTGAGCAACAGTAGTGTTGTTTGATTCCTGAATGAATCAGTTATTAAGCAAATCAACAAATGATTGAGTATATTATTCAATTATTCACTTATAAAGCAAGTCACATGTTTCGTTCCTGATTAAATTGGTGTTTTGAACGAATTGGTTGAGTGAATGATTAAATGACTCACTCAGCTTAATGCATGAAATGAACAACATCTGATGCTTAATTTTTTTCATAATCATCCAGGTATTCAAAGTATAATTTTTTGCTACCTGATCTCATGACGAAAACCAACCTGTGGGAACTTTTTCACAAGACGCAAAATATGTAGATATCACTGCTGTTTCCAACAGAAATGAACAGGTGGTAAAACAGTGAGCACTTATAATCGTTTTTGTACTCAGTTATGATTACAGCTTCATATGTTTTGTTTTCTGAAGGAAACAAGCTTGCTCGGTAGCTCAGCGGGCATGAAATCTGGCATATCCTTGGGTATGAATCCTGTGAAAAACATGACTCACAATGAAAGAGATGAAAGATGAGAGTTAAAAAACAAGCTAAAACGACATGCTTGCGATTGTGTTTTTACGTCACATTCCTTTTTGTTCATACTATCGGATATAGTGCAGTGTGTTATTTTAAAACGTCACGGAGCATTAGAGTTATAGCGCTACTCAACGGACATTTCAAGTCAGAAACTTACTGACGTAATGATGTAACCTGCAGAAAGATTCACAGAATATCCTCACCACTAATGCACAGATTGGTCTGTATGGAAGATTTTTTTCAGCTACGGAATTCAAAATTAAAAGTTTTTATATCACAATTCTAACTGCAATTCTGAGAAAGAAAATCATATTTGTGAGATATTAAGAAAATCTGCCGTTTTTGTCCAACAAATAAACCAGTCAAGAGAGTAGATTAACGTTGGAGGAATTTAACTTAAAAAAATTGTGTGTACCGAATTCTTTCTATGGTTGAAACAAGATACCTTATGATGTTCGTTCATGTTTATTTCATGCTTCAACTAGTAAAGATGAAAAGATAATCTGTCACTGTCTGCACGTTGTCAGTTTACTTGTTGCTCCACAATGTATTTTTCACCCTGTTGAGAACATGATGTGTGGCATGAGAGAGCCATAGCTTGTCGGTGAGTCTTTGCAAACGGTCAATTGTGAGTTTACGAGGAAGATTCCGATATAAGCCATTAGAAAACTGGTTTACCTTTTCTGTAAACAAAACTTGGTTCTCGCAAGATTAGCAAATTCTCACCAGAGCTTGTGCTACAACTATCCTACGTCATTTGCTTGTATGCCACTCTGTCGTGAACATGCCTTTTTTTGTTGGATGAACTTTATTGGACTTAATCTCAACAGCCATTAACGAGATACAAAACAGCATTTATTGTTTGAATTTCTTTAAAAAAATCACAAAATTTGAAAGCTGAGACTTTGTTTCATACCAAAAAGTAACCTGGTCTGTCTTGTCTGTCTGCACGTTGTCAATCTCTTCGTCACTCAGCAATGTATTTTTCACCATGCTGAGAACATGATGTGTGACATTAGAGCTCTATGGCTTGTCTGTCTCTATGGGTCTCTATGGGTCTTTGCAAAGGGTCAATTGTGAGTTTATGTGGAGTGATGAAAAACTAGGACAACTCCCAGTGGTATTGTTATTTTGGCCTTTATAAATAGGCGTAATTAGAAAAATGTGGTGGTGGGATTACAGTAGAATTGTCACAGGAGTGAGGTAAGCGGTTGGCATGATCAGATGAACAAACATGATCCTCTCAAATGCTTAGAGTTCCATTTTGTTACCTGTAGTTTTGTTTAATCTTTATCCCTAGAAAGTTGCTTGTGTAAGGATAAAGGATCCGTTCATTGGGAACAGATAGCTTTCATCTTAGAATTATTCATCATATCCCTGATGACTATATTTAGCTATTTATGTATTTGCTGGTTTGCTTTTTTTACCCTCAGTCAGTCCTGCCGCACTTTGTTAGTCATTTGATACATAATTCATTTATGCAACATGTATATGTGTTGAAGCAAGTCAATTGAATTTTCTGGCTCAAGGGCAAAGGCTCAGCAGACTTTCTTGCGTGCTGAATCCAGGCGAATTCATTTTAGTGATGGCAGTAAAAGTAAACAAACAGATGGATGTTGGTGGTGATCGTGAGTGGAGTAGTAACAAGGGGAGAGGGGCCTTCACAGTTGGTTTGCGAGTGAAGAGAAGTTGTCAAGGGGGTTGTAGGGCTCTAATGTGCTATGACTCTCTGTATATTTTACCAAAAATCTAAGCCAACTTCCTGTTAATGCCCCCAAAAGGAACATTTGGACCCTGGCCCAGTTTCTGAAACACAAACAAAGCAAAAATAAATAAATATATACACAGGGTTACATGTCGTTCGAGTATGCTGGTATGCTGTGGAGTCAGGATTGCATACACTTAAGAATTGTATTGGTTTTTGTGACTGGTGTGTAAAAAGCATCTCATCCCCACAGTAATTTGCATTCAAATAAGAGCTCAGTTTGTCAGTGTATGAAATTCACAGTCGACATCATGCTTCATTCGCTTTCCCGTCAGGGGGATTGTATGGTGAATGAAAGCTGAGCAAGGTATGGAGTGAACATGTCTGAATGCATGCTGTTAGCATATGAACTCTAATAGGCCTTGTGTCTGCTCCATTATAGCAATTGTTAAGTGTTTCATAGGTCATGTAACAATTCTCTTGTTACTTTTACAACACTGAACATGTCACATCATGTTGATTTGGTGTAGTGTAGTGGCAGGGGAAAACCTAGAAGTGGCAGCTCATGAAGTGTAGAAATGCCGACATGTCACAAGAGACTGTAACTGTAAATTGCTTTAGATCTCCTAAATTAAATTAATCCACAGTGAACAGGTAATCAAAAATTTAAATATTAAAAAAAAAAATAGTTCACCCAAAAATGAGAATTACCCCATGATTTACTCACCCTAAAGCCATCCTAGGTGCATATGACTTTCTTCTTTCAGATGAATACAATCAGAGTTATATTTAAAAATGTTCTGGATCTTTTAAGCTTTATAATGGCAGTGAATGGGTGTTGACTATTTGAAATCCAATAAAGTCCATTCATCCATCATAAAAAGTACTCCACACAGCTCCAGGCAGTTAATAAAGGCCTTCTGAAGTGAATCGAAGCGTTTTTGTAAGAAAAATATCCATGTTTAAAACTTTATAAACCGTAATCTCTAGCTAAATCAGTATTTGTCAAGAAAAAAAATCAGAGGATTTTAATATAAGCCAGTGAGGAGACAGTTTTTTCTTTGCTGTAAACTGTAAATTTCTTACAGAAATTTACGTTATGTCTACGTCCTTTGTCATTTACTGGAATGCCACTCTCGACAGTTAGAGAAAGCTAGAGATGATGTTTTATAACATTTTTATATGCATTGATTCACTTCAAAGGGCCTTCATTAACCCCCTGGAGCTGTGTGGAGTACTTTTTACGATGGATGGACGCACTTTATTGGACTTCAAAATATTAACAGCCATTCACTGCCATTATAAAGTTTAGAAGAGCCAGGACATTTTTTATATAACTATGACTGTATTCTCTGAAAGTAGAAGTAGAAGGATGACTAGAGGATGGGTTAAGGGTGAGTAAATCATGGGGTAATTTTAATTTTTGAGTGAACTATCCCATCAATTATAAATTTATTATGATTCATTCAAAAGTATTGTCTTTAAATAATACTACTGAGTCAAATAGGACTATATTTTAGAATAATAATTCAGCTTTGTTTTACTTATGTTGGCATTTTGTAAAAATATCCTGTGGTATGAAATGCTAATAGAAACAGAAAACAGTTCTAGCCATCAAATACGAAATGATGATCACAGGATTTTTCTTTAGCTATCTGTAGAACGAAAAATAGTTTCACCTCCTTGAAGGTCTTTTTAATATTCCTCCACGTTTCCCATGAAAATCTCTGGAGATCTCTTAAATGTTGTCACTTTATCTTTTGCAGTGAGTTTGTGTCATTTTTATTAAGCGACAGTAACAAGACCCACTTTCGCAAGATTAAAAGGGCTCCATAGCAAATATTGTTTTTATGCGCTGTATCATTTTTGGTGCTCGACTTCACTTGCAGAGATGGATACAGAAAAGATAAATGATGCTTTTGTTAAGATAATTGTCTTGTTGTTTTAAAATGATTGTATCTTTTCATTTTAAATCAAACTTTATGATGAACATTTTCGTTGCGTTCATTTGTAATCTAGCTTCATCTTTTGTACCGATAGGATCTCATTCTGATCTAATTTAACATGAGTAAACATTAGATACTGTTGCATTTGTATAATGTCTATGTAATTTTAGTTTACTACATTAGGGATTGAAGATTAAGTATATGTTATTAGAAATAATGCAAAAAGAATAACTGAATATTTAGTCGTTTTTGTGAGGGGTAATTTCCATTCCAAAGGCCTTGAAGCATTTTAATAAAGCCTGGATGAATTGAATTAGACCTGATCTATGAGGTAATGACAGCATCCATATGTTAAGTCTTGTTTTATGCATCACATTTCTCTGACTCTAAGTGTCAGTTACAAACATTTAGTGTTTATGGTGTGTGTGTGTGTGATGAAATGGTACGTAATAGCCTACGTCAAACCAACCATGACTTTTCAATCACATGGAGTCATTCAATACAAAAATCTCAAAATTACCTCATGAATTATGCAAGATAAATTCTCTATTGAGACTTGAAACTCCTTGATGGAAGCCTGACCTTTGTTATGAATGATAAATGTGCTGAATCAATAACTATGTGGTCAATTTATGAAACATTTATTGTTCAATTTACCTTAATATGCTTCAGGCAATCTTGAATTGAAATAAGTCACTTTCTGCCTTGTACTGTTTGTGAAGTTTGGGTGCTCTCAAAAATAACGTTTCATGACATATTAGATGTGAAATGTTCACTGAGTGGCGCTAAAAGAGTGTTTCGTTTTTTCCCCCGGAACAGATGAACGTACACACTGTAAAAAGTTTTCACCTTTTAAGTTTCAACTTAAAAACCTAAGTTTAGCAGCTGCCTTAAAATGTTAAGTTAAATCAACTTAAGTCATTTCAACTCACAAGTTAAATCAACTCATTTTTTATTGTAATAAGTTCAAATGACTTGTAGTTTTAAGCTAATTTAACTGAACTTAGGTTTTTAAGTTGAATCTGGTGAAAACTTTTTACAGTGCATATGGTACGTTTATCTGACTTGAAATGTTCGTTGAGTGGCGCTATAACTCTAATGCTCTGTGATGTTTTAAAATAATGTACCAGCTGCACTATGTCACGTCCCTATGGACTATCTGTGTTGGTTTTGCCCTTTGTCACCCCTGTGGGACTGTTATATTTGGTTTCTCCCTCTGTTTCCTTATTTGGTTTTTCCTGTTCCTCCCCTCACTACACCTAAACCTACCTGATAATATGAATAAAAGTGAATGTGGCGTAAAAAATCTGCAAACATGCCATTTTAGCTTGTTTTTTTATCTCTCAGCTCTTTTATTGTGAGTCATGTTTTTGACAGGATTCGTACTCAAGGATTCAGTTCAACAGTCAGGTCAACAGGCGTATAAAAATAGGTTTATCATTTCTGTCTGCAGTAGCAGTAAGCACTTCGATGCCATCTCAAGGTCATTTGTGGGGCTGCTGTTGAACAGATTTCTTCATGCCAACACAGCTTCAGTATCTAATTAAATAGATTAAATCTAAATATTTAAAGCATTTGTCTCGCTTCCTTTATAGGTTCTCAGAGGACCAACAACATTTCAAATAAACTTCAAATGAAAAAACAACTAAAGTAATTACCACTGACATTCATCCACACTTCTGTTATCTTTTCTTTTTTTGTCACAAACTATTAGGCAGTGCATATTTACCCTTTGAGACTGTGTTAATGATCTTATTTTTAATTAGTGAGAATACAACATAATTGAAAATGCATGAACGTTACATCTTTGGGCAATGCAGCCACAGCCTATTGAGAATAAAAAAAGAAGGATAATGATGTAATTTTGCCACATTTGAAAGAAAGAAAATGCAGCATAAAACTCTCAAATGCTGATTTAATCATTCAGTATAAAAAATGACAGTTGAAGTCAAAAGTTTACATACACCTTGCATCTGCAAAATGTTTTTACCAAAATAAAAGGGATCATACTAAATGCATGCTATTTTTTATTTAGTACTGACCTAAATAAGATATTTCACGTAAAAGATGTTTACATATAGTCCACAAGAGAAAGTAATTTTTAATATTGTTATAAATACTGTGTTTTTACCTGAATGATCCACAACTGTCTGGGTTTTTTTTTTTTTTTTTGTGATAGTTGAGTTCCTTTTTTGTCCTGAACAGTTAAACTGGCCACTGCTCACCAGAAAAATCCTTCAGGTCCCACAAATTCTTTGGTTTCTCTGCATTTTTGTGTATTTGAACCCTTTCCAACAATGACTGTATGATTTTGAGATCCATCTTTTCACACTGAGGACAACTCATATCCAACTATTACAGAAGATTCAAACGCTCACTGATGCTTCAGAAGGAAACACAATGCATTAAGAGCCAGGGGTGAAAACTTTTGAATAGAATTGTCACAAGGAGGAGTCAGAGACGTGCGGATCCATTTGCAAGGCTTTATTAGAATAGTCAACAAGCAGGAGTAAACGCCAGGAAACAGGAACAACGTAGGTAATCCGGGAAACAGTTCAATACTCAAGCAGTGGTCGCAAATGGCAGGCAGCAGGAATCAATAACGGGGTACACAGTCCAGAGTCATACACAGGCAATCCAATCCAGAGAAACACGCTTAGAATAATGACCATGGGAACAATTAGACTTCGCAAGGTGGCTGTGTGTGAGAGTGGCTTAAATGCAGTCAGTAAATGTGAAACAGGTGTTTGCAGCAATCAGATCAGTGGGAAATGAGGAACAGATGTGTGCAGTGATTGGTGCAGTGGCTTATGGGGATTGTAGTCCATGAAGTGTGGTGCAAGAGTTCATGATGACAGGGAAGACCAGATACGTTACATAGCCCCTCCGCAAGGAGCGGCTTCCAGACGCTCTAACCACCTTAACCATCTTGAGGGTGGTGGAGCGGAGGCGGAACAGGGGGAGGGATGGAGGGCCAGGTCCATGTAGTGGTACTGGAACCACGAAATGAGGCGGAGCCGACGGAGGGAGAAGCCATGGAGGAGGAAGGGTTGGCTCCTGCATGGGGCCGACCGACGGAGGTAGAGCCGGTGGAGCCCGAGGCGGAACCGGAGAGTCGATGGTCCTGGGCGACACAGAGGATCCGGAGGGCCAAGGCGGAACCCAAGGCTCTGGCGACCCCGGCGGAGATGGAGGTCCGGAGGTACGCAGCGGAGCCGGAGTGACAGAGGATCGAGGCTGTGCCCACGGGAGGGAGGAGGTCCACAGAGCCGGCAGGACGGAGTGACGAGGCGCAGCCGGAGGAGTAGAGTCCAGAGGCGAAGGTGGGGTGACGACTGACCGGGGCGGAGCCGGAGAGACGATGGAGCCCGGAGGAGCTGTTGGGCCGACGGCCGACAACGGAGACGAGGGAGCACAGAGCCGGGGTGGAGCCGCAGGGTCGGAGGACCGAGGTGGAGTCCAGGACTCTGAGACTGGAGGTGATGGTGAGGGGTCCTTCAGTCTGGACACCGATGGCGACTGGCAGTCCCACGGCAAGTCCTCTGCCACGAAGGTGGGATGGGGGTGAGTAGAGGGACTGTCAGGAGACAGAGGTGGCAGGACTGGAGCAGCAGGGAGGGTGGGTGGGAACAGTCCATGCTTGAGCTCCGTGACCAGAACCGGGCAGACAGGAATCTCAGGACGACTGGATGTAACCAGCGGAGTCTCTGGAAAGCTGGGCGGAACCAGCGGAGGCTCTGGAATGCAGGGCTGAACCAGCGGATTGTCTGGAAGGTTGGGCGGAACCAGCGGAGTCTCTGGAAGGCGGGGCTGAACCAGCGGAGTCTCTGGAAGGCTGGGCGGAACCAGCGGGGTCTCTGGAAGGCAGGGCTGAATCAGCGGAGTGTCTGGAAGGCTGGGCGGAACCAGCGGAGTCTCTGGAAGGCAGGGCTGAACCAGCGGAGTCTCTGGAAGGCTGGGCGGAACCAGCGGAGTCTCTGGAAGGCTGGGCTGAACCAGCGGAGTCTCTGGAAGGCTGGGCTGAACCAGCGGAGTGTCTGGAAGGCAGGGCTGAACCAGCGGAGTGGAGCGGAGCTCTTGTGAAGCGGGCTCTGGACGACGCTCTTGTGAAGCGGGCTCTGGACGACGCTCTTGAGGAGCGGGCTCTGGAGAACTGGACGACCCCAGCGGAGATTCAGGAGGGCTGGGCGTCTCCAGCGGAGACTCTGGAAGAGCAGGCTCTGAGCGAGCGGTCACTGGAGGGCGCTCTGGCGGCGCAGTCACTGGAGGACGCTCTGGCGGCGCAGTCACTGGAGGGCGCTCTGGCGGCGCAGTCACTGGAGGGCGCTCTGACGGCGCAGTCACTGGAGGGCTGGTTGGGAGACCAGCTGCTCGAACCGACAGCAGCGGTGGGTCCTTCACGCTAGAAATTAGCCTTTGCCACCCCGTGGTAAAGTGTGGCTGCTGTGGTTCTGGGCTAGCAGACCTCTTGTGCTGTGGCTCTTCTAGAACTCTCACAGTAAGCGGAGAGCCGCATAACACCAACGCATAATTCATAAAGTCCTCCACCGAACACTTAAATTCCCCTCCAGGCAACAGCGATTTAATGGGTTCATTGAGTCCAAAGCGGAATAAGTCCCTCAGCCATACTTCATCATAAAAAGGTACTTGAAGTGATAACCTACGAAACTGTAGTACATAATCCTCAATGGGAAGATCTTCCTGTCGGAGGAGCAGAAGTTGGTCGACTGGGTCCATGTTGTGATGCTGGTGGTTGAATAAAGCCGCTGGATCCGGGTGTGGCGAAGTCTTCTGTCACAAGGAGGAGTCAGAGACGTGCGGATCCATTTGCAAGGCTTTATTAGAATAGTCAACAAGCAGGAGTAAACGCCAGGAAACAGGAACAACGTAGGTAATCCGGGAAACAGTTCAATACTCAAGCAGTGGTCGCAAATGGCAGGCAGCAGGAATCAATAACGGGGTACACAGTCCAGAGTCATACACAGGCAATCCAATCCAGAGAAACACGCTTAGAATACTGAACCAGCGGATTGTCTGGAAGGTTTTCTGTCACAAGGAGGAGTCAGAGACGTGCGGATCCATTTGCAAGGCTTTATTAGAATAGTCAACAAGCAGGAGTAAACGCCAGGAAACAGGAACAACGTAGGTAATCCGGGAAACAGTTCAATACTCAAGCAGTGGTCGCAAATGGCAGGCAGCAGGAATCAATAACGGGGTACACAGTCCAGAGTCATACACAGGCAATCCAATCCAGAGAAACACGCTTAGAATAATGACCATGGGAACAATTAGACTTCGCAAGGTGGCTGTGTGTGAGAGTGGCTTAAATGCAGTCAGTAAATGTGAAACAGGTGTTTGCAGCAATCAGATCAGTGGGAAATGAGGAACAGATGTGTGCAGTGATTGGTGCAGTGGCTTATGGGGATTGTAGTCCATGAAGTGTGGTGCAAGAGTTCATGATGACAGGGAAGACCAGATACGTTACAAGAATGAAGATGTGTACATTTTTCTTTTTTTTTTTGCCTAAAAACCATTATTTTTCATTTAGTACTGCCCTTCAGAGGCAACAGAAAATACTTACATGTTTCCCAGAAGACAAAATGTTTCCTTCTAAAGCATCAGTAAGCATTCTTCTGTAATAGTTGCATATGAGTCACTCGGTTCTCCTCAGTGTGAAAAGATGGAGCTCAAAATCATACAGTCATTGTTGGGAAGGGTTCAAATACACAAAAATGCTGAAAAACCAAAGAATTTCTAGGACCTTAAGGATTTCTTCTGAAGAATATAGGGCAGTTTAACGGTTTAGGACAAACAAAGGACTCATAAACTATCATGAAAAAACACACACAGCTGTGGATCATTCAGGTAACAACACACTATTAAGATTCAAGCGTATGTAAACTTTTGAACTGGATAATTTTTATATATTTAACTATTATTTTCTCTTGTGGACTTTCTTATATCTATGTGAAATATCTAATTCAGGTCAGTACTAAATAAAACATCCCTCCTTAACATTTTGCAGACACTGAGATGTGTGTGTGTAAACTTTTGATTTGAACAGTAGCTGGTTTGTCACTCACTATGTCATCTGGACCTTGCAATAAAATTAAAGGTAGAATATATATGAGTCCCAGCATACCTTAATGGTCAACGTCATCATTTTGACATTTTTGCCTCTAAACTGCCATTTAGCAGAAGAGCTGCCATTTTTCAACCAAAGCAGCTTATTATACGTAATTGTAGTGAGTTGGCTGCTCTGTACTTTTCATTTCAAACAGTTATGCACTCTATGTTCTGAACTATCATCTCTGAAAGATTGTGATAAAAAAAATAGGATGCCAATAGTACAGAATAGTCTAACTCTCATGTCATTTATGCATAACAAGTCTAAAAACATGTTCTTCCACACAGTATCCTATGGATTTGGGAGTGATGTAACATGAGCTGGAACACTGTTAGTGTCCTCAGTCATGAATTTTGTGTTAAGTGTAAAATGACAAAACTGGTATCAAAATGCTATGAGCTTGTCAACTCCTGCAATACATATTGGAATGGTATATCAAATTTGCAAAAATAGCAAACTACACAGTCATAGAAGCAAAAACGACACTCCATGACAGGAAATGAACAGCAGAAATGTGTGCATTTTCTCTCTGTCTGCTAATAGTGATACATTACTGATCTATTTTTAACTCCACCCTACACCACTCTCTCTGACACACCTGCCAGATCTCTGAAGGAGGGAAACATTCTGGAGCAGATCGGCTGTACCACTCCAGCCGTTCAATGGCTGCAGCGCGCCCATCTCAGACCTTATCAGCACAATAGATTTATTGCGACAGAAAATATTTGTTTTCTTCTCCCTGCGTGTTTCGGCAAGAGACACACAAGTGAAGGGGACTCCATTTTTAAGACGCTATAAATCTGTCCGGGTGCATTCGGCAAGGACTTTAAATGCAACACACCCTTGGGCTCGCGGCGGAGAACGCCTGTTACGCACGAGGCGAGCGCAAAGCGGGAGCATTTCCGAACAAATCTGTTAAATGGTTGAACTTTAAAAAACACGACAGTGGCTTCTGGAACGAGCATTTCACCTGATGGATCTTCAAAAAACTCTGCTGCGGTGGCAATGGGGCTGTCACATGCCAACGGGACCGAGAGGAGATAACTGGGGCAACTGAAAATTGCATTGTCTTTCTTCTGAATCAGTCTGTTCAGCATACTACATATGAGACCAACGACAAGCATAACTCCAAACGAGAAAATTTCACAACACTGGCATTGTAAACGCCCTGAGACTTTGCTAATTAAGAAACAGAGTCTTTGAGGAGGTGAGTGGATTTTGGGATGTCTTTAAATGACCTATACGCAGGTATGGAGTCTTCAGGAGACGAATAAAATTGGGTTATGGCACCTGTTGTGAAAGGAATAGGAATAGATGGGATATTCACGAGGTTCTTTCATCGAGTGGCATTTTAATAGGAATTCTAGCTACATTAGAAAAGTTAGGTTTGTAGTAATGAATAATTAATGTATATTTGGACGACCAACTTCAATCTTAGTTAGCTTTTTTAGCCTTAATTATAAAACTTTATTACACATCTTTCTGAAATATGTGATTTGGATTGGTCAATCAGAACACAGTGATAAAATATTTGCTAGCTAAGCCTGAATAACTGGCCGTTTGACCGGGAAACCTGTTTCTTTGGTTGCTTTGTGTTTGGTCTCCACAGGTTAGCAAATAAAAGCTCAATAAAAATCCACTTGTTATGTAGTAGATATATATTATAAGCAGCATAATTTTAGTTAGTTTAATTGTGATAAATAAAGTCGTTAAGTAGTTAGGGTTAACTTTGCTATTAACTTTGCTATATCTACATTTAAATTTTGACAACAAAATATTTACAGCAATGCAAAATCTGATTAAATATCATTCACTCTTAAAAATAAAGGTTCTTTGTTGCATCAATGGTTCTATGAAGAACCTTGAGCATCCATGGAACCTTTCAAATGCAGAAAAGGCTCTTTATAGTCAAAAAATGGTTCTTTTAGGAACTGTTCACTGAAAGGTTCTTTGGAGGACCAAAAATGGTTCTTCTATGGCATCACTGCAAAAACACCCATTAGGAACCTTTATTTTTAAGAGTGTTGGTTGCTCGAGGCGTTCATTCACGGTAAGACCACGGTGATATTTGAAGGACTAGTGATGTATGGCCCGTGTGAGTTATGGCTTGTCACTCTAGTCTCCAGGGGCGAGGGAACGGTCGGCTACAAGCCCGCACTCTGAGCTCTTCGCCTGGGCTGTCCGTGCAAACGCAAGCGGCAGAGTTTTGCCTGGACGTAAAATGCCTTAACAGATATTTTCTTCTAAACTAGCGGTACTTTAATAAACAATAATGGGGCCGGAAAAGTATGCTTTATTATTGCCTTTGCGCACCGTGGATGTGTCCGGTCCGTGTCCAACTAACAGAGAAGAAGAAACGGAGCTGAGCGTACGAAGACATTCGCTTGTGATGCCCGCTGACTGCGATCCCTGGAGGTAACAACTAGGCGTCTGGCGTCTTGCATGGTGTTCATAGGTTAATAAGACGTGTGAAAAGCCATTTAATGAATTAAAACCGAGTGAGAAACACCCCTTTATTTTGTTTTTCTTGATCAGAGGCAGTTTCCCTGCTATTGAGGTGAGTGAAGTTTTCTGTGCAGATGGTGAACTGGCACTGTGTGAAAGCTTGTTGGTCTCTGGTGTCTTTGAATGTTAATTGTCAGAGACTGCTGCTTGTTTTTGAGCTTTTACAGAGACCAAACAAGCAATTAGAAACAAACCTGTAGCTTTTTGAGCTGTAATCTGTTGAAGGTTGTTGATTTGATAATATTGCATTTTTTGTTTCTCTAAGCTGGACACTGAATCAGCTCAATTTTAGGTATGTTTATTTGAAAAGTACAATTCTAATTAAAAAAAAAAAAATGTTTGTCAAGTACAAAATATGCTTCATGTAGTAAATTATTTAGTGCTTTTATTGAGACAAACATATTTTATATGTGACCCTGGTCATAAGTAGCATGGATATATTTGTAGCAATAGGTCAAAATTATTGATGGTTCTTTTATGCCAAAATCATTAATTTATAATTATTATAATATAATAATTATTATGTAAATATCATGTTCTATGAAGATAATTTGTAAATGTTCTACCATAAATATATCAGAACTTAATTTTTGATAAGTAATATGTATTGCTAAGTACCTAATTTGGACATCAAAGGCAATTTTGTCAATATTTAGATTTTTTGCACCCTCAGATTCCAGATTTTCATACAACAGTTGAATCTTGGCCAAATATTGTCATGTCCTAACCATACATCAATGGAAATCTTATTTATTCAGCTTTCAGATGATGTAAATTCTCAAATAAAAAAAAAGAGATCCCTATGGTTGGTTTTGTGCAGGGTCACGACTGAATCAACAGGACTACATTCGGTTTTATTAATGGATTTTATTTTTAATGGGTTGAACAGATAGAAAGAGCAAACATAGGTAAAAACTGTTTATTTATAGGCAATATATAGGTGATTTCCACTTTTGAACAGTGTATGATCTGCCATAATTGTCATAATTAACACGTGGCTGTCATTCTAAAGGTATTTACATGCTTCTTAGTTTATCTTTATTATATCTAGAAGCTAGTGTTTCAGCCCTTAACTTCACATGCACGTTTATTGTCAAGAAAAGCTGATATTTAAACCATAGTGGAAGGGTTGAACTGTATTTTTGATGTGATTGTTGTGAACACTCAGTGTTAAGTGCTTCACAGCATGCAAAGGGTCCCTGGAGCAGATTTGACATTTCTCTGATGCAACTTCACTCTCAATGTCAGATCTTTTACTGTTTCTCTATCTCTTTCCTCATCTTTTTAAAGACCACTCATAAGATTAACATTTTAAGTCTGGCATTATTTGTGAACCAAACATCCCGTTTTTGCATTTCAGTCAAAATCAGCTTCATTCTGCATTCCCAGTCACCTTGTGAAGGTCATATAACTGTGTCTTGGATGCATTTGGATGATTTTGACTCTCTGACCAGAGATGTTGCTTTGAGGACGAGTACAGCAGTTGACCTTGTGAAGGTGCATCCATGTTGTTGTGGCTCATTATCGCCACTGTCCCATGTGTTTCTGTTTTGCGGTCGTTTAATGAACTGGCTAACATGTAGGTACGGTGTCTGTGACCCAAATATACTGAACTCTCTTTAAAAGGTCCTGGATCGGAGCCAGGAGCAGATGTGCGAAACCCAAAAGCCTTAATAGCACCTGCTACTTATCTGAAAGCCTCACACCTTTTTCGATACTGGCCGTTGTGTTGGTCCCATGAGATCCCGTGAGTCAGACCAGCTAAAAGATGTCTGGGAAGAATCCATTAATATAGCATCATATGTTATTTATCATGCCAACAGAGGATGTCACTTCCTTTCAATCCCTCGCTCTTTCTCTATCTCGTTTCTTTTTCAAGTGTTAAGTAAACGCTCCCCGCTGCACTAAGGGTTTAATGTGACGGCAGTTTCGCTCAATATCTATTCACATCAGCATTCACATGCTGCCTGTGAATTAGATATGTGCCAGATTAGGATGTACAGGCTTTGGAAGAGAATGTTTGTCAAGGTTACTCTGGCAACCTCAGCATAATGTACTTCAGAATCCGTTGCCAAAGCAACAACATACAGTACAATTTGGCCTTGGTTATTTGTGATTTGCATGTCTTTTAGCAAGTAAATGCCAAGAAATGTAACTGTTTGAACTGACATGTTTCAAATCACCATTGTGTTAAATTATATTTTCCGCCACTGTGCAGTTATAACAAGAGTCATGTACAGTACTATTCTTTTTTTCTTTTTCTTTTTTTAACAGTAAAACAGTAATATTGTGAAATATTATTAAAGTAAATATATTTTAAAATTGAATTAATTTTTATGATGGCAAAACTACATTTTGAAGAATTATGTGACACTGAAGACTGGAGTAATGACTCAGCTTTGTATCACAGGAATGAATTACATTTTAAAATATATTAAAAAAAAAAACAGTTTCACAATATTACTGTTTTTACTGTATTTTTAATCTAAATCCAGCATAAGAGATTTCATTAAAAAGCACAATTTTATTAATTATTAATACAGAAATATTATAATGTGAATTTATAATGAGCTTTATGTACAGTAGTGTTAAATGTTTTTTGGGAGGCTGCGTTTGTTTGATCAAAATTATTACATTATTAGAAATATATTAGAATAAAAAAATAACAGTTCCCTATCAGTCGGTTCCTTCGACGTCTCGTCGAGACAGACGAATTGGGATATCGCCTGGTTGCAGCATCGGGGGGAGAGCCAGACCTCTCTGGGGAGGATGACGGCACACTGTCGTCCGCTGGGCGGTCAGCGGGCCGCCGAGAGGGTAGGGCTTGAATGGAATCCTCCATCACGTCCCGATCCCTTCCGGTTGGATGACTGGTATCTCGGGGTGGCCCGCGCTGGTTCTCAGCGTCCCACCCCGGTGCCATTCTTCCCGGAGGTGCATGAAGAACTCACCCGATCGTGGACGGCACCTTTCACTGCCCGAAACCGCTCGAGTGTGACTACCTCCCTCACCACCCTCGATGGCGGACCGGCGCGGGGCTACACGGCGGTCCCGCCGGTGGAGTGTGCGGTCGCGATGCAACTGTGTCCGGGCGCCGCTTCCACTTGGCGGGGCAACAATCCGTTGCTCCCTTCCCGGGCCTGTAGGCACTCGTCGGCTCTGATCGGCAGTGCCTATGCGGCCTGCGGCTCCGCCGGTTCCGCCTTTCACGCCATGGCGTTACTACAGGTGCATCAGGCTCAGGCACTGAAAGACCTGTACGAGGGTGGTCACGACCCAGAAGTTCTTCGTGAACTACGCATCGCCACGGACCTCGCGCTACGTGCGACGAAGGTGACCGCGCGGTCTCTGGGTCGTGCCATGTCCACTATGGTGGTCCAGGAACGCC
This sequence comes from Garra rufa, assembly GCF_049309525.1. Lineage (NCBI taxonomy): Eukaryota > Metazoa > Chordata > Actinopteri > Cypriniformes > Cyprinidae > Garra > Garra rufa. Next base: position 20,599,988 of record NC_133379.1, on the reverse strand, counting down.
ATCTCTGGCTGTGTCTGGCTGATATGAGGGACTGTGACAAAACCAGATTCCTCGACGCCCCGGTGTCCCAGACCGGCCTCTTCGGCGACGCTGTAGAGAGCTTTGCCCAGCAGTTCTCCGCAGCCAAGAAACAGACTGAGGCCATCAGTCACATCCTGCCCCGGCGTTCAGCTGCTGCCTCCACCCCACCGCCGGCGGCACCCCAGTCTGCTCGTCGCCGAGGGCGGCCCCCGGCTTCCGCCTCCGCTCCACAGCAGCCACCGCAGCAGCCTTCACAACGGCGCCGTGGAGCTGGTCGCCGGGCAGCCGCCCAGCCCGTCCAGGCCCCCACAAAGACCAGTGGGAAGCGCAAGAGCAAGAGACCCTGAGACGGGCGACCCAGAGATGGAGAATGCTGCTCTTTGGGAGATGGTGACCGCACCACTCCCTCCCCCGGAGGAGGGCCGGGCGGAGAATCTTTTGTTTGTTTTTTCCCCGCCACCGACCGTCAGGTCACTGGGGACTGCGGGGAGTGCGCAGGCCACCCCTGCGCCTCACCCGTCCTCCCCCCTCACCAGCGAGCGACGATGGGCGGTTCGAGAGCACACCGAGACGGACTACTCACGCACCATCAGCTCATGCGCAGGTAAGCGTCTCACACACTCAACATACAGACGCTCTGACCCCGCTCCGGTCCGGCAACGAGACACCGAGATGGGGTCCCTGCGCCCCCCCTCGCTGCTCCCCCGCGGGTACGTCAGTGGTCCCCCTTGTGCCGCTTGTTCACTTTCTGGGAGCCTGGAAAGAGCTTCCTAGCCCATCTTGCTGGCTCCTTCGGACCATTACTTTCGGCTATGCGATTCAGTTCACCCGGCGCCCTCCCAAATTCAGAGGTGTCCACTTCACCTCAGTCAGGGCCGCAGATGCTCCCATCTTGCGTGCAGAAATCGCTTCCTTGCTGGCGAAGGAAGCGATACAGCCGGTCCCTCCAGCCGACATGAGGACGGGCTTCTACAGCCCGTACTTCATAGTACCCAAGAAAAGCGGCGGGCTTCGGCCGATCTAGGACCTGCGCGTCTTGAACCGAGCCCTTCACAGGCTACCGTTCAAAATGCTCACTCAGAAACACATTTTCAGATGTGTCCGTCCCCAAGATTGGTTTGCATTGGCTCGTTTGTATACACACGAAGTAGATTGGTCTATCCAGGCGATATCCCAATTCGTCGGTCTCGACGAGACGTCTCCGTTCCCTCCTTCAGGGAACAAGGGTTACAATACGTAACCGAGACGTTTTGTATTTTAAAATGGAATTAATTCCTGTGATGGCAAAGCTAATTTTCAAAAGTAGTTATATGTTTAAAAATATAATTATTTTTCTGTGATGCCAAAGCTAAATTTTAAATATTCAAAAGTGGTTATATATTTTTAAAAATGTTCAAAATATAAAAAAATTTGTATATGTGGCAAAGCTAAGCTTTCAAAATATTAAAACGTTGTTATATATTTAAAAATTTTATTATTTTTTATGATGGCAAAGCTACATTTTCAAATTGCTTAAAAAGTTTTTATATTTTTAAAAATGTAATTTTTTTTTATGATGGCAAAGCTACATTTTCAAAATATTTAAGACTTATATATTTATAAAATGTTCAAATTATTTAAAAAGTTGTTATATATTTAAAAATGTAATAAATTTTTATGATGGCAAAGCTAAGTTTTCAAAATTTGTTATATATTTAAAAATTTAAAAAAGCAAAATTTTCAAGATATTTAAAAGTTGTTATATATATATTTTTTTTTTTAAAATATAAAAAAAAATGAAAAAAAAATAAAATAAAAGTTTTTTATTTTTAAAAATGTAATTTTTTTTATGATGGCAAAGCTACATTTTAAAAATATTCAAAAGTTGTTATATATTCAAAAATGTTCAAAATATTTAAAAGTTTTAAAATGTTTAAAATTTTAATTATTTGATGGAAGTAGTTATATTTTTCAAAAGTTGTTATATTTAAAAATGTCATTTTTTTTTAATGGAAAAGTTATATTTTCAAAATATATAAAAGCTGTTAGATATTTAAAAATGTAATTATTTTTTATTATGGCAAAGCAAAATTTTCTAAATATTTAAATGTTCAAGTAGTATACCTTATTAAAAATAGTGAAATCAGCTGTGCTGCTTACCACTTTTTTGTGGAAACTGATACATTTTACAGGATATTTTTGGTAAATAGAAAGTTCAAAACAACACACAACTACAGCAATAACCAACAGCAGCAGCAATTCAGTAGCAGCAGCGTAGCAGACCCCACCAAGACCAAATACATTAACATTATCATATACATTACCATGCTAAAATCTTCTGAGAGTTGTCATGATTGAAATAAATGTAATACATCCTTGCTGAATAAAAGTATTAATTACTAATCCCCAAAAATGTAACATTTTAGTGTATATTGATATCCATCACTCAGGTCAAGTTTCAAAAGTGAACCAAACGACCCATCAATGGCTTTTTAAAATATTCATGTGTAGCTGCCCTTAGCTGAGCCCAGTATCTATCAAGCTGCACCCTGAGCTGCCTTCAGCTAAAGCCTCTGTTAATATCTATGGTAATTACAGTAGCACAGAGCCCTATTGTACAGCCAGGCTTCGTCCTTGGTGAGCATCACCACAAATTAGCTGCTCCGCTCCCTCTGTCACCTCCTCGTAATTTTCTTAATTCACATGAAACTCTCTCAACAGAGGCTCTGTGTCTCTCAGAGTAAAATTAATCACGGATTCCCCAACTTTAAAAACTTCGGAAAAGCTTGAGTTTTGAGGTATTTTAGATGTGTCTACAGTTTTAAGAAAACTTTCATAAGTCAGTGCATCATTTTAACAGCATCAGGGCCTAAAATGAGTAAAACAGACTAGACTCTCGAGACACATTCAAGCAGTGATGTCTTGACAGTAATTCAAAACAGTAAGAAAACAAAAAATTGAATCCTGTGGAAAATTTCTCATCTTTTGTCAGGCTGCTAGAAGCAGCTCCACAGTTTCAATCTATAAACAATTGTGCCACTACATTATACGGCAACTTATCTAACTCGACACTGTCATTGTTTTACTAAATAAAAGTCCTGTTGTGCTCACAGGGAAAGAAAATCAATGGCTTGAAAGAATGAGCCCTCAGACACACATTCACAGTCAGGATCCATAGATCTAAGACCACAAAATTAAATTTAGCACAAATGTGTTCATTAAAAATCATCAACATACTATTTAAAATGAAAGAATGTTTTTAATTAAGCCTCTTATGCTCTCTAAGGCTGCATTTATTTAAATAGTAAAAATATTTCAAAACATTACTGTTTTTGCTGTACTTTGAATCAAATAAATGCAGGCTTGGTGAGCAGAAGAAAAAACATTAAAAATCTTACTGTTCAAAAACTTTTGACTGGTAGCGTATATGTAGCTCTAAAATCATAAATCTTTCTATTTATTTATGAGTTTAAAGTATTTGTTGAATCCTTATTGAATCTGGAGAAATCTCTCAAGCCATTTGACTAGAGTCTTGACAGTACTGACAGAAAGAGATATTTAAAACCAAATGCTGCTCCAGTGAGCTCATATAAATCAGAGTGACACGAGTTTTGTCCCATTTTCATCTTTTTTCTCTGCCTCAAGTAGCATTCTGGACACATGAGCTTTTCATGTATTTGTGCAGAGTAAATGAGCTACATTTATTCCAACAGTGACAATCTTTTACAATCCCAAATGACCAACAGAAGCAAGACGCGGGGGTGTGTATGTCGCATATCCTGCTTTGGATTCACTATCTGTGTGTACATGTGGGCGTTTATGTATTTGAACGGTGTCTTTACAAAATGTACTTGATTGAAGACACTCACAGTTGTAAATTTATGCACCCTTCACACAGCGGTGTGTTGTACACTGAGGACCCTGTTTGCTTGTGCTCCATTTTTCTTTCTAGGTCTAGTCACTTTCTTTCAGCAACAGACAGGCTGTAGGCACAGTGGTTGCATGTTCATTGATTCATCTCAGTTGTTTGTTGTTCCTTTGAAGGGTGAAGATGCCTTTTCACCATGTGAGAGCAGGGCTGCTCTACACAGACAACTTCCTGAGCACCTCGCTCTCCGAAACCAGTGAAGAACAGCTCGCCAACATCTCCACAGAGGAGCTCGGCGGTGAGTGAGAATGTGTGAGTGTGTGTGATTTAGAGAGTATATAATTCCTCTTTTTCATCTTTCAAATTTTTCTTTTTAAAATAGCCTACTGCTTATATACAGTTGAAGTCAAAAGTTTACATAGACCTTGCAGAATCTGCAAAATGTTAATTATTTTACTAAAATAAGAGGGATCATACAAAATGCATGTTATTTTTTATTTAGTACTGAGCTTTACCTATAATCCACAAGAGAAAATAATAGTTGACCCGTTCAAAAAATGACCCGTTCAAAAGTTTACATACACCTGATTCCTAATACTGTGTTGTTTTTGTGTTTAGTCATAGTTGTCCACATAGAGTCCTGAATAGTTAAACTGTCCATTGTTCTTCAGAAAAATCCTTCAGGTACCACAACTTCTTTGGTTTTTCAGCATTTTTGTGCATTTAAACCCTTTCCAACAATCACTGTGTGATTTTGAGATCCATATTTTCACACTGAGGACAACTGAGGGACTCATATACAACTATTACAGGAGGTTAAAATGCTCACTAATACTTCAGAAAGAAACACGATGCATTGAGAGCCGGGGGTGAAAACTTTTAAACAGAATGAAGATGTGTACGTTTTTCTTATTTTCTCCTAAATATCCTATTTTTTCATTTAGTACTGCCTTTCAGAATCTACAGAAGGTACTTACATGTTTCCCAGAAGACAAAATAAGTTACATTTACCCTGATCTTCAAATTTCAAAAATGTTCATCCCTGGCTCTTAATGCATTATGTTTGCTTTCTGAAGCATCAGTGAGCATTTGAACTTCAACTGTACATTCAGAAAGTCTTCGAGTTTTGTGGACATTCACACAAAAATCAGTCATTATTCAGTTGGCCACACAGCATTTGACCACAGATTTGCAAAAATCATTTCAGGTTTAAGAAGTGTTTCAATATTGCATCAACTAGTGATGAACACATTGATTTTATTTGAATTATCACTCTGTAGGTTATTTGGAAGGCTTTTGTTTTGTCACAAACCTTTTTGTCAACTTTGGCCTAATGTATTTTCTTCAAGTATCCCTGAGATTTTTAAATAAATATTAAGTATCACATTTGCATGTTCACTGATTCTCTGGTGTTAGTTGTGGTCACATGACATGCAGCGAAACAAATAAAATATAATATAAAATGTTTTTTTTTTTTAATTTAACATTTCTATGATTTAATTGATTATTTGTTTTTCATTAAACCCCCTGCAGTTCCTTCACAAACAGCAGTTTGACGTAATGTAATGTTTAATGCACTTCATGTTGTTAATAACCACAGATGGAATATATATTCTTACTCTTTGTGTTTTATGTCAACATGTTACAATATTATCCAATTTAAATCAATGTGATAAACAAATTAGGTCTAAAAGTAATCAAAAAGTAGTCTGATTATATAACATAAAATGTATGATGTAATGGATTACAGTTTGTAAGTTATCTACCCAGCTCTGGTCATTCAGTTGTATATGTGGTAATAAAAGCAACCAAATGAACCTCAGGGTTTATTCGCTTATGCCTCCAGTGCGATAAACATTCTAAACTCATTACAGTTACTGTCCCACAACAGTCCACCGCAACTGGAAATCTCACTTTCCTCATCTGGAATGTCTTGCTGGTCATGTGTAGAGCCAGTGCCTTAGGGCACACAAGAAGAAAATCGATGGTCTGACTGGTGGGTTAGAGGGTGTTGTGAATACAGTGGTTGATTTGAAAAGATGTTTGAACTGTGGAACTCTCAGATGGAATTAAAGTTTGCAGCACCTCCTTTGAAAATGATTGTTTTGACACACCAGGAACCAAGGGGGTTGGCCACAGTGGGAGGTTCTATGGTTTGCATATTCATGAAATCAGGGGTAAAAAGTGAAAGTAGCAGTTCAGAGGAGGTCTGTCTGAAAAACTCTAGAGGGAGATAAAGAGGACCGTGTTAAATAATGAGCCGCTGACTGGATCAACTTATCTATTTAATTAACTCATACTGAATGAGATCTAGTCGCCTTGTAATAAGTCTTAAACATTTGTCTAAATCTGGTAAAAAGTCACATGTAAGGTGTAAAAAGAAGCTAAAATATTATTAAGTCAAGACAAAGAGGCTTCTAGAAAATAGGGAGCGTGAAGAGGATTGGGTCTTGCTAATGGCCGAGGAATTAACCCACATGTTCTAATGAGATAGACTTTTTGTTCTTTTATGCTTGAGGTCCCAGAGCCACCCAATGCTTTCGTTGTTGCTTTATAAACTATTCCTTTCCTTACATCCCCTTTTTTATTAAGTACTTTCAGAAAAGTCATTGTTATTTAGGGTGCATGTGTTGATTGCTCTATTAGTGCAGTTTATTTGAATGAGTATGAATGTTGCCAAACAAACCTTGGTGTACACCTAACAAGCAGACCAAGACCCACTTTGTCAGGTGGTCTCGATTTTTGTGTATTTGAACCCTTTCCAACAATGACTGTATGATTTTGAGATCCATCTGTTCACACTGAGGACAACTGAGGGACTCATATACAACTATTACAGAAGGTTCAAACGCTCACTGCTGCTTCAGAAGGAAAGTGAAAAAATCTGGGGAGTGAAAACATTTTGAAATTTGAAGATCAGGGTAAATTTAATTGGGAAACATGTAAGTATCTTCTGTAGTTTCTGAAAGGACTAAATGAATAAAATATGGTATTTAGGCAAAATAAGAAAATTGTACACATCTTCATTCTGTTCAAATGTTTACATCCCTGGCTCTTAAGCATCAGTGAGCGTTTGAACCTTCTGTAATAGTTGCATATGAGTTCCTCAGTTGTCCTCAGTTTGAAAATATGGATCTCAAAATCATACAGTCATTGTTGGAAAGGGTTCAAATGCACAAAAATGCTGAAAAACCAAAGAATTTGTGGGACCTGAAGGACTTTTCTGAGGAACAGCGGGCAGTGTAACCATTCAGGACATTAGATCAACAATCACTAAAAAGAAAACACATTCAGGTAACAACAAAGTGTATGTAAACTTTTGAACAGGGTCTTCTTTTATGAATTCAACTATAACTTTCTCTTGTAGACTATATGTAAATGTCTTTAATGTGAAATGTCTTATTCAGGACAATACTAAATAAAAAAATTACATGCATTTTGTATGATCCCTCTTATTTTGGTAAAAGAATTAACATTTTGCAAATTCTGCAAGGTGTATATAAACTTTTGACCCTAACTGTACATCATAAAAGTGGTCAAATTAGGTTGTGACTTTATCTTTATGCCTTTTGTTTTGTATCTTTAGGTTCTGTGTTATAAATGACTGAATGAGTGAATGCTGGGTAAATCAGGACTTGTATGTATCATTTTGTTTTATGGTCTGAAACAAAGCCATCAAGAGATCTGAACTACGAGTGTGTACACACCTTTATTATAGTAATGTCTTTTTATTTATTTCGATTTGGCTCCAGCAAAACAAATTATTTTATTTTATTTTTAGACAGGGTGCCCATTTAAGGTATATTATTAAATTATATTAATCAGTTTCACAAGATTATAAAAAGTCTTCAAGTATCTAAAGTATCAACACTTCAAGCTAAAGGCATAATTTACCCAAAAATAAAAATTCTGTCATTAATTACTCACCCTCATGTCGTTTCAAACCTGTAAGACCTTTGTTCATCTTCGGAACACAAATGAAGATATTTTTGATAAAATCCGAGAGCTTTCTGACCCTGCTTAGACTACTGTACAACTATCACATTAAAGGCCCAGAAAGATTTTATGTTGGTGTTCTTTGCACACAAAAAGCATTCTTGTAGCTTCAGAACATTATGGCTGAACCACTGATGTCACATGGACAATTTTAACAATGTCTTTACTACCTTTCCGGGCCTTGAATGTAGTAGTTGTGTTAAGTATGTTATGAGCTATTAATAAAAGGCCATTGAGCTCTTTCCAAAGCCAAACAGAATATGAGAGTTAAAGATATTTTATTCAAAGAAATGCAGGCTTTGTGATATGCAGGAAGTGCTTATTACAAGGCGCACAGCACCTCTGCCTCTTTATCCTAGAATAACACCAAGGTGGATCTTTAAGAAGGCAAAAAAGTGTAACACACCTCAGAAAAGATATGAGATACGCGTGTTATTTTTGTCGTTGGTGCTTGCGACTTGGTGTGGGTTGCTTAACCCAAGCTGAACTGAAAAACCGGCACTGATGCTCTTTGAAATGGTGGATAAATGTTCAGTCACAGCACACTAAATACACGGCTTTAAAAACAGAAAGAGCTGCATTTAGTATTTCGCTGTTTGTGTGATAGCACACGGTGTTACTGCTGAGAAAAGCAAGCGTTATATAATATACCGTCTAACGCTTACCGATGACATGCACACATTCCACTTGAATTATGAATGTCAATTGAGTTATGTTTACTGACTGTTCTGCATGTCTATTTTGTCTCATTTCTGCAGAGATCCGAGAGGCGTTCCGAGTTCTAGATAGGGATGGGAACGGATTCATCTCGAAGCAGGAGCTGGGAATGGCCATGCGCTCTCTGGGGTACATGCCTAGTGAGGTGGAGCTGGCTATTATCATGCAGAGACTGGACATGGACGGTGAGTCAGTCTCTTTCTACATTTCTACATAGTTCATTCTGAGCTCGCACCTTCCACGCAAACAAAAGAAGCGTCTGTCTTCTGGTCATCTGTGAAAACAGCTTTACAATCTGTCACAGGCCCCTTCCAGTCCTTGCTCTGGACAGATATACGATATTCTGAACAGTTCATGCTACAGCGATCATAGAAATGAACAATTTATCCAGCACTGGGGGGCTGTAAATACAGCAGCAAGCGAGGTGAATTCTGAAAAACCTGCATTTTACTCTGCGTGTGTGTCTGGCTTCAAGAGTCCCTCAAGGTCAGGTCACTGTTGACGGAACGGTTTGAGAAGATACATTGATTTAGCTCATCAAACCACCTGGAAGGTTGTAGCTGTTCTTAATCTGCACATTTTGTGCAAGTAGGGCAGTTACAAGTGTTGGATGAAATTCACATTATGGGTCTAGGAGGGTTTTTACACCTCATAATATGAATTTTGTTAGCTGTAAAGGATAGTTCACCTGAAAATTAAAATTTTGTCATTAATTACTCACCCTCATGTCGTTCCAAACCAAAGACCTTCGTTCATATTCTGAAAGCTCTTGGATTTCATAAAAAAATCTTCATTTGAGTTCTGAAGCTGAACAAAGGCCCCTTTAAGGTCCTTTTAATGTTACATCTATTCTAAGACACAGCAAAATAAAATACCATTTCAAAATATATTTTACCTCAAAAACATCTGTTCTAAGCACAGTTATATATAACTATTAGGGCTACATCTCAAGCTTCTGACTCTTAATCAAAAAGATGTTCTGTAACCTCAGTACAGAATGCAGCTACTAATGCACCTCTTTACTGTATTTCAGTAATAAATATTTTAAGATTCAGCGGTAGAGTGGAGACGAGGTTTTGCAGCACAGTGGGAGCATTATCGTGATAACAGCTCTCTCCGACTTATCACTTTAAGTTCCACTGTTGCTCTCAGCTGGTGTTGCCTTTCATACATCTCAGACCAGCAATTTTCATTTTTTAAAGAGATTGAAAGAGAAAGACTGATAGCTGTTATGCTTGCTCACCTTTGTTCACATGCAATCATATTTTCAATATTTTTAAAAAAGATTGCTAGTGTAAGGTCTGGAGCATGCACCTTAGGAGATAATTCGATTCAGTTTAACTTTAAATTATTAATGAAAACTTTTTTTTAAAATTAATTGTAGTAAAGGTAATAGCAGCTGCAAGTCGATCTGAATTTTAATTTGGTGATGCCTGGTGCATGATATTGGCTTCATAGAATTAAACCACACAGGAATCCGATGGCGAATGAAATGTGAAAAGAAAAATAGCATTGTCAGTTTTAGATTTAATGATAGATCAAGTCAGTTTTAAATAGATTAGATCTGTAGCCTATTACTTAGTTCAAAGACCCTGAACGGTTTCTTTAAGCTGAGCTGCATAACAATAAGATTATTATTATTAATAATAGATCAGTTTTAGATTTAATGATAGATCAAGTCAGTTTCAAATAGATTAGATCTGTAGCCTATTACTTAGTTCAAAGACCCTGAACAGTTTCTTTAAGCTGAGCTGCATAACAATTATTATTATTATTATTATTAAGTATGAATACTTATGCAGTGGAATCATTTAAAAAACTGCATAACAAAGCAATCAGCAACACATTGCAGATCCTATTAAATTCTAATAGTTCCTAAGACCTGAGTAGAGTAGATTACTGATCCCTGAAGGGCAATTAATAATTCTATTAAGTTTCTAGCGAATTTCAACCAGTCCAAATGTATGTAATTAATATATTTTGCTGCTTGTTAGGACAAAAAACTCTATTATTCTATAATTTGTCTCTTTTAAAAAAAAAAAATTATAGGTGACCTATTGTGCTGCTTTTTACAGTATGTAATACAAGTGTTAGGTGTCCCCAGAATCTGTCTGTGAAGTTTCCGCTTAAAATACCCTACAGATCATTTATTACACCATTTTGAAAATGCCCATTTTGAGTGAAACACACTGCTCCCCGCCCCCTTTTCCAGAATAGAGCTGTGGCTTTACGGCTCATACGTCAGATACTCTGCTAAAAACATCTGTTCGGTTTTGATTATTAGGTCTATCATGCTGAAATCATTAAAGTCATATCAGTTTAAACTTCAGATATGTGACCCTGGACCACAAAACCAGTCATAAGGTTAAATTTTACAAAACTGAGATGTATACATCATATGAAAGCTCAATAAATAAGCTTTCTATTGATATATGGTTTGTTAGGATAGGACAATATCTGGCCGAGATACAACTATTAGAAAATCTGGAATCTGAGGGTGCAAAAAAATCAAAATACTGAGAAAATCACCTTTAAAGTTGTCCAAATTAAGTTCTTAACAATGCATATTACTAATCAAAAATTACATTTTGATAGGTTTACAGTAGGAATTTTACAAAAAATCTTAATGTAACATGATCTAATTTCCTAATGATTTTTGACATAAAAGAAAAATCAATAATTTTGACCCATACTATGTATTTTTGGCTAATGCTACAAATATACCCCAGCGACTTAAGACTGGTTTTGTGGTCCAGGGTCACATATATGGTTTTCTATGTGCACACATTCAAAATCCCATTTTGGATTGGCTCATTTTATTTCACATGCTTGAAGAGAAAGGATTGCCAAAAAAAAAGTTATTGGGTTGTCCTTTTTCACATTTTCTGGGTTGGTAGATGCACCGGGGACCCGATTATACCACTTAAACATGGAAAAAGTCTGATTTTCATGATATGTCCCCATTTAAGTAAGTGTAAGATGACAGCAAAAGTAATCCAAGTGTGTTTTTGTCTTGCAAAAGTATTCATACCCCTTCATACATTTTTTTACGTTTTGTTATGCTGCTTATGTTAAACTGTTAAGTTACCTTTTTTCACATCAATCTACACTCCATACACCACAATGACAAAGCAAAAACAGAATTGTCACAAATTTGTAAATGTGTTAAAAATAAAAAAAAACTGAAATAAGTACATTGCATAAGTATTCATACTTTTAACTCAGTACTTAGCTAAAGCACCTTAACAGCCTTTATAATGTAATTTTGGGTATGATGCAACAATATTTGCACATCAACATTTGGCAGTTATCAGCCATTCTTTGTTTCACCTCTTCACCTATCAAGCTCTGTCAGCTTGGATGGGGTCTGGCAGACATTTTCAGGTTTCCCCAGAAATGTTGAATTGGGTTCAAGTCCAAACTCCGGCTTGGCCACTCAAGGCCATTCACAGAGTTGTCTATAATAAGCCACACTTGCTGTGTGCTTAGGTTCATTGCCCTATTGGAAGGTGAACCTTCTGCCCAGTCTAAAGTTCTGAATGCTCTATACTGGGTTTTCATTAAGGCTATCTCAATATTTTGGTTTACTGAGTCCTTCAGTCCCTGCCACTGAAAAACAGCCCCACAGCATGAGGCTCTTACCGGCACACTTTACTGTTGAGATGGTAATCTCAAGGTGATGAGTAGTGTCTGGTTTCCTTCAAACATCATGATTAGAGTTGAGGTTCATCAGACCAGATTTTTTTTTCACAGTCTGAGGGTCCTTTATGCCTTTTTGCAAATTCCAAGTGTGTTTTTATGTGTCTTCACTGAGGAGAGGACTGAGTCTTGCCACACTGCCATAAAGCCCAGATCGGTGGAGTGTTGTAGTGATGTTTGTTCTTCTGTAATTTTCTTCTGTCTCCACATATGATCATGGAGCTCAACTAGAGTGACCATCAGGTTCTTGGTCACCAGTCTAACCAAAGCCCTTTTGGCCATTTGACCAGGAGACCATATGAAGAGTTGTGTTTTTTTCAAACGTCTTCCATTAAGGTTAACAGAGCTTCAGTCCGGCAGAATTTTTCTGAATTCACCTCCAGATGTGTGGCTTGATGCAATTCTGACTCTGAGCTCTACAGGCAGTTTTTTTTTTACCTTAGGGCATGGTTTTCACTCCGATATGCATTTTCAGCCATTAGACCTTTTATTAAGATGTGTGTGCCTTTACAAATCATACCCATTCAATTGAATTTGCCACAGGTTAACTCCACTCAAAGTGTTGTAACATCTACAAGCAATATGAATGCTCCTGAGCTAAATTTTAACTGTCCCAGATAAGGGTATGAATACTTATGCAATGGAATCATTGAAGTTTTTTATTTTTAATACATTTGCAAAGATGTTAAAAACCAGTTCTTTGCTTTGCGATTATTGTGTATGGAATGTAAATTGATGTGGAAAAATAAGTCATTTAAAGCAGTTTAATATAAGGCAGCAACATAAAATGAAAAAAAAAATGAAGGGGTATGAATACTTTTGCAAGGCACTCTACACACAGTATCATGTGTTTACTTGAACTTACTGAATGTTTGTTTGTTTTAATTCTTAAGATTCTAACCCAAATGTTCTCTTTCTAATGCAGGTGATGGACAGGTGGACTTTGATGAATTTATGACAATACTTGGACCTAAACTTGTTTCTTCAGAAACCAGAGAGGGCTTCTTAGGAAGTACTATAGACAGCATATTCTGGCAGGTATGAAAAGCATCTATATTTCAATGTTTTCTTCTCTTTCTCATCGTTGGGTGAGCATTTGTATTCTGAGCATGAGAATAAGATTACAGGTCACACTTTGCCCTCTCCACCTGCTTCCTCCGTCCCATGGCAACTGGCGAATGTGATTCTTCTCAGACTGTGGGCTTCAAAGTGAGCAGACAGATCTGCCCATTTCAAAGCGAGCATTGGTTCATATAGCGAAGAAATCCCAGTTTCACTTCCAAGAGATTTCTTTGAGCGTCGGGGAAGGCATATTAATTGAAAGATTTGCCACTTAAAAGGGAAGTGTAGATCTGAATTAGTCATCACAGGCATTTGGGCAGTTTGCACTCTCTTTTTCTTGTTCGGTCTTCATCTCTGCTGACTTCCTATGTTGAGTTTATATTTGCATGTTTATGTGTAGCATCTTTCCCTCAAAGAGGAAGTCGAGCGGCGTGTGTAGGAGTGAGAAACAGCAAGGTCACAGACACTGGTTGTCTCAAAGGTGATTTAAATGCTCATCTCAACACACCTTTAGTGGGACACAGTGACTCATAACTGCAACAGTAATCCATGTAACATCATCACACCAGCATACCAAATACCCTCTCCCCCTCTGATGTTATTATGAGGCCAATACAAGTCTAATAATGGCACAATGACAAAACCTCCTGGGAAATATTGTGTTTTGACAGAGCGACTGTTATTGGGATCGTTTCAGTTTTCTGCTAGAAATCTTACACTTTTTTTTGCACAGTTTAGTTTTTTGAATGTGCGGTTTAACACGCGCTATTGTTCAAAGGCTTAGGGGTAAGAATTTTAACAAGAGATTAATGCTTTATTCAGCAAGTATGTGTTAAATTGATCAAAAGTGACAGACATATAGATGTCAAAAAATCAAATAAATTCTGTTCTGTTCTGTTTATCAAAGAAGCTTGGAAAAATGTTTTCAACATTGATAATGTTTCTTGAGCAGCAATTTAACATATTAAATTGATTTCCTAAGGATCGTGTAACACTGTAGACTGGAGTAATGATGCTGAAAATTCAGCTTTGCCATCACAGGAATAAATTATATTTTAAAATATATAAAAATAGAAAACAGATATTTTATTTGTTAAATAATTTCACATTATTACGGTTTTTACTGTATTTTTGATCACTTCTTATGTAAATATATATATATATATAATATATTTACATACAGTATCTGTTACGGTATAGACGTGCTGGATGAACGAGACGAAGTCGAGATCAACAATTAACACTATATTTAATATCTTCTTCAAGGAACAGGCAGGATAATCCACACACATGTAACAGTAACATCAAATAAAGACCGACATCAACTGAACTGAAAGACAAACTTATAAAGGGTGACTAATCATTAAACACAGGTGACTAATTATACAAGGACAGGTGCAGGGAATCACACTGACGAAGGGCTAAACCAAATGACAGATCAACGGGGGAAAGACAAATGGGAAAAACCAATGACAAACAGACAGAACTGTGACAGTAACATTGTGAAATTTAATTTAAGATCACTGTTGTTATTTTAACATATTGTGAAATGTATTTTATTCCTGTAATGTCAGGGGGGAAAAATCATATTATGCTTCATATTTTTGTGGAAACCATGACAAATTTTTTTTTTCAGGATTCTTTGATGAATTTTTTTAATTAGCTTATTTAAATGATTTCTGAAGGATCATGTGACTCTGAAAAATAGAGTAATTATGCTATATATATATATATATATATATATATATATAGAGTATATGTATTTACGTTTATACATTTGGCAAATAAATTGTCACATTGAATTGTGCTTGTGAAAAAGAGTTTTTTAAACTTGTAATTTATTTACAGAAATATTACAATATTTTAAAATAGCCTATTTTAATTAAATAAGTGATTTTATGAATAACAAAAATATTAATTTACATGAATTAAAAATGTAATAAAAATCTAATACAACAAATTAATAATTATGTATACTATTTGTTAGGATTACTTACTTAATTTACACTACGAGTCAAAAGTTTTTGAACACTACGATGTTATTTTAAAGAAGTTTCTTCTGCTCACCAAGCCTGCATTTATGTGATCCAAAGTACAGCAAAATCAGTAAAATTTGAAATAATTTTACTATTTAAAATAACTGTTTTCTATTTGAATATGTTTTAAAAAGTAATTTATTCCTATGATTTCAAAGCTGAAGTTTCAGCATCATTACTCCAGTCTTCAATGTCACACGATCTTTTAGAAATCATACTAATATTCTGATTTGCTGCTCAAAAAACATTTATTATTATTATTATGTTGAAAACAGCTGTGTAGAATTTTTTTCAGGTTTCTTAGATGAATAGAAAGTTCAGAAGAACAGCATTTATCTGAAATTTAAATATTTTGTAACTTTATCATCACTTTTGGTCAATTTAAAGCATCCTTGCTAAATAAAAGTATTTTATTACTCCTACCGCATGATTTTTCCCAAGGTCAAATGCATCTTTGCAGGCATTATCTGTAAGATTCCTGTCAAACACATTAAAAGCTATTTGCATCATAAAACCATTCTTATAAATATTAACACACCATGTCTTTGACATTAATGTAAAGTGTCACACACAGTGCATTGGAACCAGATCAATCCCACCAAAAGCTGTTGATATGTAAATGTGTGCTGTAGATGTAACGTCATAAACCAGTCAGAAGAAAGTTAACTCTTATCTGTCAGCACAAAGAAGTTGTGTGCGTCCTTACAAGGGTGTCATATCAGTTTGGATTTGCATGCTGACAAGGACATTTTTCATCCCAAGAACCTCGAGGCCCTTTGCGTAACATGAAAGACTGAGCATGTATTAGTGGGGGGCGTTTAAAAATGTTCTTAACAAGATTGTCAATGGGGACGTCAGAGTGGAGCCAAGAGCCACAGGCAATCATGGATTATTAGGAACACATAGGCATAAACAAGCTTGTTTTCCTCACCCTGAGGAATACAAACCTGGGAAGTCAGCCCTGTTTTGACAGTGGAAATGATTTGAAACAAACACAGTCAGCATTAACCTCTATCACTAACAGCACATTGTAGCCGTATGTGATGTATAATTCACATGTATATTTCTCTGTTGTTTTAAAACATCTCTACTGCGGCGGCACCAGAGATAGTGAAGCATTAAATTATGTAGTCTACCTATGTTGTATTACATTACAAACACATTTCTGATGTATTCTATGATTCTGATGAATTGATCAAGTATAGGTGTCTTTTCTATATACAGTTGGGGTCAAAAGTTTACATATGTTAGACCAAAATAGGAGGGATCATACAAAATGCAATGTTATTTTTTATTTAGCACTAAGCTGAATAAGATATTTTACATAAAAGACGTTTACATATAGTCCACAAGAGAAAATAATAGTTGAATTTGTAAAAATGACCCTGTTAAACTGTTCAGAAAAATCCTTTGGGTCCCACAAATTCTTTGGTTTTTCAGCATTATTGTGTGTTTGAACCCTTTCCAACAATGATCCATCTTTTCACACTGAGGATAACTGAGGGACTCATATGCAACTATTACAGAAGGTTCAAACGCTCACTGATGCTCCAAAAGGAAAAACCATGCATTAAGAGCCAAGGGTGAAAACTTTTGAACAAATAAAAATGTGTATATTTTTCTTATTTTGCCTAAGTATCATATATATATATATATATATATATATATATATATATATATATATATATATATATATATATATATTTAGTACTGCCCTTCAGAAGCTACAGAAGATGCTTGCTTGCATGTTTCCCAGAAGACACAATAAGTTAAATTTACCCTGATCTTCAAATTCAAAAGGTTTTCACCCCCGGCCTCTAATGCACTTCTTTCTGAAGCATCAGTGGGTGTTTAAACCTTCTGTAATATTTGCATATGAATCCCTCAGTTGTCCTAAGTATGAAAAGATGGCTCTCAATATATGGAGATTATTTAACTATTATTCAGGTCAATACTAAATAAAAAATAACATGCATTTTGTATGATCTCTCTTATTTTGGTAAAATATTTAATTTGCAGATTCTGCAAGGTGTATGTAAACTTTTGACCTCCAACTGTACATTATCATTTAAAAGTTGGGGTTGGAAATATTTTTTGAAAAATCTATGCTCACCAATACCAATACCATACTGTATATTTGATCAAAAATACAATAAAACAGTAATACTGTGAAATATTTTTACAATTTAAAATTACTGTTTCTATTATAATATATTGTAAACTGTTATTTAACCCTATAATGTCAGGAATACATTTATTTGTAGGAAAAAAATTTAATAGTTGTGCTGCTTCATGTTTTTTAAGAATGATTTTACTGTCATTTTTTATGAATTTGCTACCATGTTTTATATATATATATATATATATATATATATATATATATATATATTTTTTTTTTTTTTTTAATCTTAAAGACACGATTGCTTTTGAAAATCAGCATATTAGAATTATTTCTAAAGGATCATGTGACTCTAAAAACTGTAGTAATGATGTTGAAATTTCAGCTTTCCCAACACAGGAATAAATTACATTTTAAAATATATTAAAACAGAAAACAGTTATTTTAATTTGTAAAAAATAGTTCACAATATTACTATTTTTACTGTTTTTGAATCAAATTAAGTCAGTCTTGTTGTGCATTAAAATACCTTACAAAAATATTAACAAAATCTTACTTTAAATTATTAAAACCTTATAAAATGTATTAAGGGTAATGTATTAAAAACCTAATCTAAAATCTTTACACACTTGTGTAAATATATAAATAGACACTGCTGTTAAAAATTGTAGGATCAGTCAGATTTTTTATGACTTATTTATTCATGTGATGCAAAGCTGAATTTTATTATCCATTACTCCAGTCCTCAGTGTCACATGATCCTTTAGAAATCATTCTAATTTATTAACAATGTTGGAAACAGTTGTGGTGCTTAATATTATAAGATTATTTTTTCAGGATTCTTTGGTGAATAAAAAAGTTAAAAAGAACAGCATTTATTCAAAATAAAAATCTCTTCTAACAATATAGATCACTTTTCATCACATTTTATTAATTTAAAACACATCCTTGCTGAAAAAATGATACATTTCTTTAAAAAAAAAAAGAAAAAAGACCCCAAAACATTTTTCACCCCAATTCATTATTACAAAATATTTCTTTTTTTAAATAAATACTGTTCTTTTAAAGTATTACAGGCTCCCAAAAATATTAAGCAGCACAAATGTTTCCAACATTGATAATAAATCAGCATATTAGAATGATTTCTGAAGGATCATGTGACACTAAAAACTGGAGTAATAATGCTGAACATTCAGCTTTGCATGACAAGAATACATTATATTTTAAAGTATATTAAAATAGTAAACCATTATTTTAAATTGCAATAATATTTCATAATATTACTGTTACATTCTGTATTTTTGATTAAATAAATGCAACTTAGAAGAGCATAAGAGACTTCTTTAAAAACATAAAAAATCTGTCTGATCCCAAACTTTTGAATGGTAGTGTATATTTATATATTTGGCAAATAAATTGTCACATTCAATTGTGCTTGTTAATTAAGCAAAAAGAGACTAAATTTAATCAATACAATACTATAAAATTAATTATAATTTAAATTAAATAAGTGATTTTATACATTTTAAGATTTTCAATTTTACCTTTTCATACTTCAGTTTTGACATCTTGATTAATTAATATCTGATAACAAAAATATCTGAGCAGAAGATAAAAATATCTACACAAACGTAAAACTGACATGATATTGTATGTCAATGCCAAAAAAAGCACTGACCTTCTATAACTCATGAATAATAATTCGGTAATGTAATATCAAAACAAGCTAATCGACATTCAGCCTGGACTTTAATCCAAATAGTTGTCTGTTGGAGACTTTGAGCCGGCCAAATAGTCTATAGGCATAAAATAAATATGTCAACAGTTTTTTAGTGCACAATATTCAGCCTAAAAGTGGATTGGGTTATAATGTCCTCACGGATTTATTTGTTTGTTTAAAATAAGCTCTCTGTTTAGTATTCATGTGAGCAAAGGACAATACTCCTGTCTCTGTTGTGTTCTAAAATGAAGATTACCATATTTTTTAGACAGATACTTGAAGGATTGGGTGAATAAACAGAAGAGAGAGAAACTAAGGGAAATATGAAAAATGCACTGAGGAGTATCCCCAACAGTCACCACAGCTTTAAAGAGTGTGTGTCTTTTTCAACTCGCCACAGCTGACAACTCAATTAAGCCGTGAATCAGCCGGGCGCTGTCCTCCTCCATGTCCGGCCCAGATGAATGACACCGGCATCTCTCTAACATTGTGTGCTTGTATAGCCAGCGGCATGGAGGCTACGCCAGAGCCATAATTGTCTGATAGTAAACTAAAAACCTCTGTGGAGGCATTTAGAGCAGCATGACAAACAAACTCAGCAGGACCCGATGCACAAATATTCACTTTTTTGAGCGGTTTGTGCTGACGAGCATACAAGGGAGATTACCACTATAGGCAGTGAATTTAAAATACTGCAAGCTTTTAACGACACAGGAAGACGGCCAATTTAGTGCAAACCACAAAGGCTGCATTCATTTGATTAAAAAACCCAGTAAGAACAGTAATATTGCGACACATTATTAGAAATTAAAAGAACTGTTTTCTATTTGAATGCATTTTAAAATGTAATTTATTCTTGTGATGACAAACCTGAATTTTCAGCATCATTACTCTATTCTTTAGTGTCACATGATCCTTTAGAAATCAGTCTAATATGCTGATTTGGTTAGAAACATGTTTGATTACAATCAGTGTGTCGCTTAATATTTTCTCTTTTTTTAATTGTAATACTTTACACATCTTTACGTATGTAAACATTACATGCAGTTGAAGTCAAAAGTTTACATACACAACTAGCAGAAACTGCAAAAAAAATCCTTCAGGTTCCACAAATTCTTCGGTTTTTCAGCATTTTTGTGTATTTGAACCCTTTCCAACAATGACTATGAATTTGAGATCTATCTTTTCACACTGAGGACAACTGGGGACTCATATGCAACTATTACAGAAGGTTCAAATGCTCACTGATGCTTCAGATGGAAACTTGGTGCATTAAGAGCCAGGGGTGTAAACTTTTGAACAGAATGAAGATGTGTACATTTTTCTTATTTAAATTAAATTTACCCTGATCTTCAAATTCCAAAAGTTTTCACCCCCCGGCTTAATGCACCATGTTTCCTTCTGAAGCAACCTTCTGTAATAGTTGCATATGAGTCCCACAGTTGTCCTCAATTTGAAAAAATGGATCTTAAAATCATACAGTCATTATTGGAAAGGGTTCAAATACACAAAAATGCTGAAAAACCAAAGAATCTGTGAGACCTGAAGGATTATTCTGAGGAACAGCTGGCAGTTTAACTGTTCAGGACAAGCAAGGGACTCATTAACAATCACTACACAAAAAGAAAAAAAAAACACAATTGTGGATCATTCAGGTAATAACACAGTATTAAGAATCAATTGCATGTAAACTGGGTAATTTTTATAAATTCAACTATTATTTTCTCTTGTGGACTATATGTAATATGTGAAATATCTTATTCAGGTCAGTACTAAATAAAAAATAACATGCATTTTGTATGATCCCTTTTATTTTGTTAAAATAAATTCTGCAAGGTGTATGTAAACTTTTGACGTCAACTTTATGTGTTTATATTATTTATATACACAAAGACATAATTTCAAAAACATTTATTTCATAATGTGATTTCCCCCCTATTTTTAATTGTTTAACTTCAATGAACGGTTAGATGTTTGTACATTTTTTTGAATGAAACATCAAAAGGATAAACAATGCTGATTTATTTTCTTAGCCTTCTTTGCTCATATTTACCAAGGAGGCCAAGCATTGTTTATCCTTTTGATGTTTCCAAAGACATTATTTCATGAAGTGATTCCACAACCCCAATTTTCATTGTAGAAAAACAATTGAAAAAGGGATGAAATAAATGCTTTTCTCCAATGCATGTTGCCAAAGTTATTAGCACCCCTAGAAATTCTTATGAATAAAATATTTCTGAACTACATCCCCTTTCCTATTACATATTCAGCACACCAGAGTAATTAGGAGCATGAAATTGTCCAGCCATGACTTTTCTGTTTCACATGAATGTAAATATGAGGCAACACAAAGGCCAAATTCCATTATTCATCCATCACAACGAGTAAAACAAAAGAGAAATGAAAGATTGTTGTGCTTTACGAAATAGAAGGTGGCTGTAAGAAAATAGCTAAAGCATTGAAAAGGATCACAGTTGAAGAACTGGAGAAATTAGTTAGGCCAAAAAGCCTCAAAAAATATCAAATAGCTTTTACATCACCACAAGTTGTTTGTCTTCTACTTTTTTCCGAAAACAAACTCCAGCTTATTCACTTGCCAGACACGACTGGAGCTTCAAATAAGGCTGGATTCTCTGGTCGGATGAAACACTGAAAAAACCACATGAGATCGGTCTTCAATATTGTGGGCCTTTTCTGCCTCAGGTTCTGGACATGTTGTTCAGGTACATGGCATCATGGATTCCATCAAATGGCAACAGATAAAAAATCTAAACCTGACTGCCTCTGCTAGAAATCTTATAACGGGCTGTAGCTGGATCTTCCATCAGGACAATGATCCAAAAGAAACATCAAAATCAACACAAATGGGTCACTGAGCAAAAACTCAGAGCTGTTATCTTGGCAAATAGAGGTTGCAAAAATAATTGCATAAAAAACATTTAGGCAGCAGCTCTGGGCTTGGAATAGTTCTTAATTTTAATGACTTAAGTTTAATTTAACAACAAATCGAAATATGAACAAAAATAAATAACTTTGAAAAACAGACAAATTAAAATTAAGCTAGATTTTTTGTAGTTTTGGTTCGTGGGCTTATGCTTCAATATTTGTGCACCACCTTTTAACTCTAAAAATCAAATCTCAAATTTAAAATCTAAGTTTTTCAAATAAAGAAATGTCAATTATTCAAAAATAACTGTTTTGATCTGATCATCTTAAACGAGTCAAATCGTCTGGGTCTGAGTGCAGTTATTGGATAGCATTATATTGTAGACAGATTGGAGATTAATCCTAATAAACATGCTGCTACAATTTAAACCATTACATTAAAATACATTTGAGTGTATTTTTATTATCCCTCCTTCAGATCCTTGTTCATGTCAGGACTGTGGCGACGGCAGCGCGGACAATCGCTTAGCTCGCTCAAGTAAAGTAATAATATTTTTAACAACATATCTTGCTTTTACAAGAAAAAATGCTGATTTAAGGAGAAAACCTCTCATTATTATGAAAAAAGATGTGTTTTTAACGACAACATCTAATTTTTACGAGAAAAGATGTTGTTTTAATGACACACCATCATTTTTACTAGACAATATGACGTTTTAGAGAGAAAACATCTTATTTCAAGAAAAGATGCTGTTTTAATGACATAACATCTAATTTTTACGAGAAAGGATGTCGTTTTAAAGAGAAAACATCTCGTTATTGCGAGAAAAGATGTCGTTTTAATGACATAACGTCTTTTTTACCAGAAAATATGACATTTTAGAGAGAAAACATCTTATTTCAAGAAAAGATGTTGTTTTAATGACATAACATCTCATTTTTACGAGAAAGGATGTCGTTTTAAAGAGAAAACATCTCGTTATTGTGAGAAAAGATGTCGTTTTAATGACATAACGTCTTTTTTACAAGAAAATATGTAGTTTAAAGGAAAAAACATTGCTATTACGAGAACAGATGTTTTAACGACATAACATCTCATGTTTTAATGACATAACGTAATTTTTACGAGAAAAGATGTTGTTTTAAAGAGAAAACATCTCGTTATTACGAGAAAAGATGTTTTAATGAAATAACGTCTTTTTTACAAGAAAATATGTAGTTTAAAGGAAAAAACATTGCTATTATGAGAACAGATGTTTTAACGACATAACATTTCATGTTTTAATGACATAACGTAATTTTTACGAGAAAAGATGTTGTTTTAAAGAGAAAACATCTCGTTATTACGAGAAAAGATGTTTTAATGAAATAACGTCTTTTTTACAAGAAAATATGTAGTTTAAAGGAAAAAACATCGCTATTACGAGAACAAATGTTTTAACGACATAACATCTCATGTTTTAATGACATAACGGAATTTTTACGAGAAAAGATGTTTTAATGACATAATGTCTTTTTTACGAGAAAATATGTCGTTTTAAGGAAAAAACATCTTGTTATACGAGAAAAGATGTTGTTTTAATGACATAACGTCATTATTATGAGAAAATGTCATTTTAAGGAGAAAACATCGCTATTGTGAGAAAAGATGTTGTTTTAATGACATAACATCTCATTTTTACGAAAAAAGATGACGTTTTAAATAGAAAACATCTCGTTATTAAGAGAAAAGATGTTGTTTTATGACATAACATCTCATTATTACGAGAAAAGATGTCGTTTTAAAGAGAAAACATCTCGTTATTGCGAGAAAAGATGTCGTTTTAATGACATAACGTCTTTTTTACAAGAAAATATGTAGTTTAAAGGAAAAAACATTGCTATTACGAGAACAAATGTTTTAACGACATAACGTAATTTTTACGAGAAAAGATGTTTTAATGACATAACGTCCTTTTTACGAGAAAATATGTCGTTTTAAGTAAAAAACATCTTGTTATTACGAGAAAAGATGTTGTTTTAATGACATAACGTCATTATTATGAGAAAATGTCATTTTAAGGAGAAAACATCGCTATTGTGAGAATTTTTTTAACGACATAACATCTCGTTTTTACGAGAAAAAATGTTGCTTTAAGGAGTAAACAGCTTGTTATTACAAGAAAAGATGTCGTTTTAATGACATAACATCTCATTACGAGAAAAGATGTAGTTTTAAGGAGAAAACATCTCGTTATTAAGGGAAAAGATGTTGTTTTATGACATAACATCTCATTATTTCGAGAAAAGATGTCACTTTAAGGAGAAAACATCTCGTTATTATGAGAAAAGATGTTGTTTTAATGACATAACATCTAATTTTTACGAGAAAAGATGTCGTTTTAAAGAGAAAACATCTCGTTATTGCGAGAAAAGATGTTGTTTTAATGACATAACATCTCATTTTTACGAGAAAAGATGTCGTTTTAAAGAGAAAACATCTCGTTATTGCGAGAAAAGATGTTGTTTTAATGACATAACGTCTGTTTTACAAGAAAATGTGTAGTTTAAAGGAAAAAACATCGCTATTACGAGAACAAATGTTTTAACGACATAACATCTCATGTTTTAATGACATAACGTAATTTTTACGAGAAAAGATGTCATTTTAAGGAGAAAACATCTCGTTATTATGAGAAAAGATGTTGTTTTAATGACATAACATCTCATTTTTACGAGAAAAGATGTCATTTTAAAGAGAAAACATCTCGTTATTGCGAGAAAAGATGTTGTTTTAATGACATAACGTCTGTTTTACAAGAAAATGTGTAGTTTAAAGGAAAAAACATCGCTATTACGAGAACAAATGTTTTAACGACATAACATCTCATGTTTTAATGACATAACGTAATTTTTACGAGAAAAGATGTCATTTTAAGGAGAAAACATCTCGTTATTATGAGAAAAGATGTTGTTTTATGACATAACATCTCATTATTTCGAGAAAAGATGACGCTTTAAGGTGAAAACATCTCGTTATTATGAGAAAAGATGTTGTTTTAATGACATAACATCTCATTTTTACGAAAAAATATGTCATTTTATAAAGAAAACATCTCATTATTACGAAAAAAGATGTTTTAATGACATAACATCTCAGTTTTACAAGAAAATATGTCGTTTTAAAGAGAAAACCTCTCGTTATTACGAGAAAAGATGTTGTTTTAACGACATATCTCGTTTTTATGAGAAAAGTTTTAAGGAGAAAAACATCTCATTATTACCAGAAAAGATGTTTTAATGACAACATCTCGTTTTTTACGAGAAAAGGATGTCATTTTATTGAGATAATTATGTTGTTTAAATGACATAACATTGTTATTACGAAAAAAGAGGCTGTTTTTAACGACATAACATCTTGTTATTACGACATAATTGAATAGAAAAATAATGTGTGTGGCAGCAATGCATCACTGTATTAAATGAATGTGATTAGTGGTCATAACTTTTTAAAATCTAATCCCAAAAGAATATTAATGCTGGTAAATTATAAGATCAGTGCGAAAACAGAGTCATTCTGTTGTTGTTGTTGTTGTTATTGTTGCTAAAAATAACCATTCTGGAGAAGAAAGCATTTGAATATAAATTGCAGCAGGGCATAATACATCATATCATGAACAAGATGAATGACTGTCAATGAACGCATCACTCCGAATTCAGACGATTTCTGACGCGGGTTTCCAAACATCATTTATCTATTATATAGCTGCATGTGGGCAGAAATCTCTCCTAGCTGTGTTGCCTTCACTCAACAACATGTGCTCCCATTGGCAGTCGCAGCTCATTTGCATAAAGTGCAACTTTTCTCAACTTTGTCGCATCGCCGGACACGCCCACGGTCGCTCGGTGTCGGCGGAAATCACAAACTTCTGGTCATTTTATCACAGCAAATGGCTGCATGTTAAGACGCTGCTCTTTGAGAAGACAAATGTGTATGTACGTAGATTAATGACACCTGTTTTCTGCTCGTATTTCTGCTCTGCAGCTATCCTCTAGGACACTTCAGCTCATGGAGAGGGGATGAAAAGTAGGACAGATGCATTGCTTCTTTCACACTAGCGGTCATTAACATGATGAGATAACAATCAGGCCCACGAGCAGATGGGTCCTAACTGTGTCAAATGTCACATGTGGAGACTGTGACAGAGACACTGCATTGGTTATGTTTTAAACCTCGTAATCGGCTCGTCACCCTTGTCAGTTATGAATGGCGAGTGCTGCATGCATACATGCAAAACTAGATGAGTGTGTGTGGCCATGGTCAGTAATTTAAACCAATATTTAGCCAGGTCACAGTGCAAGTACTTGATCTACTATAGCTGCTGTTAGAGTAAGTAGAGGTAATATTGGCCCAGGATTTGTGGAGCTGAATGAAAATGAGTTCATTCGAAGTAATGGATGGCTGTTAAACCCCAGACCCTCCTGTTACAATCGCCCTGCTCCCAAACGCACCATTCACACCCAAATGCCATCTGTTCAGTTCACACTTCCCAAAGTGACAGTTGCAGAACTGGCAGCTGAATTACAGGCTGTTAGTGCCTTGGGAATGATTTCACAGAAGACAGTTGTACGTGTCTGTGTGTCTGTGTGTGTGTGTTTGTGTGTGTACTTGTAGTTCAAGGGTATAGATCACGTTATAGTAGGGGCATATCACTGCACTTCCTCAAATGATTTTTCAGCGCTTTTTTGGCACGCAGTAATAAGATGTTGGAGTCTCTGATAAGACACCACAGATGGTCCCCCCCTGATGTCTTGACGGAGTGATATAGTATCGATTGGCAGACTCTATGAGATATTCTGAATCATCTTGTCTTGATTAAGGAGCGGCTTACTTAGATTGAGCTGTGGCTTTGAAGCGCCACTGAAAAAAATACCCAGATAAAAGCAGCAGATAAAAAAAGGGCTGTCAAATGAACATTTTAGTTTAATACGGTTAGATATTTTCTAAAATTAACACATTTAATCATGTCTGACTCGTATATTACAGATTGAGAAATTTTCCTTCAATGGAAGCAGTTTGAGCTGAAGTACAAAGAGAAATACCTCAAATTCAGTGTTTTTTGAGCCCACAGACTGTCCAGAGAGAAAGAAATAATAATAATAATAATAATAATAATAATAGTAAAAATATTATTAATAACAATATAACAATATTTTGACTTCTAGAGGGTCACAGTAACATCTTTGAATTATGTCTGAAGTATATTATGGTTTGAGTCTACAAATAATAATTATAATAATAAAACAGCATTTTGACTTCTAAAGGGTCACAATAATGTCAAAGAATTATGTTTAAAGTATATTATGTTTTGAGTCCACAAATAATAATAATATTAATAATATTAATAATAATAAAAATAATAATAATAAAACAACAACAACAACAACATTTTGACTTCTAAAGGGTCACAATAGTGTCTTATGAAATATGTTTGAAGTATATTATGTCTTAAGTCCACAAATTAATAATAATAATTAAATAACAATATTTTGACTTCTAAAGGGTCACAATAATGTATTTAAATTATGTTTGATATTATTTTAATTATGTTTTGAGTCCAATAATAATAATAATAATAATAATAATATAAAACAATGATATTTTGACTTCCAAAGGTCTTTTTTATAAAATAATAATAATAATAATAATAATAATAATAAAACAACAACAACATATTGACTTCTAAAGGGTCACAGTAATGTCTACAAATAATAATAATAATAATAATAATAATAATAATAATAATAATAATAATAATAATAATAATAATAATAGGTATATTATGTTTTGAGTCCAAAAATAGAATTATATAAATATAATTATTATTATTAATAATAATATAAATTATAATAATTATAATTATAAATAAAACAATGATATTTCAATACTTTTTGTAAAATAATAATAATAATAATAATAAAACAACATTTTGCCTTCTAAAGGGTCACAGTAATGTCTTATGAATTATGTTTGATGTATATTATGTATGAGTCCACAAATAATAATAATAATAATAATAATAATAATAATAATAATAATCATTATTATGGGTCATAATAATGTCTTTTGATTATGTTTGAAGTATACTGTTTTTAGTCCAATAATACTAATAATAACAGTAATAATAATGATTATTATTATTATAAATAAAACAATTATATTTT
The DNA here is from genome assembly GCF_049309525.1 of Garra rufa. Classification (NCBI taxonomy): domain Eukaryota; kingdom Metazoa; phylum Chordata; class Actinopteri; order Cypriniformes; family Cyprinidae; genus Garra; species Garra rufa. The sequence goes on along the minus strand of NC_133379.1, from coordinate 20,571,681 downwards.
GACTTTTGAAGAAAAATAATAAAACAACAACAGCATTTTGACTTTTAAAAGATCATAATAATGTATTTGAATTATGTTTAAAGTATATTATGTTTTTAGTCCAATAATAATAATAATAATAATTATTGTTGTTGTTATTATTATAAATAAAGCAATGATATTTTGACTTCTAAAGGTCCTTTTTGTAAAAAAATAATAAAACAACATTTTGACTTTTAAAGGGTCATAATAAAGAATTCTCTGAATTATGTTTGAAGAATATTATGTTTTGAGTGCAAACATAATAATATAATAATAATAATAATTAATAATAATAATATGATTATTAATGATTATTATTATAAATAAATAAATAAATATTTTGTCTTCTAAAGGGCCTTTAAAAAGTCAGACCAAAGAGAGCTATAATGAATGAATAATGTATTATTATTATTATTATTTTAAATAAAGGTCATTTTTACTGGGCTGCCTGTAATGCCTTTAAAACATCCTAATCTGGTAAATATTGACAACATGCTATTATTTGAATTCAATTTGATAAGTGCATGAAATTTGATGAGTTGCATGAAATTAATTTGACTTTTTTTTAATAGACTAAGAGCACTAGTAAAAGTATATGAACATTTTGATTGGACCATCACAAATAACTTAATCAATGCTAATACATCAAATTTGCCATGTCCGTAGAGCCAGCTGATATGGTCCTTCACTCTTCTCTCCTCACATCAGTGTAGCTTATCGCTCCATATCACCATTAATGTGCCTGTGAGTTATAGAGGGGAGAAGGCAGACAAGGAATGGGAAGCAAAAAGAGCCGAGCTCCTATTTCATTGTGACAAATGTGTCTGGACACCTTCAACACGACACTTACCGCCCCGTCCCTCGCTCAGTGGGTCAACCAAAGACATCAGCCTCTGACAGATTTCTTCATGGCCCATCTCCCCCAGCGTGCAGATCCGCTTAGCCGTGTGACATGAGAGCTGGCCACAAACCAGACACACTTTTAACATCACGTCTAGGTTTATCGCAGACGATCAACTTGAAATATTAAGACACAATTGCTCTGCTCCAATACTTAGTGAGCTGCCTATAGAGAGAGCATCTTTTTGGACCAATTCTTTGGCGGCATCACATAGATCCTTCCCAGAATGCAAAACTCAATTGCGAATGGAATATTGATTTTACACAAACTTATATTTCATTTTAAAATGAAACGTTTTAATAAAAACAGCTCAGACTAAGGAAAAATTGATCGCTTTAATCAATATTTGTGTGTGCTGTGTTTTATGCTCGAGTGTCACTTTATTAGTTTAGCAACATGCTAAAATCAAACTCAAAGTGGTTACTAGCAATTGTTTCTACCTGACTGAATCAATAAGAAAAATGTTTTGTTGATTGTAATGCACTTAGGTTGATTTAATTATGTTAAATAATATATCTATCTTGAATAATTAAATTGTTATGGCATGCAGATTGCTTTTTTTGTAGACTGAGGCAGTTCACTGGGCTTTAGAACAGATTTAGTATATTATATTTACAAAAGGCATGGATTGAATACAAACTGTGTAGGTTTGTGTAAATCATCACAATCATTTGGCAGTCGAACAGACATTTTAACTCTTTGAATTGGTTTATTATGAATTTGTTTGTTCTGTCTTTCTTTATGAGAGCTCTCTCAAATCACTTCACAGAGGTATTTTCGTTCTCACATTAATCATGTACCTGTCATCAAAACGGGAGCGTTTGGGTAATTGAAACGTTAATCACCTGCTTTACAGGGCGGTACTTCTGGATTGATGGTCAAAGATGGGAATCAATACAGGCTTTCAGTGCCACCAATGCAAAATAAGCAACACAGTAGCTGTAAATCTGTAATAATCAGAAGCCGCTCAAATGCCTGTCAGATCAAACAGACTGCGTGGATTACAGCCAGCACACACACACACGCACACACACACACACACACACACACACACACACACACACACACACACACACACAACATTAGCATTTACTCACACAGCACAGACCTCCTACAAGATTACTCCTTTATTGATGTCATAAAGTCAAACTGAATGTGGAAGAAAAGGAACGTTTCATATGACAATATTATTTTTGGTATAAAAGAGCAATTTCCTTCACTGAATTTATCATTTAATTTCTATGCTTTAGGGATAGTTCTGTCATTATTTACTCACCCTCGTGTCGTTCCAAACCCGAAAGACCTTTGTTCATCTTTAGAACACAACTTAAGATATTTTTGATGAAATCTGAGAGATTTCTGACCCTGCATAGAAAGCAATGCAACTGACATGTTCACAATCCAGAAAGGTAGTAAGGACATTGTTAAAATAGTCCATGTGACATCAGTGGTTCAACCTTAATTTTATAAAGCTATGAGTACTTTTTGTGCGCAGAAAACACAAAAATAACTATTATTTTTCTCTACAATTTATTGATGTCCTTACTACCGTTCTGGGCCTTGAATGTGTCGGTTGTGTTGCTGTCTATGCAGGGTCAGAAATAGGGCTGTCATGGTTCCTTGATTCAGTTTAAGTACTTAACTTTAAAAGTTATAATAAAGTATAATGCTATTGTGAATTCACTACGCTACAAGTCAATGAAATAAATATATGCGATGCAATTTTAATATTTGCGCTTTAATTATTTAGAGTTACAGTCAAAAGTTTACACTTCATACATGCAGAATCTGCAAAATGTTAATTATTTTACCAAAAGAAGAGGGATCATACAAAATGCATATTATTTTTAATTTAGTACTGACCTGAATAACATATTTCACATTAAAGACATTTACATATAGCAAAAATAATAAGAAAAAAATGGCTGAATTTATAAAAATTAACCTTTTCAAAAGTTTACATACACTTGATTCTAAATAGTGCGCTGTTACCCGAATGCTCCACAGCAGTGCTTTTTTTTTTAAGTGATAGTTGTTCATGAGTTTCTTGTTTGTCCTGAACATTTAAACAGCCTGTTGCCTTTCAGGAAAGTCATTCAGGTCCCACAGATTCTTTGGTTATTCAGCATTTTTGTGTATTTGAACCCTTTCTAACAACTACTGTAAGATTTTGATATCCATCCTTTCACACTGAGGACAACTGAGGGACTCATTTGTAACTATTACAGAAGGTTCATTGTTCATTGAAAACTTTTTAAATTTGAAGATCAGGGTAAATTAAACTTATTTTGTCTTCTGGGGAACATGTGAGTATCTTGTGGCTTCTGAAGGGCAGTACTAAATGAAAAAAATATGATATTCAGGGCAGGCAAAATAAGAAAAATGTACACATCTTCGTTCTGTTCAAAAGTTTACACTCCTGGCTCTTAATGCATCGTTTTTCATTCTGGAGCATCAGTGAGCGTTTGACCCTTCTGTAATAGTTGCACATGAGGTCCTCAGTTGTCCTCAGTGCGAAAAGATGGATCTCAAAATCATACAGTCATTGTTGGAAAGGGTTCAAATACACAAAAATGCTGAAAAACCAGACCTGAAGGTTCTGACGAACAGAGGTGAGTTTAACTGTTTAGGACAAACAAGGGACTCATGAACAACTATCACTAAACAAAACAAACAAAACAAAACAGCTGTGGATCATTCAGGTAACAACACAGTATTAAAAATCAATTGACTTCAACTGTAAATGCATGTAGGTTAACGTACGTGTGTCTCAGAGCGGTTCCGTTCACAGTAAATGTGTAAAGCATCTTAGACTTCATATCTGGATATTATAACGTTAATCTGGGAATGCAACGTTCGGCATTTAATCAGATTTGTAAAGTAAATCGTTTATAAACCTATGCAAACACAGGAGAATACATCAATATCTTTTTCAATATGCTAACTGTTCATTGCGATTTCAAAATAAAAGCTCATACCCTCACTCTGAGTTTACACGTTTTGATGTCCACATATTCAAGAGATTTCAGTGCTAAAAAAAAATGGCCAAATATTAAAGATAAATAGACATTTGAATTAAATGTTGTTTGGTCAATATTAAACAAAAATTAGATCGCGCTGTAAAGTGTAAAATCAATCGTTAGGCCTTTGGCGCCCTCTGCAGTCATTTGATATAATACATAATGTACATTAGTTCTATTGTTTATAATACATTATGTATTTTAAATTTTCAGTTTTGTTCAATAAATCCATATTACTTGCTTTTGATACTTTATCTGAGCCAATTATTATTGCCTCATTGCTATTATATGTGACCCTGGACCACAAAACCAGTCATAAGGTTAAATTTTACAAAACTGAGATATATACATCATATGAAAGCTCAATAGGCTTTATGCCGAACGTCACATGACCAACCCCGGAAAACAGGTCTCATTGCTTCCGCTTGTCGGAGAACGTGTTAATAGCCGTAATAAATAATGGCGATATCGACGGACTTTTAAGGTAATCAGTTAAACAAGCCAGCTGTTTATTGTGAACGTTTCATTCGATATTTATATATAAATGTTAGTGAAAAGAATAAAAATTTAAAACTTTTATATATCAATCCACATATGTGATGGACATTGGTTATGATCATTTTTAGTGTCTACTTTGAATGAATCTTGAGTAAATCATGTTCATATTTAAAGAGGGATATGCAAAACGCGTGAACCGGAAGCAACGAGACCTGTTTAGCAGAAAACGGAAGCCTGTTGGGCATGAAGCCCATAGATACGCTTTCTATTGATATATGGTTTGTTAGGATAGGACAATATTTGGCCGAGATACATATATTTGAAAATCAGGAATCTGAGGGTGCAAAAAAGCCAAAATACTGAGAAAATCACCTTTAAAGTTGTCCAAATTAGGTTCTTAACAATGCATATAACTAATCAAAAATTACATTTTGATATATTTATAGTAGGAATTTTACAAAAAATCTTCATGGAACATGATCTTTACATAATTTCCTAATGATTTTTGGCATAAAAGAAAAATCCAAAATTTTGACCCATGCAATGTATTTTTGGCTATTGCTACAAACATACCCCAGCGACTTAAGACTGGTTTTGTGGTCCAGGGTCACATATATGTATTTAAGTCTAAGGCTATTATTAGCTTAGGTCTATTTTTATTACCTCAAAAAAATAATTATAATTATGCAATTACTCGAATAATCATCAGCTTTCATCAAAAATATCTTAATTTGTGTTCTGAAGATGAACGAAGGTCTTACGGGTTTGAAACGACATGAGGGTGAATAATTAATGACAGAATTCCCCACAGCTCATGGATGTTTCTGTGTGGTGGGTAGTAATGAACTCCTAAAATTTTCTTTTCAAATGATCTCATTAAAGGATCTCATAATTTGACAATTATGGTAACTTTGTTACCATAATTTAGAGACTTTAATTCAGCGACATAATTCTGACTTTTTTTTTCAAGCACACTCTAAGTAAGCGCAATTATCCTGATAGAGAGCTTCAGCACCTCTGTAACAACTTGCGGTAAATTGCCTCACTTAATGCCACACAGGTATTGGTCATATGAAGAACTAGAACATTAGAACTCATGCCTCGAGCAACTACATCAACACCCCTTGTTAACACAACAGGGATTCAGTCCTTTCTTGTTTTATTGCATCATTGTTTTTGGCCTTTTGGCCATTTTTATAGATCGAAGTGTTGTATGTTTCAGATCGGTGATGAGTTTCTATGAGGATTCTTCACTGCACAGTAGAGAGTGGGGCCACTTTGAGCTAATGAGAGAGTCTGATATAAGAAATGCTATGATATTACAGAGTTCATAACTGAGACATCAATAGGTCTCTTTCTTATAGTTTTCTTTCAGAGACGGAGAATAGTCAGTGCTAGAAGAAGAAGTGAATTTGGAGTTGAAGGGATCCCATGAGAGTCTGTGTCTGGATGGGTGTGAATAGCTGAATGAATAGCAGAGATACACGCTCAGTGCTGTCATCTCGCTTCTCAGAAGAGACAGTCCCAGCTGATAATGTCTCATTGAGGCTTTACGCATGGCTTTGTTTAAGTGACATTGTCTGACAGGCCTCGGAGAAAGCATCAGATAACTGTTGGGTTTGCATCTGTGCTGAATCCCTGGGAGCTTTTAAAGGGCAAAGGGACTGTGTGTTTGCTAAGGGGTCAAGGTTTGGTTGTTGAAATGGTCCAGATAACTATTGACTGTAGATGCCGTAACCACACCATCTGAGGGTGAAAAACTTCTTGAATGTTCATTCAAAGGTTGTGGTGTATTCTAATGAAAGAAATATGAATATAATGTAATTATATTATAGTATAATTTAATATAATTTTATTATATTATGGATTTTCTAAGAACAGTAAATTGTAAATCAAATAACTTAACTTAGAACATTAATGTAGTAATTTTATTACAACTGCTTTCCTTTAGGAAATATTGTATTTAATATTTGTTTTTATGTATATTTTTATTCAAATTGGAAATATTTATTGGAAATATATTTTTTAATTAACTTAAACAAGAATGGTATAATACATTAAAAGTTAAAATTAAACATCATTATTGTGTACATTTATTTAGTAATTTGATTACTACATTACTGCATTCTCATAGGAAATATTTAATTTATTTGTCATATTTATTTTAAATATTTTTTTTAAATGAACTGCATTCTCATTGGAAATATTTTTGTAGTATTTATTTTTAATATTTATTTTCTAAATAATTGTATTCAAATTAGAAATATTTATTTATTAGATATATATTTTATTTAATTTAAGCAAGAATGGTGTAATAATTAAATATTTAAATAATTATAATTAATAATTAAATATTTGTATTAAAATTTGAAATTTTTATTTATTGTATATATATTTTTCTGATTAAATTTAAGCAAGAATGGTATAATAATTAATCAAACTGTAAATTAAACGTAATTGTGTACATTTATCTAGTAATTTAATTTAACCGCATTTTCATAGGAAATATTTTTTTAGCATTTATTTTTAATATTGTAATATTATTATTTTTTGAGTTTGACATTTTTTTTATCTATTAATTTGATTGAACTGCATTCTGATACGAAATATTTAATTTATTTTTTAATTTATTTTTATTTTCAATTTAGTTTTATTAAAATATAAAATATTTATTTACTGGATATATATTTCTGATTTAATTTAAGCAAAGAATGGTTATAATAATTAAACTGTCAATTAAACATCATCATTGTGTAAATTATCTATCAATTTGATTTAACTACATCTCAAAGGAAATATTTAATTTGTAATATTTTTAATTTTTAATTTTTTATTTAGTAATATTAGTGTTAAAATTTTTAATTTATTTATTGTATAAATATTTTTATGATTTAATTTAAGCAAGTATGGTATAATAA